>NW_027187341.1:16680862-16793357 GCF_028583685.1 Petaurus breviceps papuanus | reverse complement strand
CTCTCTCTCTCTGTCTCTCTCTCTCTCTCTCTCTCTGTCTCTCTCTCTCTCTCTCTCTGCTCCTCCTCCTCCTTCTCACCTTCTTCCTTCTCTTCCTCTTTCTCCTCCTTCTCCTCATCTTCCTCCTCTTACTCTCCTTTCTCTCTCTGTTCAAGGATAGAAAAATTCACTATTTATGAAGTAGAAGCAAAGTAGGTAGGAGGCATTTCCTTTTTCTGAATGTGTTTTGGACACCTACATTGAAAATGACTTCAATTACAGAAATAATTTTTCTTGTTGTTGGTTCATAATGTGGAATAAGACCTTTTGGTATTTTAACAATGAAAAGCTGCTTAAATATTGAGACTTGAAAGACATTTATTGAGCATAAGTAACAACTGATTTTAATGACTTTTTAACATTGAGTTCATAAAATACACTAAATAAATGTTTATGGAATTAGCTCACTAAATGTTAATATATACATATTTATCTGGTAGACTTATTCATCTTAAGAATTATCCAGTTGGAAATGCATGATTTGTCTGTGTTCTGAACTCCTGGTGAGTAAACTTCTGTCACTGAAGATTTGTCACTTGAAGTTCTTGATTTGCCTGGGGGTAGTGAGACATTGAGTACCTTGCCTAAGTAAGGTTGCATAATGAGTGTATGAAAAAGAATTAGAAGCCAATCTCAGGTTATCTATTTATTGGGTCACATTAAGTCTCATGAGTTAGTTTTTAAATGTTGCAAATTCAGAATTGTAGGAGGAAAAAGACTTATTAAGTAAAATAATATTAATCTAATCTTGCCCAAAAGGGACAGAAATGTGATTTTGATTTGAATTAAAATCTCTGTTGTCAAAGACTTTTTGAACAAAAGAAGTAAATATAATTCACCAATTACTTCCTTTTTGTTTTCTTTGGTCCTCCCTACATATCTCGCTCAAATGAAAGCCAATGCACAAAAATATTTGACTTTAGATTGCTAGGTATCTCCAGCTGTGGTGTCTCCACTTAAGCCATCACTTCCACCCCTTCCCCCATTGGAAAAATGGATTCTAATGAGGCTGAACCTTGAGGAAGGACCTTGATCAGTCTAATCATTTATCTCCCTCCACAGACCTCTGTCCAAATATTCTCCTAGACTTTTTTCTCAGTGGCATGTTTCCATTCTTGTATACTCTCTCCATCCTAGTGATTCTGACCCCTTCAGCTGCTAATGTACAAACCCATTTCCCATCCCCAACTGCTTGCTACCTTACTCCCATTCCCCTTAAGTCTATCTCCCAAATGTTGCCTTCCAAATCTTCCATTGTTTTCTGTGGAATGTCTTCTCCATAATTAACAAGCTTGCTTTCATTTCAATCCTTTCCTTTCTCACTTCTTCCATATCTCTCTTTATTCACCTTATTTCAGGTCCTCCCCACCTCTGATCTAAACAATTTCAATAGTGTTCAAACCAGTTTCCCAGCCTCCCATCTCTCCCTTATTGAAGCTATCCTTCACACAGCTGCTCCCGTGACATTCCTAAAACACACATCTGATGGTGTCAGTCCTTTGCTTGAAAAATCTCTAATGGTCCCTTATGGTCTCTAGGACAAAATACAAACATCTTTGACATTTAAAGTCCTTCACTGTCTGAAGCCTGCCTTTCCAGGTTTTATATACATTCTAAGAAGTAAAGATGAATCAGAAATGCCTCTGAAATTATTTAAAGTTAATGGTTAAATATTAAATAAAATTCAATTTATATGCTACGCTCCAGGAATAAATATATAATTTCCATTACTGCTGTTACTACCCTTCCTGTCTATACCACCAATCTAACTCCCTGACTGTGGTGTTGTTAACTGAAAGTTGTTGCTAGCAGTAACAAGATGGCTGGCTGTATGCTCCTCTCCTTTTCTTCCAAAGAGAAATATTATTTTGGAGCTTCAACAGTCATTTTTGAATGAATGTGTGCTTTTTCCTTTTGAGCATTTCCCTGTTCTATAGGACAAACATCTCAGTTAGCCCAGCCCCTTAAGATCTTTAAATAATGTTGGTCCAATGGTCAATATAACCTGAATTGGTCTGTTAGATAGAGCTATTGAATAATTAAGATGTCCTTTTATCATGTGGAATTGTCCAGTAAGGGCATCAAATCTGTGCCCTAGATTCTATTTTTCTATGACTGTTTTCTACTATTTACCTACAGCTCTATCATGAGAAGCTTTAACCATATGTTCCAGACATTTCCATTTGGTCAGTGATCTGCTACCTTTGAATTGTTTGGAAAGAGCTTAGTAACTATCATTGACTAAAAGGGGTCACCTAATATTTTTCACTGCCTTTGCCAGAGATACATTGATTCATCAGAATTGTGGGGTTTTTTTTGGGGGGGGGAAGAGCTAGAAAATTTAGGAGAAAGGGCTTAGTCCCTGATGGATATATCAGCCTCCCCTTCCCTCATTCCATTTTCTCTCTCTCTTTCAACTGACCTTTTCTTGTCCTCTCTGAAGATAATCTTGTGTAAAAGTAGCACATTGGCATGATGCTCTGCTTACAGATAATTAATATTGTAGGATTGCCTTTTCTCAATTATTAATTCCCAGGGGCCATGAAGATAGTTAAGAGACAAGCTTCCAGCCTGATATAAGTGCTCATGGAGACAGACCTGAGTTTTCTGAGAAAACCTTTACACTGTGTAATTTTTGATTATTCAAAGTGCAGCAACGCCATCCTTTCTGTTTACTCTTCAAACACACATTTGCCCTATGTTTTATATGCTCAGTTAAAGGTTAACCAGAAAATCTGCATGTTTTCTTTGCTTGTCAAATGGTACTTTTGACATTAAGGAAACACTGCAAAGGATTCATCTAGTCAAAGTGGAATAAATCCCTGTTGACATTGGCAACCTTTTTTTTCCAATACCTTCCCCAGGCACTCAGGGTTGTTGTAGATTCTAGACTAGTCACTGTACTAGATTTTTTTCCTTTCATATATTCCAAAAGGCCAGAAAACCTTTCCTGGCATTTTCCTTAATCTCTAGCTATAACCCAGTTCTTTATGGAATTCTCATCAGTTCTCATATTGTTCACTCCATTTCTGTTATTTGCATGATTCACCAAGTTTTCCTGATTAAAATGATGATGATGATGATGGTGATGACAGCAACAAAGGCTTTCCAAATGACTACTGCCTTTTTATAGCAGCTCCTTCTCCTAACTAAGCTGCCTGTGAAAATACAAGGATACCTTCTTCAGGTGAGAATTCTACCTTCTCACTTCAGGGAAAGGAGAAAAGAGAAAATGAGGCTGAGAAATAGGATAAGAGGGTTCTTGTTAGAGAGAACAAGTTGGGACATTAAAAGGCAGGAGACTGCAGGGAAAGCTAGGTATCTTTGGTATATGAGTGTGATTGAAATATTATTAGGCCACAAGAGATGACAAATATGAAGCATTCATTGGACTTTTGGAAGACTTGTATGCGTCAATGCAGAGCAAAGTGTGAAGAACAAGGATAACAATTTAAATCAAGACTATGATAATTAAAGATTTTTTTTAAGATTTCAGAAATCTGGTCAATGTAGCAACTAACTATGACATCAGAACACTGATGATGAAATCTAATTTCTGGCTCTTGTAAGAAAAGGGATGGAGTAGAGATGTAGAATGATTCATGCATTTCCAGACATGGTCAATGTGTTGATTTGTTTTGCTCAGCTGTTAAAATTTGTTACAAGGGAGGGTTGACACTCCATCTCCCAACAATGGCTGTCCACCATGTCTGATACACTTTCATTGAGGGAGAGGTTGAGTTAGTAGTAAGTTAGAGAGGTGCAAAAAAGAAGTAATATTAATACATTAAAACACAAACCAAAAAATGCAGAAGGAGATACAAATGGGAATTTTGTTACTACTTTACTAAACTGATGATTCTCTCTTTTTAAAAAAATGGCAGGGGATGGAAATTCATGGTTTTATATGCTATCTTCTTTTTTGTTCTGTATATGTGGGTATGTTTGACTTCAATCAATCAATCAATAGTTAGTTGTTCAGCACTTACTATGTATCAGGCACTATTTGTTGATGAGTTGTTATGACGGGAGCAATATCCTAACCCTTACTCCTATGAAAGTTAGTCTAGTTTTCCCCTAAGATGTACTAAATTCTCCCTGAGTCATGATTGGCTTAGGGGGCCAAAGGCTCAGACTGTTGACATCACTTTCTGGTCACCTGAGAACAAAACAATTATGAGCAGTTCCAGGGGGCTCCCTGATGCTTGGTTGGTGCATCATGATGGACAGGTCAAGTAAGGGAGCTTTGCTCAGATGAATCAACTCAAGGTATCCCCAACCCTTTCCATGTTGGATATTATTTTCCTGCTATGGCTAAGAAAATCTCCTTTTGGACTTGGGAGGGGCTTGGGAGTCAGGAAAAATATTTATGAGCTGTATGATCTTGGGTAGGTCATTTAATCTCTCCAATCTTCAGTTTTCTGTTCTGTAAAATGGTAACAGTAATACTGGAGTGTATGGGCTGTTCAGAGGGGGCTGGCCCCTCTGGTATGAAGGCTTGCTGGGCCCTTTTTAGGGTTGCTCATTTATCTTTGGCATCCACCTTTCACCCAAGTCTCAACTGTGGCTCTAAAAAGTTGTAGCACATGCCGTGGCCATACCCCAATAAAAGCTGTCTCAGCAGAAGGCTAAACCAGTTTGAGGGTAACTGACAGTAACCCATGTTGGTGGGTTAGGGGGGCATCTACCCCAAGCATGTGAAGGCTTTCCCCAGTGGAATGGGCAGAGGAGAACACTTTGTTCCAACAGCCATGATGGTGGCTGAAGCTAGTGCTGTGGAACGCTCAGAGCTTGGTCAGACAGCAATGACACCAAGGTCATTCACTGCATCCAAGGTCATTGCCAGTCATCTTAACTTTTGTCTTGCCACTGGACTTCAATGACTCTGGAAGAGAGCATGAGGTTGACAACTTTGTGTTACTCTGCCTCACTTCAATCCAGTTCACACATGAGTCAAGACATCATCCTGTGATATCACTGATCCTCTTTGAAATGAAGGACAAACAACAAAACAATAGTAATACTTGCATTATTTACTTCTTAAAGTTGTTGTAGGGAAAGCACTCTGTAAACCTTAAAGGATGATATATTTTGGGGGTGCTATCATGAGCAGGATGTGTATATCTTGGGAGAAAAGTCTGGTATCATCAGTCAGTTGGTCCCCAAGCATTTATTAATGGCTTACTCTTGTGCCAAACACTGTGCAAAGAGCTGAGGATACAAAAAAGGGCAAAAACAATTCATGCTTTCAAGGAGTTCATTCTAATAGAGAAAAAACACACTAAAAGCTATATATATATATATATGACTATTTACTACATGTAAACATACTGAAATATGATAAATAGAAAGTTTGCTATATATTTACTCCCCTGAGCCTGAATATTATATATTTAAATGAAATATATTAAAATTAGTTATTAAAATTTTAAATAAATACAATTATATAGTAAATTCGAATTGTTTAAAGACATTTATTATTGTATATTTATTATGAAATATAATATGACACCAGTGTTATATAATGTAACAAATACATAAATATAAAATATTAAATATAGAATAATAAAATTTATACAATTAATAATATAATTATATATACACATATATTTGGAGATAATCTCAGAGGAAAGGCGCTGGTAATGAGAGGGACTAGGAAAGGCCTCCTGCAGAAAATGAGATTTAATTATGTAGAGAGACAGAGCATCATGCTTGAGGTATAGCAAGAAGACCAATGACACTGGGTCATTAAGTAGATAGGTGAAAGTAAAATGTAAGAAAAGTAGCTTTTGAGGTTCCTTCTAGTTCTAAATTCTATGATTCTTTGTAGAATTTACTATGAATGTACTATAGAATGTACTAATTTACAAATAGTAAAGCACAGAAGAAAAGGAGGGAGCACGGCACAGTACATGCTCTTCTTGGATTAGGGTCATGGAACGAGGAGATAGTTGGAAAGAAAGCTCCCTAGCTTGACCACCAGGAGGTGTTTGTGACCCAGTACAGCTTGGTTACTTTCCACAATTGGGCAAAAAAGGTCAATTAGGGCAGGTTTGAGGAGAGGAAAGAGACAGTGCAAAGTATGGGAAATCCCTAAATGGAATGTTTATATTTAGAAGGAGTACCTGTATTATTAACTGTTGATGGAACATTTTTCTTTCCAGCACTAAGTAAAGAAAAAGAAAACTGGTAGGAAAGAAAAGTGTCATGTATTATAATTTTATCTGTGTGGGTGCTGTATTACAAACTTCTTGACTTCTCATCTTGTTCAGCTCTTATCCTCACTTAGTTTCATGACTCAGGAGGAAAAGAAATGGAAGGTCTTAGGCCCCAGAGACATTATGAAAGCATGTGCTGACTGTGGGTGGGCAGGGGAGTTGTGGACAAAAATTACCAGGGAGTCAAATGCCAAATTAAGCTTGTACCTATACCTTTGTCTGAGGGCATCAAAACCATTGCCATTTTTTCCCTCTCTTAAACAAGAAGAGTGATAAAGCATCCAAGGCTTTACTTCTGCAATCAAAACTGTGTTTATAGTACAAAGATAATGGCAAAGTGTCATCATTTTTCTTCACAAAAATTGCCTGAAATCTCAGCCACAAACTAGACCACTTCAGATAATAGTTTTAAGAAACAGAACCAGAGCAGATATCCTTAAATAAAAAGTGACAGAGGTAAAGAGAGAGAAAAGCTGGACAGATAGACCATCTCTGATATTATTTAGTTGACTCTGGCTGGTATTCCCAAGTTTGGGATATCAATGGCCATTGTCTCTGGGTAGCAGCCCTTCTTCCAGGTGTGTCCAATAGAAATATTTGTAGGTGTATTGTTTAATGGTCTAATAGGATGAGGTTATTCAGACATTTCACTGGGGGCCAGGATGGGGAGTGAAGGGGAGAACATTACTAATCCATGTTCCCTGGGATACTGTATAACATTTGAGAACCTCCACTTGACCCTCAGGAAGTCTTTGAGATTTACCTTTTCTTTTCATCATTTTCTGCCTATGTATTTTTATCTACACTGAAAAACATATTAAACAACATCCACATCTGATGAAATCTTTCTCCATTGATATAATAATGTCCTTGGGAATTTATAAGTATGAAATTCTAATTGTACACCAAGGAAAAAGAGACTGAAGGCTTCAAACAAGCCCAGAGATCAAATTAAACCAATGGATAAAGGTGAAACTTACAAATACCTTTTATTTTTCTAGGTAAAATACTTCAAGCTCAAAGCAATCAAAGAATGATGTAACTGCATGTCAAAAGACTAATTGGTATCTTGGAATCAAAGCTCAAGGAGAATACATTTAAAACAATTACCAGTCTACACAATACCAGTCTTTAACATTCACTTTTGGAAATGTAAATTAGAGCAGAACATAACTGGAAAGTATTCTAATCAAAAGTTGCACAAAACAAAGTAAATGAAACAAAGGGTCCACCACCCTAAGGCAGCTCATCAAGAAGGAGGAAGTGTATTAATAAGCTCAGGATATTTTGATTCTCTATAGTGTAATATATAATAGATTATACTAATATTTGTTATGTATAAAATATAATATTTAATAGATATAATTATAATATATAATAGAATAATAACAGTTATCATTTATATAGCCCTTTAAGATTTACAAAGTGCTTTCAAATATAATCTTATTTTATCCATATAGTCTGGGAAGCAGGTCCTGTTATTATTTTCCCTATTTCACAGATGAGGAAACTGAGGCACAGAGAGGTTAAGTGAAAATCTACCCAGGGTTGTACAGTGGTGCTCCATTTGACCTCAGGTCTTCTTAACTCTATGACCAATGCTCTATCCAAGGTGACACCCACTTACTATTGCTTCAAGGAGAAATGTGAAGGCTGATAATAGACTTTTTGAATGTAATTTAAAGTGGTTTACCTCTGTATGGAGTTTATGAATCATCTAGAAGAGGTAGCCCTCTCTTGGCAATATCCACATGAACTCAACCAACAATACATCAACAAAGAAGCATGTGTCTAAGTCATGTAGAATTGATGAAGTGTTCTAGGAAAATTTTGAGAAGAAAGAATTTCTACAGATGGAGGTTAGTTAGGAGGGAATACTTTACAGGTAGTTGGGGCAGAAGGGAGAAGTTACTTATGTGAATCCTAGAGGTGTGAAAGTATACATTAATGAAGGAATGTGGTAAAGTGGAAAGAACACTGGGTTTGGGGTAAGAGGACCTTTGTTTAAATCCCAGCTTGGCCATTTACTGTGGATAAGCTTGGACAAACCACATAAATTCTCTTGGCCCCAGGTTAACTGTCAAGAAAAGGAGGGGATTGAACTTGAATCTTAAGCATGGGGAATCTGTGGCCTCAAGGCCACATGTGGCCTTCTAGGTTCTTGGGTACGGCCTTTTGACTGAACCCCAGTTTTGCAGAACAAATCCTTTTATTAAAGGAATCCATGAAGTTTGGATTCAGTAAAAGGGTCACACTTGAGGACCTAGAGGGCCACATGTGACCTCAAAGCTGCAAGTTTCCCACTCTTAGACTAATGGTCTTGAATCTCCTTTTTCATCCTAAAGCTGTGAGTCTGTAATTCTATGAGACAGGACATGACTTGGTACAGTTTGCCTAAAATGCATAGAGGGGCACAAGAGAATAACATCAAACAAGGTAAGGAACATTGGTGGGATCTAGATTACAGGAGGTCTTAAATTCTTTATCCTATAGGCAATAGAGAATCATTAAAGGCTTTTGAGGGAGGAGGTGACATGGTCAGACCTGCATATTAGGAAGAGCAACTTGGTGGCTCTGTGAATCTAAAGCCAGAATTAAGGTTGATGGGAGAAATATTAAGAATCTCAGATATGCAGACAATAACACTCTGATGGCAGAAAATGAAGAGAAATTAAGAAACCTCTGATGAGGGTGAAAGAGGAGAATAAAAGCTAGCTTGAAGCTTAACATAAAAAAAAACCCCAAACAAACATCTTGGCACCTGGTCCCATCACTTCCTGGAAAACAGAGGGAGAAGAAATGGAGACAGTGTCAGATTTTATATCCTTGGGTTCAAAGATTACTGCAGATGGGGCTACAGGCATGAAATTAAAAGATGTTTGCTCCTTGAAAGGAAAGCTATGGCAAGCCTGGACAGCATACTAAAAAGCATTGCCTTGGGGACAAAGGTCTGTGTAGTCAAAGCTATGGTTTTTTCAAGTAGCAATGTATGGATTGTAAGGAAAATTAAGCATCACAGAATCAATGCTTTTGAATTGTGGTGCTCTCACTTTTGAGAGAACCTTGGACAGCAAGGAGATCAAATCAGTCAATACTTAAAGAAATTAATTCACTGGAAAGTCAAATAAGGAAGGTGAAGCTTAACTACTTTGGCCACATAATGAGAACATGGGACTCATTGGAAAAGACCCTGATGTTGGGAAACATTGAAGGCAAAAGGAAAAGAGGATGACAGAGGATGAGATAGTGTCATGGAAACAATGAACATGAACTTGGGCAGACTTTGGGAGATAGTGGAGGATAGAAGGACCTGGCATGCTATGGTCCATGGGATTATGAAGAGTTGAACCCACTGAATAACAACAGCAAACAAAAATAAAGGATAGACCAGAGAGAAGAGAGACTGGAGGTAGGGGACCATGTAGGAAGCCATTGCAACAGTCCAGGCAAGATATGATAAGAGCTGAACTGGTATGGGTAGAGTGGAGGAAAGGGGGTAGATGTAGGAGACAGTGGAATTGCCTGTTTAGCAAATAATTGTTTGGGGAACAAGGGGAAAATAACTCATATTTCTATAATGCTTTACTAAGTGCTCCCTCACAACAACTCTGTGGGATAGGTACGCGTTCTACAGTCAAGGAAACTGGAGTTCAGGGAGAGTAAGCAATTTGTCATGGTCACACAGCTAGTAAGATTTAGAGGTAGAGTTTGAGTCTGACTTCTAAGTCCTATGTCCTAATGTCCTATATTCTTTTCACTGTCCCAGTTGCCTCAAAGATGACTTTGGGGGTTTGGCCTGTGTGACTGGTACTATCAATAGAAAGGAAATTGGAGGGGCTACAGGTTTTGGAGAGAAGAGGATGAGTTCTATTTTGGGATATTTTCAATCTGAAGTTCTGGTGGAGCATCCAGATGGAGATGCCTGGCAGGTACACGGAGATCCAGCACAGGAGCTTGGGTCTGGTGATGAAGCTGTTGTTGGTTTGAATTTTTTAGAGGCAATTGGAGTTAAGTGACTTTCCCATGGTCACACAGCTAGTAAGTGTGAAGTGTCTGAGTCTAGATTTGAATTCAGGTCTTCCTGACTCCAGGGTGGGTGCTCTATCCACTGCACCACCTACCTGCTCCTGGTGATGGAGTTTTGACAGTCTCTTGCATTCAGACCATATGAGCAGATGAGACTACCAAAGGAGAGAATGTAAATAGAAAAGAGAAGAGAACCCAGAGCAAAACCATGGGGCTCATCCATACTTGGGAGAAGAGGAGAATAAATTTACAAAGTAGGCTGAGAAGAAATAGTTAACCAAGTTATAGGGGAAATAGGAAAAAAAATATCATTGATGCCAAAGAAGAAGATGATATTGAGGAGAAGGTGACTGGCAGGGTTTAAAATGTGCAGAGAAATCAAGGAAGATAAAGCCTGAGAACAGGCCATCAGATTTACTAATTAAGAGATCATTAGTGAAAAAAAAATTAAGAAAAAGAGAGATCATTGGTGATAATGAAAGCTCTTTGGAGAAAGCTATTTCCATAGTTCATTTGTTCATTTATTCGTTCGTTCATTCATTCATTCATTCATTCATTCATTCATTCATTCATTCATTCATCCATTCATCTATCTATCTATCTATCTATCTATCTATCTATCTATCTATCTATCTATCTATCTATCTATCTATCTATCTATCTATCATCTGTCTGTCTGTCTGTCCGTCTGTCCGTCCGTCCGTCTATCTGTAATGGCAAGCAAAGAAGTACTTAGCACCTTGTTTCAGATACTTAAGTATTTAGCACCTTGTTTGAGCCCCTTGTGATTTGAAGGTGGGAGAGACTTGCTGATGCAACAGGAAGGGGTGGAACAGGAAGGAGAACCACCATATATAAGGAGGAGCACAGCTGGGACAGAGCAGAATTGAGAAAGGGAATGGTTGTGGAGGTCAGGCACTCTGTTTGTCTGTTCTGTTGTGTTTGTGATACTTTGTACAGAAGCCCTGGGACCTTACTGGAAGCCCTGAAAGAGAATTTTCTTGTTGTCTGTTTACATGAGTTCTGGAGGAGGGTTTCAGAGGTCCTGGGACTATACTGATGATTTGTGTTAAGTTCTAAGACCTTGTTTGTGGGTCTTTGTTGATTTCACAGGCAGATAGTGAATGTGCCGGCAATGTGTATGACTGTTGTTTTGGCTCTGCTAAGCTTTGTCTTCCCAGAAACAGAAACAGTGAAGGACTTGAGGTGAACTGGACACTGTGAGCTTTGATATGGGACTGGATAAGGAGCTGGACAAGGATCTGAGAGCTGCCTGCCTGTGAATCCAGGGAAGAAGAACCATGGAATTGGGAGCCAGTCTTGAGCCAAGATGAAGAGATCTCTCCTTGGGTACTTAGTGATGACTGACAAGATCGTGATTTACTGTGATCTAGGGGTGGGAGAACTTTGTTCTCTGTACCTTGCATCCCTTAAGGATGATTGGAAACTAATCTCCAATCAAGAAGAAAGAAGACTTTTTGACTGAGAGATTAAGACAATGTAATCTAGGGATGAGAAAACTTAGACCTTTGTACTTTGTGTCCCTTAAAGAAGGATTGCTCCTTAAGGATAAATGGGTTAAGCCTTACTGAATGATAACTTTAATTTAAAACTATGTGGCCACTTTTGTGATAAATCGCTATGTTATATCATTGTGAATGTTGTACTTTGGTTTCTGTGAATGTTTTGCTTTAGTTTACTACTGAATAAATAGAGAGTTCACTATACTGTGTGATCAGAACCTTAGAGCTATTCACAGCAGCAGTCCTCTGGAAAGCTGCTTGTGCTTGGCTTTACACCATCTAAGGACAGGTGAGACTTGAGCATTTTTGTAGTTAGCCTGCCAGGACCCAGAAGAGAACCAGAATGAAGAATAGTTGTTCTGTTGTTTTAGTCACGTCTGACTCTTTTTGACCCCATTTGGAGTTTTCTTGGCAAGGACACTGGAATGGCTTGCCGCTTCCTTCTGTAGCTCATTTTACAGATGAGAAAACTGAGGTAAATAGGGTTAAATGATTTGTCCCCAGTCACACAGCTAGTGTCTGAGGCTGAATTTGTTCTCAGCAAGAAAACAGGAGGGATAGTGTAAAGGGCCAGAAGTAGAGGACATAGCCTCAGCAAGAAGGAAGCTCAGCTTGTCCCCTGAGACTGGAGCAACAGAGGAGGTAAGATTGAGGACATAGGATCACAGAGCTGGAGGGGGTCTTAGAGGTTATCTCTCTCATACACACACACACACACAAACATCTTCATGCTTTAGATGAGAAAATGGAGACCCAGAGAAGGTAACTTGTGCAAGGCAATACAGATAAGTGATAGAGCTGGGATTTGAGCTCAGTTCCCATGGCACCCACATTAGCACTCTTTCTGATGTGTTGTGCTGTCTCCCATAGAAATGTGCCCCACAAACTGGTATGACCCCTCCCTCTCTTCCACTTTCTTTGCATCCTGCCTACCTTAAGCACCCAGATTTTTTCATGACCTTCAGACTTGATATATTGAATGTCCCTGAAGGACCCTTCTTTCTGACATTGAGCTTCCTGCAGTGTGGAGCTCAGCAATAAAAGGAAGAAATTAACAGGCATTTAAATTCAAAAATTAATGACGAGATGTCTGAGTCTTCTGAACATCTGTTTTCAGTGTTTTTCAGCATGTGTGTGTGTGTGTGTGTGTGTGTGTGTGTGTGTGTGTGTGTGTGAGGGGGGTGAGGAGTGGTCTTCAATTTTCAGGTTGCTCTCAGCCATGGGGTCTTTAACCATTAACTGTGAGTTAGGAAGGTCCTGTGGCTTGGAGGCTGAGGCTGGCTTGAGAAAGAAGTGGACTCAATATACTCACATCCTAGTGATCACAGAAAGCATGCACCCAGAAAACCTCATTTTTATTATTTTCTTAAAGGGGAACACACTGAATACTCAGTCATAAAGGTTATTATTTTTCTTCATCATGCAAACCAAAGCAAATAAACTTATCTTCAAATCCCACTTCCTATGTTTTCAATCTACTTCCCATGAGTTACTCCTTCATGCTGAGGTATACATGAGACAGCCATACCCTTTAACTAGTAATCACTCATGAACGTTCTATTTCAATATTTATGAACTCTGAAATTACCTTGACCAGACCCATCCTTGGATTACTACCACCATCCACTCCCTTTGCCCCTATTTAAAAAAATAATATTTTATTCCCCCCCATTCCATGTAAAAACAATATTTAGCATTCACTTTTTTTACCTTTGCATTCTAAATTCTATCCCTCCCCCCCTCTCCTCCCCATTTCCCTGAGATGGTGAGCAATCCTATAAAAGTTATATGTAAAACATTTCCATATTAGCCATTTTATACAAGAAGACATGAACAAAGGAATAAAGAGAGAAAGAAAGTGAAAAATAGCATGCTTTAGTCTGTATTAAAACAACATCAGTTCTTTCTCTAGCGGTGGATAGCATTTTTCATCATGAGTCCTTTGGGATTGTCTTGGATCATTGTATTGCTGAGAATAGCTAAGTCATTTACAATTCTTCATCATACAATATTGCTGTTACTGTGTACAATGTTTACCCGGTTCTGCTCACTTCACTTTGTATCAGTTCATGTAAATCTTTCCAAGTTTTTCTGAAATCATCTTGCTTGTCTGGCTTTGTCCCCAATGCTGAATGGAATTAGTGAAAATCATGAAGCCATCCTGATTGGGTCCACTACCAAACTATGTTACATAATCTCAACTGAGTTCTCACTGCACCAAGGCAATCCTTTTCCATCTCACTGGCACGTAGTAAGTACTTAATAAATTCTTTTTTTTGGAGGGGGAAATTTAGGGCAATTGGGGTTAAGTGACTTGCCCAAGGTCACATGGCTAGTTTGTGTGTGTGTGTGTGTGTGTGTGTGTGTGTGTGTGTGTGTTAAGTGTCTGAGGCCAGATTTGAACTCAGGTCCTTCTGACTCCAGGGGCAGTGCTCTATTCACTGTGTCACCTAGCCACCCCTTAATAAATTCTTGTTGACTGAGAAACTGACCACCTCCCTTTAGGCTGCATCATAACTTAATCTCCAGGGAAGTAAATGTCTCAATCTCCCCACCATCCAGTTTTAGAATTTCCCCCTTTATCCTAAAGAAGGATGTTCCTTATACTTTACTTAAATCCTTTGAACTCATGTGGCATTTTAAGCCCATTACATTCTCTATCACCTGAAGGAAAGAAAACTAGTCATTCCTTCCTCTTTATAATAATCAGGGCTGCCCTGAGCAAAACTGGAGAAAGTAGGTCAAGTCTTTGGGCTCTTTGCCCCCTCCCCTACCACCATTATATCCAATGTTCTTATGCAACATGTCTTATCTACTCCTCCCTCCCCTCTTATGTCAAGGAAGAAACTTTTGGGAGAAACTATTGAAGAAACCCATTCAGACCATGAGATTAAAAAGTATAGTCCAGAAGTGCCAGAAATACTGCCATTTTAAAAGGAGAGGGGAGTATAGAGAGTTCAATAGAATGTAAGAAATAATGCATATACAATATGGAGGTTATGGGAGGACTGTCATAGAACAAAATAACTTATTCATCTTAGTAGGTCATATTTACCAAGAGTTTTATTAAAGCATTTATTTGGTTAGCCAGAGAGCACCACTTTCTTTATGAAGTGATTTCTGCATGCTCAATGACATCTGCAAACAGGAAGAGAAAGCCTTATATATCAGAGAGATTGGGATACCTGCTAGATCTCCTGGAAAGAGGCGATGGGTTCAGATCCTGACTCTGCCTAACTTCTTCACATGATTTAGGCATCCAGTCGTGAAACACAGGCAGTTACTTGGATGAGGGCATACACCTAAGATCTACCTAAGGGTCACTGAGATTACGTTGACTTTAATAGCTGGACAACATCTTCCCAGACATGGAGCTATTTGAGAAAAGGGGTCACAGTTCTATAGCCATTTGGGCATAGTTCTAAGTTGTTCTTGGGAATGGTTGGACCAGTTCATTACCAGTTCTTTAGTGAACCAATTTTTCTCTCATCTCCTTCAGCATTTGTCATTTCTGATAGATGTGAGTTTTAATTTGTATTTCTCTAATCAGTAGTGACAGCTAGGTGGTGCAAAGGATAGTGTGCTAAGCCTGGAGTCAGGGGGAATGGAGTTCAAATCTGGTCTCACCCTGGGCAAATAATTTAATCCCTGTTTGCCTCAGTTTCCTCATCTGTAAAATGAGCTGGAGAAGGAAATGGCAAACTCCTCCAGCATCTTTGCCAAGAAAACCCCAAATGAAGTCACGAAGAGTGAGATGTGACAGGAATGACTGAACAATAATAACATTTTGCATAATAATAAAATTAGGATGTTAGTTTCCACTTACGTAGCATTTTCCAATTTACAAAATGCTTTGCATGCACCATTTTATTTGAGCCTCACAACAATCTCATAAAGCAGGTGCTTTAATCTCCATTTTTTTTTAGATGAAAGGCAGCATCTTGCAGAGGACAGAGTGTTAGTCTTGCTTTCAAGGCCTACGTCTGATCCACAGCAATTATGTCACATCAGGTAAATAATTTAACATCTCAGTGGTCTTGACAACTCTTTAAATCTAGAAGTTGCAGAGAAGACTGGTAGAGGGAGTTCCTACATTGGTAGAGGGAGTTCCCACATTGGTAGAGGGAATTTATGCACTGGTAGAGGGTGTTTTTTGATTCCAGTGAAATCATGGGTCCAGTCCCCATCCCTATTTTATAGATAAGGAGAGGGGTTCAGAGAAATTAATGGATTTGGCCAGGGTAACAAAGCTAGTAAATATCTGAGGCAAGATTCAAACCCAGGTCTTTCTGACTTCCAGTCCAGATTGCTTTGCCCCTCTGGTGGTCTATAGACCCACAATATTCTAATGGTATCAAGTTACTACACTTTTTGTTTCTGATTCAAACTAACCGTTTAATGAAAATTTAAAAATCCTTTTTAGTAATTCATCAAAAGAAATGCCTTTCTCCATCACTGTTCATTTTAAGGAGCATTTTTTTTTCTGGTGGGAATGAGGAAGACTAAGCAATCTTGTAGATGGTTTTGCCAGGACTGAGTGTTCTGTGACTTGGGAAATGCACAACCACGGACTGCAATCCCTTTTCTGTATCCAGTGAGATGGATTTTCCCTTAGTAAAGGTAGAAAGGAGCCCTTTTAGATAATTATGGATAATTTTAAGAAAGAGGAAGTTTGGAAGAGATGATTTCAGTAGTTGGTGAGTGACCTAGGCTGAGTGGACAAAGCTGGGGGGGACTGACAGAGAGTAAACAGCTCTGGAATGATTGGATGGTAAGGAGGTTTGTAAACTTCCAGGTAGGAGTTTTGGAAATAGGCTTGTATGCCAGTGTTTGTGGGTGTGGGAGGAAGGGGGGTGGTTGTGGGTGTTTGGGTGTACACACTCAGCTTTCTGGGGCCCTGATACTTTTTTCTCAGTTGCATTATTGATGACCAAAAACTTGACTAGGAAGCAAAGGTTTTAAGAAATCACTTAGTATGATGAGGTTAGAGGTGTGCAGAGGCTGGGCAATGACTGTTTGAGGAGCACATATGTCCCTGGCATATGGAACCTGGAAGACTGCCTATCTTTTCAAAGTCAAATGGTTCACGACCATCAGTGTTTTCCATCACTCAGAAAAATAAGAGGTCCATCTCTTGCAACCAACTTCAAGCAGACTTTAAATAATTTAAACATTGGATTATTTAAGGTCCTCAAACTTTTAAATGTAACTAAAGATGGGAGAAGGCTTCATTTGGAAAGGAATGGGTACCTAGTGGAGTCACAGATATGGCTTAAATAGGGAAATAAAGGAGTTCAAAGCCCACCTCTAACACAACAAAGGTCTAGATTATTGAAGTCTCCCTATGTGACCTTAGGCCGTTAGTGTCTGGGCACTGGTTTCCTGATTTGTAAAATGAAGAGGTTGATTTGGGAAAGTCTCTTAAGGTCTTGGCATTGCTACAGAGTACACAATTTTGTTGTTGGCTCACATCTCTGCAAGGGCAAAGATCATAAGATGCAGAGTTGGGAAGGGTTATTACAGATAATCTAATTCTGGTTCAACCACCTCATTTTGCTGATGAGAAAGTTTCTTGTTCAAAGTCTCATAGATAGTAAGAAGCAGAGCCAGGGATCAAATTCAGGTCCCTTGACTCCATGCTCTGACGTCCAATGTTCCTCCATTACACCAGTTTGTTGCTATTTTTCTTGTCCTTTGACTCTACCCCACAGGGCTGTTTTTATTGTCCTACTCCAACAGATACACCAGTTCTCAGAGACAGAGACTTGGAGAGGTCCTGGTGTTGCTACTACATTATCTGAACACAACCTTCTTTCTCCTGTAGTGGCTAAGGAAGGAATTGGCGATAAATTATACTTGTTCTACTGTTTGACAAAGTGCCAATTTGACTTAAAGAGAACTAGATTCCATCTTATTATCCTCTTAGTTATACTTGGGTTGCATTCCTTATTAATAGCCTTTCCAATCCAAAGATCAGTTTAAAATTTTTAAATTATTTGTTTAATTAACCATTTTTTTTGGTTAATTTTTAAATTTTCTCCTTCCCAACTCCCTTCCTGTTGTCAAAAAAGAAAAACAAAATGCATAACATATATTCATAGTCAAACAAAACATACTCTCATATTTGCCATATTTAAAATATATGACTGTCACGAGGTGAATATCATGCTTCATCACTGGTCCTTTGAAATTATGATTGATCATTGCTTTGATTTGAGTTCTTACATCTTTTTTAAAATTTATTTTTTTCAATGAACAAAAATCTATCTTTTCTCCTTCCCACCTCTCCTCCCTCCCACTGAAAAAGAAATAAACACAAAACTCATAACAAATATGTATAGTCAAGCAAAACAAATTGCTGACAAAATTTATGTCTAAAAATATATTTTGATATGCACCTCAAACCTATCACCTTTCTGCCAGGTAGTTAGTAACATGTTTTATCATGAATCCTCTGGGATCATGATTGGGCCCTGAATTGATAAAAGTTGTTTGTCTTTACAATGTTGTTGGTATTTTATCAATTGTTCTCCTGGCTCTGCTTACTTCACTCTGCATCAGTCTATACAAGTCTTCCCAGGTTTCTTTAAAACCATTCCCTTCATTATTTTTTATAGTACAATAGTACTGGAATGGAATAAAGTGAAATCTGTTTGGAAAGGTAGGTAGGAACCAGGTTGTGAAAGGTTTTAAATAGAAGGGAGAGAGAGACAGAGAGAGAGACAGAGAGAGACAGAGAGAGACAGAGAGAGAGAGAGAGAGAGACAGAGAGACAGAGAGAGACAGAGAGACAGAGAGACAGAGAGACAGAGGGAGAGAGAGAGAGAAGGAGGGAGGGAGGGAGAGACAGAGACAGAGACAGAGAAATGGAGGGGGAGACCTCTACCTAGTAAATGTCTGAATAGCTGAAATTGCCCATCATTATAATATCTTGCTTCAATGACAAGTATTTGATATGTTTCTCAAATTTTCCTTCTAATTGCTCCTTCTGTGGTCCATTAACAACATTATCATGTCTTATCTCCTTCTGCAGATCTTTGTTCAAGTGATCTCTACCATGTTTCATCCCTCACAATCCAAGATTTCTTTACACAAGCATATTTTCCTAATACATATTGCCCCTGCCTCATGCCTTTTATTTATTCTCTTATGCATTTAGGTGGTTCAATGAACAGAGGGCTGAATTTGGAGTAACAAAGACCTGAATTCAAATCTTACCTCAATCACTTGTTGTATGACCCTGGGCAAGTTGCTTAATCTTTGTGTAGCTTAGTTTTCTCATTTATAAAATACGGATAATAGTAGTACCTACCTTCCAGGGTAGATGTGAGGATCAAATGAAGCAATTAATACACTTATTTTAGAAGCCTCAAGATACTTTATTTTTTATCATCATCATCATCATCATCACTTCATTCTTTCTGAATACAGTATGCTATTCTGGAGCCATATTCCAGTTATGAGCCCAATCCCACTGAGGCTTAGTAATATTTCTGAAGTCAAATATGCCTCCATGTCCTAGGGTCTCTTACTATTAATACTTTGTGCATTTGTATAGAGACATGAAGCCATGGTTGTCTTCAGTATTCTCTCTGGTGAATTCTTGGTCCTCTTTTTGGTTCTTCTCATTCCAATGTTGTATCTGCTATTCCGTATCATTTCAGATCTATATGGTCAGTTTTGTTCTGTAACTTTTCCTTTTCAGTTTAAAGTCTCTTGGCTGTAATCACAAAATTCAAGAGAAACATGTTGGTTTTTTTTTACTGGTCCTTGTTAGGCATACTTTTTCTCTGGCCAAGAGCCTGTGATTCCCATATTTTAAGAAATGCAGATTTTGCAAAGAAGATCCTAAATGAACCAAAATATTTATAGCAATACTTTTTGTAGTGGCAAAGAACTGGAAACAAAATTGATGTCCATTTATTGGGGAATGACTAAACTAGTTGTAGCACATACATGGAATGGAATATTTCTGTGTTGTAAGAAATGATGATGAATACAGAGAAGCATGAGAAAACTTACGTGAACTGATGCAAAATGAAATTAGAAGCAGAAAATAATATATACAATGATGACAACAATATAAACAAAAACCCCAACATAATTGAAACTGAATGCAATGAATTATAAGACCTAGATTGACCCCAAAGAAGAGACATGAGAAGGTACTTCCCACTTCTTTTGGTAGAGGTGGGGAGGGACAGGAACTATGGGCATAGAACACTGGATATAACATCAGAGTTTTTCATTGTGTTGGTTGGTTTTGCTGAACTATTTTTTCCTCTCTTTTTTTGTCCTTTGTTAAAGGAAAGAATTAACACTGTGGGTGAGGGATGAAGAAAGGGATACATTACAAGATGTAATTGATTAAAAGCAAAAATGACAAAAATTAAAAATAAATTAAAAAGTGAAATATAGATATCTCTAAGTGCAAATCCATATTTTTCAGATTCCTCAACAGCTTGTTCACTTCCTCAATCTGCCCTATTCTTCTAAATCTTTTTCTTTTCTGTGTCAGCGGTAATGAAAATACCACCTGTATTTCTAAGTTCTTCAGTTTTTCGCCTAAGATTTTTTTAAGCCTTAGTGATTTTTTTAGGTTTGTTACTTATCCCTGTATGAATCACCATCTGTGAGTTGTGGTTATCAGGTTTGACAAGCCTTGGGAAGCTCTATGACACATTCTATGTATCTCAGGAAGGCAGCAGATCATTCTGTTGCTAATTATCTATACCATTATACCCCAGGTTAAGAGCCTGAATTAGATGTTGTGAGTTGCTGGCCACTTAGAAGAACTCCAAGAACAGTTCTGAGGAGATGAACTGGGTCCCATAGGCAGGGTCAATCTATAAAGGGAAAAGTCAGAGCTAAGGGGAAAATCCAGGTTGTCTTAAGGTATCTGTGAGGTCTTCTCTGTAGACTAGTTGGGAAAAGGATTCTCTTTGTGTTTGTAGATAGGAGCATAGCTTTGGGTACAAAGGGAGATTTGTGGGTTGAGATGAGGCATTTGCACAGACAGGGAGTGAGTAGGTAGTATGGTGATAGAAACAATTGGAGAATATTTAGTAAAGTCCTCGTGTACATAGACATCTACTGTCCTGTGTCCCGTAATCATCTCCCTGTCTCTCAGTTCAGGGGATTTTAGCTTCCTTTCGAGGCAGATATCAAGCCACAGAACATCTTCAGAGGGATTTGGAATGCCTGAAGCAAATAAAAAAATAAAAAAAATGTAGCTGTCATTGTGCATCTCTTTCTGCCCCAGTCAATCCCAAGTGGAATTCTGGAGAACATTGTACATTACAGTGAGGTGACAGCTGAGTGCAACACAAACATGTCACAACCCCTGACGCACTTTACTGAGGATAACAGAAACAGCCTGAAAAATTAACATGTCACACGTAGACCTCCCCATCTTGTTTCCTTCTCTGATTTACCAACCTAAAAAAGCCTAAAGGCTTTTGCCATTCTCACCAGCGAAATGAACTTCGATCAGAACAAAACAAAACAAAACTAGCATTTACAGGAATCACGGATGCCTTTCAAACATAAACTTCTACAAAGGGTTGGTCCTACCTAAAAGCTGAATAGGTGGACACTCACATTTAATGATTGTTGTTCAGTCGTGTCCACCTGGACATCAATGATGTCAATGGACATCAATTTTGTTTCCAGTTCTTTGCTAGTACAAAAAGTGTTGCTGTAAATATTTTGGTTTATTTAGGATCTTTCTTAAAAAAAATCT
Source organism: Petaurus breviceps papuanus (assembly GCF_028583685.1). Taxonomy (NCBI): domain Eukaryota; kingdom Metazoa; phylum Chordata; class Mammalia; order Diprotodontia; family Petauridae; genus Petaurus; species Petaurus breviceps. The sequence goes on along the minus strand of NW_027187341.1, from coordinate 16,771,809 downwards.
ACATTTCTTAATGCAGTCATCCCATTTGGGGTTTTCTTGGCAAAGATACTGGAGTGGTTTGTCATTTCTTTCTCCAGTTCATTTTACAGATGAGGAAACTGAGGCAAACAGAGTTAAGTAACTTGCCCAGGGGCTCACAGATAGTAAGTGTCTGAGGCTGAATTTGAACTCAAGAAGAGGAGTCTTCCTGAGTTCAGGCCCAGCACTCTATCCACTGAGCCACCAAAGGGTCCCTGTACCTAGCTCACTCTCTCCTAAAACATTCTCCCAAATAATTTAAATCCATCCAACTACCATTTTGCTAAATACAGTAAGTATGTCAGGTTTTTGATGATTTTTTTTTAAATTCTAGATGTCAAAAAGTGAGTAGAGTAGTTTAATGGAATAAAACTTATCTTATAATTGAATAATAGCTTCAGTCCAGCACTTAAATACTCAAGTGGATCTATGATCTTAATACATGAGTTCCCTCCAATGATATAGATTGAGGCCTATCCATGTCTGCCCATACTGTGGGACTCTCTTGAATGTCCTCCAGAAAGTTCACCATGAGAGAGAGAGAGAGCCATCTCTGTACTCTCTACTACAGGCCTTTCTTGATTTTTCTGGAAATTAAGAGGTTACTAGTGAAATACTATAGTGGTTCACTTGTTTTGGTCGTTCAATTCCTTGATGGTAGACTTTATTCCTGTTCTTCAGAGTTCTTTTCTGGTTGTGGATGATAGCTCAGTCTGTTCATATGGACTATCCACCTTTCCTTTACCCTCTGTGTGATATTTTTATGATGTTTTTAGTTTTTTAGAGGCAGGGGTCTTCCAGGTGTCACTGCTATAGAGCAACTTTAGCAAATAGAAAAGATATTAAAAAGATGGGCCTTTACTGTTATGGAAAAATGGGGGTCAGTTAAAATGCTTTACATTTTCCTTGAGGTAACCCAGTCCCATCTCTTCCTTTTTTTCAACTTTTAGTCTATCTTTGTCCACCTGTACTATTTGTCATGCACATACATATACATACACATGCATACATGTATACACACATATATACATATATATAAATGTATACACACATACATATACACTGATGGAAATGTTCTATAGGGTGTTCCTTCAGATGCATATTGAAATCTGGGCAACAGATTTGTTCCATCTGTTTGATCATTCCTGTGTAGACAGACTGGATAAATTCCTTTGAATGATTATGCATCTCTTCTTGGAGGCTCTGGAGGTTTAATACCAGCAACAAAATGTCATTTGAAAACAGGAGGATTTCTAGAACCTCATGATCCATGGAAAATCCTTCCTCAACTTGGACGCCATGTTGGATGTCCGCTATCACAGTGATGAATACTTCTGGTGACCATACTTCTTCTTGTTTTATTCTCCACCTGATGCTTATTATTAGTAGATTATTGAACAGGTTGTTTATATTGTTACTTCTTCTTGGGAATCCAGATCATCTTGATTCTTCATGATCAACAAATAAAAAACACAATGGAATCTTATATTTTCTACACCTTTGATAAAGATGTGGTCCCTTGTTGATGTCATTTGTGAAACCCTGCTTGTTCTATACTAATATCCTCATTGAGGATACCTTTAATTCATAAATAAGTGGCTCCCATAAAGAGTTTGTATAAATGAGAGAAGGAGTATAGTTCAGTAGTCATTAATATTCTCTTGCTCAATTTTTGAGAGAGTATTTAAGAAGATTTGAGATATTTTTCTGTGTCTTTGGTATCTTCCCTTCCTTCAGATAACTTATATATTGGTCCCTCAATGCTCTCGCAATTATATTGCCTCTAGCACAAATCTCTATATATACTTGATCCAATACAGCTGCTTTCCCCATCTTTTCCCCTTTAGTACAATTTCTACTTCCTCTATAAATGTCTCAAAAACTGTGATGTTTGAGTGTAAGTGCGGTAGTTCTACTATCCTTAATGGAAAAAAAAATAATTTGTTGAAATGAGGTTTTTGAAAATCTTTTTTTCATTTTCTTCTGTTTTTCATCCTTTCTATTTTTATCTTTGAATGTCCATGGGATGGCTTTGCTTAGTTGAATATCTTGCCAACCTTCCTTTAAACGGGATTTACCCCCTACTGCTTTTTTCTGCTTTATGAGGTGAGAAAGCTCATAATTATCCATCATCCCCCTTCATAAGATTTTACAGAGGAATTTGTATTTTAACCCAGTGTTGCCTTTGGCAGTTATCTCTCTCCATTTGGCAAGTATATCAAATGTTTGCTGACTGAGGTGCATTCTTAGCTCTTTTAGTTGCTTTGTTGTAGCAATCAATTTACATTGGTTTAACTTTTGGATGACATTATTATAATTGGCACTCATGTCATTGCTGCTTTCTACTTCCCATATTTTGATTTTCAAAAGCTTATTTAGGTAATTTAAATCTTTATTTACATAATATCTTTTTATTGTTACCCTTTTTTACTCTTACTATTCTCTTTTATGTTTATTCTAATTTATGATCTTAGCTTTGATGAGTTGATAGTCCAATTGTTATAAAAAACCCAAGACTTGTCAATAATAAGTATTTTCCTATCTGATACAATGTAGTTGATTTCATTCTTTGATATATCATTTGGTGTTTTGTCCAGCACTTGCCAGTTCTATATATTCTATTTCTTTTTTCTGAATCATATTTTCCTACATATTTTCCCATCCTTATTTTTTTTTTACTTTTCATCAAAATCATCAAATATGCAGATTATATGTTGAATCAGTTTGGAGGTTCTTATCAACCTCTCTAAGTGACATAGTGGGCAGCTAGGTGACACAGCAGATAGAGCATTGGGCTTGGGATCAGGAAGACTTATCTTCTTGAATTTAAATCTAACCTCAGACACTTACTAGTTATATGACCCCTGGCCAAGTCACTTAACCCTGTTTGCCTCAGTTTCCTCATCTGTAAAATAGGCTGGGGAAGAAAATGGCAACTACTCCAGTAGCTCCCCCCCCCCAAAAAAAAAACCCAAACAAACCCAAATGAGGTTACAGAGTCAGACAGGACTGAAGCAACTGAACAACAGCCACAACAACAAATTGTAGGTGGGGGCTCAGAGCCATGAATCTGAGTGGACAATTACCTTAATGGTACCATGAAACTAGGTGAAGCTGAGGCGATCCCAAGACCACAAACTCAATGCACAACTGAAATGACTGATCAACAAAAACAACATAGTAGGCAGACAACTGAATTTGGACTGGGGAAGACCAGAGTTTGAATCCTGACTTGGATATTAACTAGTGTGTTCTTGGATAAGTCACTTAATGTCTTAGCCTCACATTACTCATCTGTAAAATGGGGTTAATAATAGTTACGAATTGTTATGAGAATCAGATGAGATAAAATATTTAAAGAGCTTCACAAACCTTAAAGTGCATATAAATACTGGTTATTATTAACTTCTCTACCACTTTATCTTCAGCAACCAATGTTGGTGTACAAGCTGTATTTATTTTCACAGTGATCTTTTTGCAAAAATAGATTGCAATATGTGATGACCAAGTTTTCTGAGAAATGATATTTTTTGTCATTGTGGGGCATATCACAAAACTCACTCTGCAAACTCCTTGGAGAGGCAAAGGAAGGAGTTTAACAATGAGTAATGCTTCTGTTTAGCTTCAACTTTCTTCTTTTCTTCTGACTTTGCTTACAGCAAAAATGTCAACATTGATGTGAATTAACTCATTTGGCAATAAACTCACTCAAACAAGGATTCCATTTTTAGAATGCCAAAAGTTAAAGTTTGCCGATGACCTAAAAATTGTTTGATTCTTGGTACCAGGTGCTCTTTCCCCTCTCTCTACCATTCTCCAACTGTCCCTGTAAAAGTAGAAGGGGGCTATGTAAAACTGACAGTCATTTTCAGTTTTTCTTTATTTAGCAGGTTGCCAGAGGGAAAAAACCTATCACTGGGTGGCTGGACTACTTGTGATGTGCATTTGTGTTTAGCTGGATTAGTTCCTTTAACAGATTTGATCTGTTCCTGGAGCCATATGAGAAGCCTTTCTAGTGTGATATAGCGGAACAGAACCCATACTCCTTGGGCATGGCTTTCAAGAATTCGGGAGTGCTTCTAGGCCATAATGAACCATCAGAGTGGGACTTTGTGGGAGATTCAGTGAAGTAATAGGATACAAAATAAACCCACAAGAATCATTGGTCTTGGGGCAGCTAGGTGGTGCAGTGAATAGAGCACCAGCCCTGGAGTCAGGAGGACCTGAGTTCAAATCTGGCCTCAGACAGTTAACACACACACACACACACACACACACACACACACATGCACTAGCTGTGTGACCCTAGGCAAGTCACTTAACCCCAATTGCTCTCCAAAAAAAAAAAAGCAAAAAAAATTCTCATCAGATATGGAATATTCCTTCAAATAATTTATGTTCTTAGATATATCAAATACTGGTTCATTATTGAGTTCTATTGTCTCTAATTCTTTTGTTTTATTGATCTTCTTTCCTCTTTTATAACCAGTACTAAATAGTTTTGATAATTATTTCTTTGTAAAACAATTCAAGATCTGGAATAGCTATTTCTCTTTCATTGTCTGAGGTCAGATTTGAACTCAGGTCCTCCTGACTCCAGGGCTGGTGCCCTATTCACTACGCCACATAGCTGCCCCTCTGATAAGAATTTTTGAAACTGCTAGAAAACAGTTTGACTGAAATTACATTAGGCCAACAGTTTACACCAAACTGCAGAGATTTCCATACATTCTCAGTTCATAGTACTCAGTGTCTTAGTAATTTTTTTCTTGGTACCTATAGGCCAAAACCCCCAAAACTTAATACTTCCATTTTTTAAGTATTCAGGTCTAGACAACTTACTAGGCTTTATGTCCTAGAAACTTAGTAGCTCTTTGAAAAAAAAATGCACATAAATTGAAAGAGAAAATCATGTTTTTATTTTATTCTTAAATAATCACAATTACTTAATAATGGCATGTATGCACCTGCTGGACATTGCACAACTTCTCAGTCCTTGGAATCAGATTGGATGCTGCCACTCTCATTTCCTGTTCTATATTGATTTTTATGTAATCACTTTCTATCATAGCAGCCACTCAAAATACAGCTTTGCAAGGATATGATGTTGCGTGTAGAATTAGGACTCTGATCTTTTAGCACTCAGAAATAGATATTCATCTTCTGTGTTTCCCTTGAAAATTTAGACTGTTCTTTAGTGTCCCTGTGAGTTTGTTTTGGTACCACCATTTCATACAGTTTGAAAACTATGGCCATACCGTATTCATACCATAATGATTTCAAAATGAATATGTGACCTGAAAATATTCAAAATTTTAAAAAAATGATTTTTGGTTTTTCTATCACCCATTTTTTTTTGTCAATGCATCTCTTCTTCTCACTCTCTCAAAGTCATTCCTTATAACAAAAATGAAAAAAAAAACCCATCTAGAAACCAAGGCAGTTAAGAAAAATTAACAAACACAATCCAGTCCCATAGTTTATTCAGTGTTCTATATCCATAGTTCCTCCATCTCTGAAAAGGCGGGAGATAGATTGTCATAGCTTTTCTTCAGGTCAAGCTTGAATGTGAACTGAGTATTAAAAATCACACCATTTGAAAATCAGAAGAGAACCAGATTAGGCCAACAATCATGACTAATGGGAGAGTTCTGTGCTCTAATTAGTAAGAGAGGCCAATAGATTGTTTTGATGACATAAAATTTAAAACCTTTTGAATGGACTATATTGATACCATTAGCATAAGAAGATGAGCCGCTGAATAGGGAAAAAAGATTCTCAATACTTGGTGTTTTTGACACAAATTTTCCAGACTCAAGTTTATTCATTAAATTATTCTAAGTGCCTCAATTTAGAGCTTGATAAATACAAAGGAAGAGTTCCATCCTGCTTTTGGAGATTTGTCTGGCAAAAACCATTTCTACTCACTCACAATTGATAGTATTCCCAAACATGTATCACTGTCAAAGTAGGAATGAAAAATGTCTTTCCCCTTCAAAGCTCTCAAACCAACTCTGTCCCTGATGCAGACGTGCAGCATCACATCAGTATTCTCTTCATCAATCCAGAATCACGTTCCACAGGCAGCAAGCAGTGGGCTTTCCAAACTGCCTAGTGTCTGCCCAGCTTGGTTGGGAGTCAGGTGGGAAATGAAAAAGGAAGAAGGAAAAGGAAGACAACAACAGCAATAATTCTTCCAGCAAACCCACGGATTACGCTCAGCTTTGGAGGTTGTGTTGCACATCCGTAGTCTCCCACCCTATACAAAGAAGGGAGGTACATTCTCAGATTTCTCCTTCCCTGCAGGCTTGGTCATCATGATTCTACAACATTCATTTCTATTTCCCCTTTTCATTCAACTTCCTACTATTCTTTTCATTTGCATTGTTATTTTCGTTGTACTATGTGCTGGATCAGATGCAAAGAATAAATGAAATAGTCCCTTTCCTCAAGGAAAGGGTGCAGAATGAATATTACATTATGCACAAATAAGTAAATATAAGGTACTTTAGGGAAGGAGAGAACACTACCACCCAGGAGTACCAGAGAAGGCAGCAGGAATTATTTTTTTGCCTTTCTTTGTCTCCCAGGGACTCAGCACAGTTCTCGGTACAAAGTACTTAATAAATACTTATTGATGACTCAGTTTGACCTCAAAGGCTACTTAGTTTAATGCTCTCCTTTTGCAGATGAGGAAACTGAGACCCAGCAAGAGTAACTAGTCAAAGATCACACAGCACGTAGTAGGGCAAACCCATGTCCTCTGATTTCAGAGAGAGTGTATTTTCCACTTTAGCTAATGTGGCTTGTTCAAATTTGTGCAGCTCGTAGATGTTAAACTCATTTTAAAAGTGCTTATGTCTAGAAACTCCAGGAGGGGTTAACATTGTTAACATTCCCATCAGGTTACAAAGGTCTTTGATTGTGAAAGCACCAATAATTTACTCTCCATTACGATGTTGGAGCTTTCGGCTATTCAAAGGTTGACAGTAACGGTTTTCTAAGTAATGGTCTCTTCTTGTGTAAAAATGTTGTAGGTAATGGAAAGAGGGAGGGGGGAAGGAAAAGCTTCAGCTCTCACCCAATCTATATATCCAATCAATGCCACAGATACTGTTCCTCACTGCTTTAATAGAAATAGACCATGAAGGCTCAAAGAATTTCCAGGAATGGCTGGTGGTGGTTTTACTATTTTTATTTTTACTGATTGAAAAATGAACAGGGCCATGTTAAGGGTTTGTTTTAAATCATTTTAATTGGAGCTGATGGGGCAGGAGGGAGATGAGGACAAGAGGGAATTTGGACTGGTGATGTTGTGGAAATTGACACATGCCACACAGGGTAAGGATAGAGGATGGGGGTGAGAGTGGGTGACAGGAAAGGTAGGTTCATGTGGTAACATTAACTTACACAGTAACTCTTCCAAACTCAGAGGTATGAGTGTTTGGATGTATGCTGTGTGTAAACTAACATGGTGGCATAGGCACAGGGGTCTTAAAGAGATTAGGGATCCCTATTACATTACAAATCAAATTAAAGTTTCTGATTGTGGTTTTAAAGACCTCTCCAACAATAAATTGCCCTGCTCCCACTCTATTTCAGTGATTTATCTCCTATTATACCTCTTACCACACCCCTTCCTTCAAAACTTGGCACAAGAGTCTTCTCTTTTAACATGACCCAAAGATTCCTCCATATTCCCACTGCATTACTGACATTTTTGACACTTGTTATATTTGTTCGTTATCATCTTGCCTCTCCATTAGATGGGAAGCTCCTTGAGGGCAGAAACTGCTGCCTCTATTTTCTAACCTTGTAAGGCATTAATTAAAACCATTTTGTAAACCTCAATAGCCCATATAAGGTCTGGGACTACTTCCTACCTCTCCATTCACTCTGGTAGGACAAGTCCTGGAGCCAGGATGTTATAACTCTGCTCCCAGATGAGGCCAGGGGAAACTGGGCTCAAAGTTAGATGGCATGTGTGACAAAGAGATAACTTACAACTTTTAGAAATCCTTTTCTCCCCTTTGTGAGGGGTGGGGTCAAGAAGTTTCCCTTAGGTAGGATGTAGCCTTTCTTCTGGGCTCCTGGAAAAGTTCTGAATCTCCTTTTCCTCATCACATCGAGTCTTTTCTTGGTTCCTGATTCAGACATTCCCCCCACCCCCCAGTCACTGTTGTCCCAGGGACAATTTTAGGATAGTGATGGGAAGATAAGAAGTCCTAAATCTTCTGGACCTTTCAAAGTTCACAAAGTCTTCTCCAGTCAAAGGGGTGAGAGAGAAGACCAAAGCTCACCCACCTTATTTCTCTCTCTCAGGTGATTCGTTCTCAGGGGTTTTTAGGTAGAAAGACTCCCACTACTAAGCTTCTAGATGCGATAGTTACGTGTCTCCAAGGTAGCTCCTGGTTTTATATAAACCCCACAGGGCAAGACCAAGTCCTTCAAACAACTAGAATAGGCTTCCTGTCAATGGCACTCCATTTCATCCAGTGGTTTTCAAATTTTTTTTCATATTTAATGATTTAAAATTAGTAGAAATAATTAAAATCGGAAGTCTGACTGATTAAATGATGGAACTGTGTTCTTACCTGGTTAAGGTATGTGGAAGTAGTATCTTATCATTAACTTGAAGTGGGATGGAGTAATTGGCTGACCATCACCTTCTCTTCATTGAACTGTTCTTCTTCCTGTTTTAACCTTATCTAGCAATACCCTCTTATAAAAACCCTATGTTCCAACCACACCACCTCATTTACTTTTCATGGCACACACCTTAAGCATTTCTGGCTTTCAGTCCTAGTTTATGCTATTTGCCATACCTGGAGTGCCTTTCTTTAATTTTACATCCCATCCATTTTTTCTCCATCCTTCAAAGTCCAGCTTAAATTCCCCCACACCCCCTCCACCTTTGTGAAACTTTTCTGATCATTGTGCTGGGAATAATCTCTCCCTCTTCTTAAAGGCCAAAGACATTTGTCTTTACCAGTTTTTTTTACTCACTTCTCATACATTTGTCTTTACCAGTTTTTTTTTTTACTCACTTCCCATACCACCCCACCCCCGTTCTCTGGAAAATTATGAAAAGATTAGGAACCTCTACTTTAGTGATGTTAGCAACCACCTTTTCCTATTTTACCTCTTTAACTAGATTGTAAGCAGCTTGAGGTCAGGGACTGTGTTATTACCTTAGCCTGTGTTCAATTCTTTTTTTTTCTTCATCGTTCTGGAGAAAGGAGAATCTTTCCTTTCTAGGTTTTCATGACACTACTCTGTCCTGGTTCTTCTCTTATCTGAATGACTCTTCATTCTCAGTTTCCTTTGATGGTTCTCCATCCATGTTATCCCTGGGCTCTGTCCTGAGCCTTTTTCTCTCTTCCTTCTATACTGTCTTAGTTGATAATCTCATCATTTCCCATTAGTGCAATCATCATTTCTACAAATCTATCCCAGGTCTATATATCCAAACCAAATCTCTCTCCTGAGCATCACAGACTGCCCCAAACTAGATATCTGAAAGGTATCTCAATGAACTCAACATATCCCAAACTTAATTTATTATCCCCCCCAGCCCTCCCCCCTTCCCAATTTCTCTATTACTGTTAATAGTTAAGAGTCTTTGATTCAATCAAAGGCACTTGGTTGGCTAAAACTCAATCCAGAAAAACAACAAAAAATTCTGCTTTGCTAGCTGTGACAATGTGCCACCAGCCTCTCAGTCACCCGGATTCACAATCTCGGTATCATCCACTCTTGCTCACCCCACATATCCAATCCATTTCCAAATTTTGTCATTTCTCCCTTCACAACATCTCTCATGTGGGTGCTCCACTCTCTGCTCATACACTCATTCCCTTATTTCAGTCCCTGATCATCTCTTGTTTGGACTATTGCAATGGGCTTCTCACTGGTCTCTTGGACCCAAGTCTTTCCCCACTTTGATCCATCCTTAACTCAGCTGACAGAGTGGATTTTTTTCCTAAAGCATGGGTCTGATGATGTACAGAGGCTATACTGGGAGCCAAGGACAGACGGGACACAGAGCTTTGGCTTTACAAAGAGCCCACAGGAATACTGTGCCATACCTATGGGGAATATTTGGAGGACTCCAGCAAAAGAATTTCCAGGAGCAGCAAGTTACTTCTTTGCTACATGTGTTCTTTTAGTTGGATCCCATTTTACTTATGGGATAGTATATTACAGACTTTGGGGCTTGAAGAATCCTTTTTTTTTAAAAATAAGTTGTTCATACTCTACTGCTTTAGTAAACCTTTCTTTTTAAAAGCTATTTAAATTTGGCCAGCTAAATGGTATCAGCTAATTATACTGCAGAATAAATAAAATAGAAAAGACACCCTATCTAGGACACACTAAGGGGTACCCTTAGGACCCTGGGAGGGGGAAGATATAACTAGACTTGCTCTGCAGGTCCCATCATCATTGGTGGGAGTTGGGATAAGGGTCCCTCAGAATTTGTCAGGGTCATACTTCCATTTATTCTGTGTATATCTTATTTTTATTTAGTTATTTACCTGTTGTCTCCCTAGTTAGAAAGTAACTTCCTTGGGGCGGCTAGGTGGCACAGTGAGTAAAGCGCCAGCCCTGGAGTCAGGAGGACCCGAGTTCGGTTCGGGCCTCAGACACTTAACACCCACCCACACATACAAAACTAGCCGTGTAACCTTGGGCAAGTTACTTAACCCTAATTGCCCTCCAAAAGGCGAAAAAAAAAAAGAGAAGAAAGTAACTTCCTTGAGGACAGAGACTGTTTTTGTCTTATTTTCTATTGCCAGACCTTTATCATAGTGACACATAGAAAGCACTTAATACATTCTTATTAACTAACTGATTGATTATGGCTATTAAGCCTGTCTGTGTATAAAGCAAACCCTGGTCCCCTACTTTAGAGAGTACTGATTTAAGTAGTAATGAATTTCGTTACTAATCTGGGAATTTTACACGAGTATTGATGATCTCCCTATTTAATCCTAATTTCATTCTGCATGGTTTAGACATTATTATGGTAAAGGAACATAATTGCAATTAGACTATGGTTAGACCATGTGATTAGATTATAGTTTTGAGGTGGACCACATTAAAATATCCAGTCAATCAAGATGGCTTAACTTTGTTAAAACAGCTTGAATTTTCTCTGTTACATTCATTCAGTGAATGCTGAGCACCTTCTCTATCCAAAGTATGGAACTAGGTACTGAGGGTGGTCACACACACACACACACACACACACACACACACACACACAAGTAAGGCATATTCCTTGTCCTCCAGGATCTTAGATTCTCTTGGGGGAAACAAATACACACACACACACACACATATACACGAATCATTTTACATTTTTGAGGCAACTAGGGTTAAGTTCTTTGCCCAGGACCACACAACTACTAAGTGTCTGAGGCCATATTTGAACTCAGGTCTTCCTGACTCCAGGGTCCACTATACCACCTAGTTGCCCCTACATGAATCATCTTAGAAAATGAGCAATATAGGAATAGGGTAGTATGTAAACCTGTATCCTGTGCTCCCACAATGCTTGGGGATGAAAGAGCCTTATTCGTTGAAGAAAATTTCCTTTAGATTACATCTCCAAAAATATTATGTTCTGCAGTATGGTGTCATCAACCGGTGTTAATTCTAATTGAGTAGGTACACTTCAAGCTCCTCCAATTTAAAGACCTATGGGATTCTAGCAAAGAAAATTGTATGGCAAGGTGAGAAAGATAAGAAAAAATAACTGACTCACATGACTGGCAGAAGAAACAGAGGTACAGGAGAGTGACCCAAGTTGCAGTGATGAGAGAAGCCAATACATTGCTGTTGAGGTCTGGTAGAAAGGAAGATGAACAATCCTGCTATTTACCCTATCTCTTTCCCACGAGTGAACTGATGTTTCCCTTTGTCGCTGTGTTGGTGAGTTAGAAGGGTGGATTAGGAGTTGAGTAGTGCTCCAGGGAAATGTTTGAATTGGGTGCTAAAAGTGTTTAATACCTGATTTAATTCCTCATTAGTATTTTACCATTCTGGTTTAATTAAATGTGTTTGCTTTTTATTCAAGTGTTATCTGGTTTTGCCTAGTTTGAAGAAATAGTCATCATAGGTATTGGGGCAGCTAGGTTGCTCAGTGGATAGAGCACTGGGCTTGGAGTCAGGTAAGCCCTGAGTTCAAATTTGACATCAGACACTTATTGGTTGTGTAATCCTGGACAAGTCACTTAACCTTGTTTACCTTGGTTTTATCATTTGCAAAATGAGCTGGAGAAGGAAATGGCAAACCAGTCCAGGATCTTTGCCAAAAACAAACAAACCCAAGTGGGATTATGAAGAGTCAGACATGACTGAAACAACTGAAAACAATAACACATTGTAAGTGGGGGCTCAGAGCTATGAATCTTAGTGGTACCATGAAACTAGGTGAAGCTGAGAGAGTCCCAGGACTATATACTCAATGTATGTTATAGGAGCTTCAATAAGGGGGACATTAATGTGGGCTGCTGTTATGAGGCTTCATTGAGGGAGTGGAATTTGAGATGGATTTTGGAAAATGGTTAGAATCTGGTTAGGTAAAGAAGAAAGGGAAGATCATTGTTCACAGGGTGAGCAACCCAAGCAAGTCACAGACTCATGTAGGAAAGTGATATTCTTGGGGACAGTAAGAAAACCAACATGACTAGAATAGAAGGAAGTTGAAGCAGTAGTGAAAGTGGAGCTGGATAGATTAGGGTCAGATTATGGAGAGCCTTGAACGACAGGTTAAAGGGTTTGAACTTAATTTTATAGGTAATGGAGAGACACTAGGAGACTCTGAACAGGAGAATGACTTAATGAAATCAGTGTTTTAGGAAGTTAATCTGACAGTAAGTAGTGTTTAGGATAGGTTGGAGGAGGGAAGACTGTTGCTATAATTTAGTGATGAGATTATTAAAAATTTTAGACAAGGGTGGTGGCAATGGGTGTTAAGTATGAGATGAGAGACATTTTGCAGGAATAACCAAAGGAGCTGGTGACTGATGAGTACTGCACAGGGGGCAGAGGTAAGAGAAAAAAAGGGTAGAAAATTACTATGACTCCTTTCTCTCTTGTTGCACATTCTTCTGGATTGCCCTGAAGCCTTTTCCTTTGCAGAGGTTGGTCTTTCCCTCTCTGGAGATTAGTCTTAAATCAGGTTATGACAGAAAACTAACTGTTCCAGTCGCTTCACCACCTAATACATGAGGAATACAGTTCCTATCATCTTCTACTTGGACCAATTTAAAAAAGTGCTGCAGGGTCTTTAAAAATAGTATACTGGATTTGAAATCTATGGAAATCTTTCTAGTCATAATTATTACCCTAAAGCATTGATTAGCTAGTGACCTACACTTGACCCTCCTCAGAGACTTGTGCAAAATAAATTAAACACATGTGGTTCCCACTTCCTAGAAGCTTACAATCCGACTTTAAGAAAGTAAATTTTAAGGAGCTCAGAGATAGAATAAGAATGATGTCATTGCCTGAGCAGCTGGCTGCAAAGGGGATCAGAGACACTCAGGAATGAAATAATAAAAGCTGACACTTATGTGATGATTTACATACATTATTCCATTTGAAATGCATATCACTCATAAGGTGCAACAATCCAGTCCCATTAGTGTTATCTTAATTTTACAATAGAAGAAACAGAGGTTCAGAGATGTTCAGTGAATTTCCCATGTACACACAGATATTAAGTGTTGAACTCAGATATCCACTACTCTCTCTTCTGTGTCTTCCATATCTCTTCTACTATCTTTAATGAGATTTTGGTGACTCAGTTTCTGATGAAGAAAAAAAAAGAGGAAACATTTAAAATAGCTGTGTCAAAACTCAAATAGCAATGGGATCCACTGGCCCATACATAAGTATCCCTCCAGGCTGTATATTGACTTAGCTTTAAGATGGAATAGTATCTATGTTTTATTGCATTTTTATTTATTTTATTAACTCTTTCCCAATTGCATTTTAATCTGGCTCAGACTGCACTGGATAGTGTATTTGACTCCTCAGATCTATTTGATATATTTGAACCAATAAAACTGTACAGGAAGCTTGTTAGCAGGCTCAGATTTTAAAATATAAAGACAGAGATTGGAAGTGAAGCTTAAATAGCTGTGAAGGAGGACAGAGGAGTGGTAAGGACCTAGAAAGAGAACAAGAGAAAAGCTAAAAATCCTTCATTGCTTTCCCTGATGAGTACAAGTCATCAGATGAGCTATATACTAGGATACCAAAAACACTGACAGAAGTTTGCTAACCAACTGTCAGTGCTCTTTGAAATGTCAAATGAGATAATGTATGTAAAGCTCTTCGCAAATCTCAAAATACTCTATACATTCAATTACGATTGCTATTTTTCTGTGAGCTGCTAGAGGAATAGAGGTATGTTATTCTGACATTAATTTCTTCAGGGACCTTGAGTTTGACCTGTCCTAGCAGAGGACTTTCTCCTCCCAAACCTCAGTGCCTTCTTAACCTCCTTTCCCTTACCTGCTTGACACTCTGAACCCAAGTCCTCTTTCTCATCTTCCTCTGCCCTTAATCCAAGGTTGTCTAGCCTTTGCCTTCCCCTCTCTCAGCCCTAAGACCTAGACTTTACATTTTCTGACATATTTGGTATTAACTTAGTAGTTAATGAGATCATAGAATTGTTGAGGTAGAATTAGAGGGATTCTTACAGACCATCTAGCTTGACCCTTTCATTTTACAACTGAGGAAACTGAGGCTCAGCAGAGGGAAATGGTCTGGTCAAGGTTTTGCAGGTAATAAATTGTTGGAGGTGAAATTTGAACATGGGTCTTCTGACTCAAGAACCAGTGACCTTTCCATTGTACCACATTGTCTCTGATATTGTTACAGGCTGTCCCAAAAGTCTTAGTACAGATTTTTTTGACATACATTATTTTATTTCCGTTTCATGACAACACTGTTGAATGGCTACCACAGACATTATCAGGTAACTTGATAATAGTAAATAATAAAACAGTAATCATGGCCAGGTAACTTGACCATGGTCACACAAGTTTAGCATCAGCCCCCATCTTCCTGACTTCATGCATAGCAAGCAACACTTTCCATTTAAATGGGTTGATTTTTCTGATACCTGTGTATTCTCACATTTTATCCAATCAGGAATAGATATGTTAAATCAAACCTATAAGAGTGAAGCTACGGAATGCAACCACTGGCAGGGCACAAACTATCCTCTCTCCTGCCCTTCTCTCCTCCCACCCCTCACCACAGCCTGTAGATGGGTTCTCTAATTCCTTTAGCATATGCATTGCATCTGCTCTTCCATTTCCTTCCTTCCTCCCTCCCTCCCTCCCTCCCTCCCTTCCTTCCTTCCTTCCTTCCTTCCTTCCTTCCTTCCTTCCTTCCTTCCTTCCTTCCTTCCTTCCTTCCTTCCTTCCTTCCTTCCCTCCTTCCTTCCTTCCTTCCTGTGCACCAGAACCAGAGCTCAATTGTTACATTTTCAATGTGAACTTTTACACTTAGGAAACTGGCAAATGCTACAAAATGGAGCTTCATTGGTTATTTTGTTGATTATCCAGATTTAAGAAAGTGAAGATGAAAATATTAATAATGTATGTTAAGCTTAAAAATGTGTCATAATACATTTTTTTCCCCTGGAGAGCTGGTTGTAAAACATTTACCAGCACACTTCTGCTTCCTCTCTGACCTCAGCAATTATTCTTTTTACTTTCTCTGGTCCTCCATTACCTTCTCTTCCTCTATTGCCAAGTATCCCTTTCCTTTTAGTTCAGTCTCATCAAGTATTATGGGCAACATATATTAAAATTTGGTAATGGTATTTTATGGAAAGACTAACATACACCCACACACATTTCCCAATCTACTTCCCACAAATAAAATGTGCATTTCTTGTTTGGTTTTGTGACTAACCCAGATGTTCACTCTTTGAAGGGGCCATTTCGACACTGGTAAAATGATTTAAGATGCTACTTAAGAATAAAATTCAGTCTTTTAAAAGGAAACATGCCCATGCTTAATTTGGTATGGTAATAGACCCAAGAGGACCCCAGCTGAGACCTAGATGGCCAACCCAACCAGCTGTGACATTTGCATTTTACACTAAACATTTTTATGCTGCTATAAATTTCACATTCCTAGATCTATAAGGTCTTAGTCACAATGAACACAATTTCTGCACATATCTTTGGTAAATGGATTGAACATTTCCTCATGAATTGGAAATGCTAAATTGCTAATAGCTCCTCAGGAGGTTTTTTTTCAATTCTTGCTATGACCTCTGATGATTTCAGCATAGTCTTGATGTATTAAAATATCACAATTTAGGTTTGCAAGCATTACATTTTCCAACTAACTCTCAGTGAGTTGATTTCTATTTTTGGTTTCTGACATGAAGGTAGAGAAATTTCTTTTACAAGTAGCCCGAATATAAGATATTGTGCAAGGTAACTTATGAACTTGGGCAGCTAGCTGGTTCAATGGACAAAGCAGTGGGCCTGGAGTCAGGAAGACCTGAGTTCAAATATGCCTCAGGCACTGTGACGTTGGGCAAGTTACTCAGCCCTATTTGCCTCAGTTCCTCATCTGTAAAATGAACTGGAGAAGGAAATGGCAAATCATTCTAGTATCTTTACCAAGAAAATCCCGAATGGGGTCACAAAGAGTTGGACATGACTTGGATAACAAAGCTTATGAACCAAGTGATCATTATTGTATGGACCCATGGATTGGTAAGTAGTTGTTAGAGAGTTTAGTAGAGTTTAGAACAAGAAGTTCTGCAAAATTTAAAACATAAAAGATCTAAGCTTCAGGGAAGCAATTAGAGTCCTATAAGGTTCCTGTGTACCTGGACTTCCTAATCTGGCTCATCTTCTCAACTCTGAATTTTCTGATTGCAAATCAGTTCACCTACTCATCTCAGTCCTAGAATCATTGTGTGTAATCTCATCAGTATTTAATTAAATTATCAGTTCTATGTTAATGATTCTCAAATTTGTCTAACCCTAATCTCTGCTACCCTCCAGTCTTGCATCTCCAACTGCTTTTTTGGACATCTTGAGATGGATGTCCCATAGGCTCAACATGTCTAAAACTGAACTCTTTGTCTTTCTCTCCAAACCATCCCCTGTGACTCTTGAGATTTCTTCTATCCTCCCAGTCACCCAGGCTTAAAACCTAGGTGTCATCCTTGACCCCTCATTCTCTTTAACCAGATGCACCCAATCTGTTGCCAAGGACTATTAATTTTACCTTTGTGACATCTTTCCAATTTAGAGAATTTTGAGAATCATGCGAACCAAACTGATTCCATCTTATAAATCTGACTCCATTTTGAGACTTAAGTTTCATTTTCCTGTAAATGCCACCTGCTTGTTAATTGTGGGAATTAAGTGACCTATTTCACATCCAAGAAAGTCTACCTGCTTGCTCTCCCCCCACCTCACCCCCCAACTCAGAAAGTCCCCATCTTTCCTCCAATTAAAAATTAGGCTATCTAATCTAGTGTCTTGGTTTATATCCTGTTAATTGTTTTCCTTTAGTGCATAAAAATCTGTCTCCCCCTGTATTCAGGATCCAATGTCAGCTGAGGGTGCCTATTCCCGATTTGTGACACAATTGGCATGCATCTGCCAATTAAATTACTTAATAAATTGATATGCTCAAAAGCTCAAACCTTTATTTCTTCAGTCATTTCAGATTCCACCCATCACACTATATACCCCCTTCTCTCTTCTGACATTGCCACTCCCCTGGTACAGGCTCTCATCTCCTCATACCTAGACTATTGAAATAGTCTGCTGGTGGATCTGCCTGTCACAAGTCTCTACCCACTTCATTCAATCTTCCACTCAGCTGTCAAAGGTCTGACCGTGTCACTTTCTCACTTAATAAATTCCAGTGACCCACTATCACCCTTAGAATTAGATCCATCCCTTGGGCATTTAAAGCCCTTCACAACCTCCTCTCTCACCCTCACACCTTTCTAGGCTTATCTCTCACCAATGCCAGCCTTATTGCTGTTTCTCAAACAAGATACCCCATCACCTGACCCGTGGCATTTTTTTTTTGCTGTCTGTCTGTCTTATCTCCTCATTTCTTCCTCCTAGTTTCCTTAGTAAAAACCCTACCATCCTCCTTCCTGTTAAATAGAGTGTTTCACCTTCCATTATTTCCAATTTATCTTGTATATAGCTTGCTTGTACATAATTGTTTTCATGTTGTCTCTCCCTTTATACTGTGAGTTTCCTGAGAATAGAGAGTGTTTTTTTTCTCCTTTATGTTCTTAACACTTAGTATAGTAAGTGTTATAAGGACTTATTAAGGCACATTATAAGGGCTTAATAAGTATTTATGGACTGATTGCCAGGCAACCTGTAGATACTCCCACCACTGATCTGACCTGGCTTTTAGCCTATACCTGCTTTTTCCAAAGTTGGACCTTACTACCTTTCCTCAGGTGAAGATTACCTTTCCATCTTAACTGGACATTTCATGAGTAACTAGAATATGTTGTCCTTGCCTGAATGAAAAATGGGAATTAATGCTTACTGTCTTAGGGAGGGAGAAAATTTGGAACTTAAAATTTCATTAAAAATGGATTTAAATGACTATTATGCTTTGCATGACTACACATGTATAACCTATATCGAATTGCTTATCTTCTCAATGAAGGGCAGTAGGAAGGAAGGGAGAGAATTTGGAACTCAAAATTTTAAAAATGAATGTTAAAAATTTTTTTTACATGCAACTAGGGAAAAGTAAAAAAAATACTTTAAAAGGGGATGCTAAAAATTATCTTTACATGTAATTGGAAAAAATAAAATACTATTGAAAAAAGAGAATCAGAATTATAAATATTGCTTTGTTGTTCTATGTCTGTCACAATGAAAAGTAGAAATGTATAGTCAATAGAGCCCTGAAGATGAGTTAGAATCCTAGGTTTGCTATTAAACTACTTATATCACCTTAGATAAGCTACTTCTCTCTTGGCCTCAGTTTCCTCATCCGTAAAATGAAAGGTTGTGCTAGATTCCTTCCTAACTCTAAATCCTATGTTAGTAAATATTAGATTATTGATTGTATTTCTTAAAATTTGTGGCACTTTGGGTTGTCCAACATACTTTTTCTTCAAAGTCACTCTCATTTTTTGTAGGATCTTTTTTTGTTCTTTTGATATTGGGTGTCCCTATCTCTCCCAGGATGGAAACACAGAGGTTACTCATGCACCTGGCCAAGATGCTGATTGGCATGGCAGATTTACCTCACTCTGGTTTTTTACCCCAGACAGCTCACTTGAATCATCTTAGGGAGCCTTCTTCCCCTCCTCTCCTCTCAGGAATTCACTATATTGGTGTGGAATTTCATGCGGATACCCAATCAACTTCATATTTACTTGAGCTTAGAATTCTTGAGCTCAAATCATCCACTGGCCTTAACCTCTTCTAGCCCCGGGGATGACAGGTGTTGCCACCATGGCTGATTATTTAATCTGACTTTGGTGAAAATTACTTCAATAAGCTACCATTTCTTGGAAAAATCTTTCACCTCCCCTTCATAAATTCTTAACCTCCTTTTATTTTCTTCACCTTGTTTGCTCATTAGGACAAATTTTTTAAAAATCATGGCAGCATGGTACAATTTATGTCCAAGTCCCATGCATCTATTCATCGTAACAAAATTGGAATGCACCCTTTATCTGTTATAACACAGTAGGAGATTCATTTGAATTTTTAATTTAGAGCCAAATATAGTCGCATATTTTCTTGACTAGTTTAATTTTTTGGTCTCTTGATAAATAAGATACAATGGGCTTTAAATGTTTTAAGAAAGCATCATTGTCATTGTAACTATGTTAATGGTAATAGCTAAGATTTATATAACACTTTATGTTTTGAAAAACATTTTACAAATATTATTTCATTTTCATCCTCACAATACTCAGTAGGGCAGTTTTATTACCTGGAAGGTAGATGCTATTATTATTATCATCCTCTTTTTACAGTCAGGGAAACTGAGGCAGACAGAGGCAAAATGACTTGCCCAGGTTGCATTTGACCTCAAGTCTTCCTGACTCCAAGTCCAGCACTCTATCTGTTGTGCCACTTATCTGTCTTCAATATCTGTGAGGTTGATTTAATCATGAATTGAAGGCTTGTGCTTCCTCCAAAGCATCTTTAAGGTTTTCCTGACTCAACACAGGACAACTACACTGTTTCAGAAATCATTGCCTGACCTTCTAATCTACTCATGATGGGGGGTGCATCTATTCTGCAGCAACTTCATAGGATGCCAAACTATAATTTCTACTGTAATTAAGCCAAACTAATGTAAACCCTGCTACATTCTGTGGGTCCAAGTCAAAGTTCCCAGGCTGGAAACAAGGAAAATGGCAAAGTGAATGTGTTAGGTGAGGTTTTTAAATTGTCATGGTATTAGGGGCAGAGTGATGATCTTGGAGTAAGGGAGATCTGAGTTCAAACCCCACCTCTGATATTTAATGGCTATGTGACCTTTGGCAGGTCACATATGCCCCACACATCTCCCTAGGACTTAGCTACTAAGTTGAAAATGAAATGGTGGAAGGAATTTCCACACTTGCTCTTCATGCTGATTTCAAAATCACAGCTCCTCTCAGTAAGTGAGGGTGATGTAGTAGTAGAAACTATAGTAATAACTATTGATTCCTCTAGGAGAAATGACAATTTCAAAGCTTGGGAATGTTTTAAAGTGCTAAGTAGGTCTGCCCATGGGCTCAGTCAGTGTAATGAAAGGATAGTAACTCTTTGAAATGATTTGTGCCCTCCTATGGGGAATAAGGGCAGTGTTGTTACTACTATACTGGTTGGAGAGCTCCCCTTTCTAGAAGAAAGCAGAAAATCAGCACAAGGACATTTCTGAAGGGAGAAACTTTTTGATTTGACTGCACTCCACTTTATAAATCCTCCCTGTGAAGGGTGAGCTTGATCCAATTAATTTTTTGTTGTTGAGTCATTTCATTCATGCCTGACTTTTCATGATTCCATTTGGGGTTTTCTTGGCAAAGATACTGGAATGGTTTGCCAGTTCCTTCTTCAGTTCATTTTATAGATGGGGAAACTGGGTTAAGTTATATAGCTAGTATCTGAGGTCACATTTGAACTCAGGTCCTCCTGACGACAGGGGTCCACTTTGCTACCTAGGTGTCTTGACCCAATTCATTAAGCACCTCTTAAGTGCCTTCCCTCTTTAGCTACCAAAGACCAAGTCATTCCCATGCTCAGTAGACTGCACTTGATCCCTATTACCTCTAGGATCATATACCAACTACTCTGTCTAGGTTTTCACAACCTGGCTCCAACCTACCTTTCTTATACATTATTCCCCTCCATACACTCCATCATCCCATCACACTCAACCCTCTTATTATTCCTCACAGGTGACACTTCACAGCTAGCCTTCATGCCCTTATGCCTATGTAAGGGTGGGGACTGATTGAGTCAGTCATCTCATTCCCATCTAAAGAACTAAAAAGATTCTGATACCTTGAACTTGAGAACAAGTTCATGACATCTCTTTTGAAATGATCAAAGACTTAAAAAAAACTTATGTAAACCCTGTTACATTCTGTGGGACTTTTGAGTGTTGGGTCAAACACTTAAAAGGGAGTCACTTATGGTTTGGAGGGAAGAGAAAAGTTTCTATCACCTCTCCACCCCTTGATCAAAAAAGGATTTTGTGGACTTTGGAAGACTGGATTTGTATATCTCATCATTGTCATAGCAGTGTCCCCAGGAGAGCAGCAATTGGTGGCAGTGTCTACGTTGGGAGCCAAGGAAATCTGGATAAATTGAGGAAAGATAGCTGACAGCCTTAGGATCTGACAAATACCATACTCAAGGGGAACATCCAGGAAAAAGACTTCTGGGAGCTGAGCTGTGAGTTACTCATCTTTGTCATATATGCTCCAAGTCTGATTTCACTTTCCCCTGGAATCTCTATGTACTTTGGGGAGACTGTGCTGCAGACTTTTGGGGGGATGTTTCAGACTAACTGTTCTTACTATCTATCACTTTAGTAAAATACCTTTTTCCTACAGCATTTGGTCAACTAGTTGAAATCAACTTAAAATCAATGAGAGAAGCGTACCAGTGCGACCTCTTGAGTTACAGCGTTAGAAAAACACTCCTCACTGCACCCCCTTTCAGGGTTTCTTGGAACCCTGAGGTAAGCAGCCAGTTGAACTTTGGGAATCTAGCCCCTGGGAGAACATGTGCTCCACCTAGAACCCATTCCCTCCTCACCTCTTCCTCCTGGTAACCCTACCTTCCTTCAAAGCTCAGCCCACAGACCATCTGCTACATGAAGCTCTCCCTGACCTTCCCACCCAGCTGCCTCCCACTGAATTGACCTTAAAGGGTGGGAGTCAATTAACAGAATCAGGGAAGCCATCCCATCATACTTAAAGGAAATGACAAAATGCCTAGAAACCGTACCTGTGAGGTTAACTCACCCAATCAATCAACCAATCAGTCAATGAAGCATGGGCTTTCCAGTAAGTATAACAAAGTCTTGATAAACTCTTACACAGCAAGTGTGTTCAATTTGGTTGAAAAACTTGGTAATTCCCTGTCCCTGTAGGGCATCTATTAGCCCAGAGAGCCGGTTCAGAATTCAGAGAGATTGGAGCAAGTGGAGAGGAGTATTCTCACTAACCCCCTAAGAAAGAATTGATAAGGGCAGGGTGGGGAAGGAACAAAACACCAAGACTCAGTCTTAATGTCAGTCTTGGTTTCTTTCCCTTCCTCTCCTTGACTGGAGGAGAACCTCATGAATTTCAGAGGTTAGGACAATTTTCCATCTTCCCCTTGCCACCTTTAGAAGCATCCTCAAATCAGCTGATGACATTGTCTACATCAGGAGCCAATGTCAGACTGGATACAGATTCAAAGCTCTGCAAAGAGCCCAGGAGAAAGGGGATAGTACACCTAAGGGGAGCAATCTTCAGGACTCCAACAAAAACACTTGTGTTATATCTCTGCCATGTGAGATCTCTAAACGGGAGTCACTTTCCCCTGGATTCTGTATGTGTGTATGAGAGACTTTGTCAGAGTTGTGGGAGACATGTATTGTACGAACTGTATTAACTATACTGCTATAATACCACTTTTAATTTATTTGCTTATTTATTTATTTTTCTTTTTGGACAGGGGAGGGCAGGGCAATTGGTGTTAAGTGACTTGCCCAAGGTCACATTGCTAGTAAGTGTTAAGTGTCTGAGTCCGGATTTGAACTCAGGTCCTCCTGACTCCAGGGCTGGTGCTCTATTCACTGCACCACCTAGCTGCCCCTATAATACCACTTTTTAAAAGCTAATTTAGTCTGGTTGACTAATTGATAGCCAACTCATAATCATGGTGGGCAACATACAAGTTGGGGGACTCATTAGTCATAGTATTGAAAAATATACCTCAACCCTTTAGGCTTGCCTCTAAAACCCTGAAGGGAGACATGGTAGACAAGCTCTGGGGGTGTGACCTATTACTGTCAATGGGGGCTGGGAAAATAACTCTAGAGCAAACATGACATCTGTATAAAGGCACTTTATTTCCCTTAATAGAATATAAATTCCTTGAGGGCAAATGTTTCATTTTTGACACGGTATCTCTAGTGCCTCATACATTATGAACAATTAAATAAACTGCAGTAATAGGTGTGATAGGTGCTGGGATCTTTCCCCTTCTTCTCTCATATTAAGAGATGGGAAAATGAATGGAATAAGAATAATGAGAGAGACAGAGGGAGAGAGAGAGAGACAGAGAGAGACAGAGAGGGAGAGAGAGACAGAGAGAGAGAGTGAGAGGGAGAGAGAGAGGGAGAGAGAGACAGAGATACAGAGAGAGAGAGACAGAGAGAAAGAGAGAGACAGAGAGGGAGAGAGAGACAGAGACAGAGAGACAGACAGAGAGAGACAGAGAGAGACAGAGAGAGAGAGAGACAGAGAGAGACAGAGACAGAGAGAGAGGGAGAGAGAGATAGAGACAGAGAGACAGAGAGAGAGAGAGAGAGAGAGAGAGAGAGAAAGAGAGTGGGAGAGTGTGTGCTTGGAAGGTATGCATTGTAAAAGATGGAACATTAATTAGAAAGAAAAAGAGAAGAAATGATAGCACATGTAGAAAGGAGAACTCAGGAGTGTTTTTGTTTTCATCTTGCATGGTGAAGATGCGAAATATTGGAGAACCTCTTGTTGCCATGCCTAAGAAAGTTGAGAATGAAGTTACCAGCTGCAGAGTGCCATGAGAAATGGGGGGAAGTTAGAAAAAGGAAGAAAGCAAATTACCTCTACTTTGTCCCCTTCTCTCTTCAGTGGGCAAAGAAGAGTAGGTCAAGCCAAGGCCTGTGTGTAGGGGGAACATACTTGTCCTCCCTCCCTTCCTTCTCTCCCCCCCTTCCTTCCATTCTTCCTTCCTTCCTTCCTTCCTTCCTTCCTTCCTTCCTTCCTTCCTTCTTTCTTTCCTTCCTTCTTTCCTTCCTTCCCCTGTTCTCCAGTAAGCACTGATACTAATTCAGCATTTAACAAAAAGAACAGGATTATCAAAGACAGGCACAACATGGGAAAAAGCACAGTAGAAACAGTCCTTTTCTAGAAAGTTTCTCCCCCTTCACTCTCAATGTTTGTCATGGTCCCCCCCACCCCTCCAGCAACTCAGCATTAAATCACGATGGACCCGCTCACCTCCATGAAGGGGCAGCACCCTCTGGGTGCTTGAATATACCTCCTGGCATCCACTCATTTGCTTTCCTCTGTGGTTGTTGCTGCACTGGATGCCTCATCTTTCTTTGTGACCCCTATTTCAGTGGACCAGCTACCCTGTTCTGAGATCCTGCCCTTCTCAGTGTTCATTGGCAGCACCTTCACTGCCCCAGGCTGGCTATGGGAACAATCCCTATCTGCTGACCTTCTAGAAGCTCCTTTTTTTTTGGCAAGTGGAGAAGGAGAAAGATTCTGGAGTCAGCCAGTTTGGCTCCCTTTATATACAGATGAGCAAATTAAGGCCCAGAGTGGGGAAGTGACTTACCCAAGCCCACACGTGTGTTTAATGATGGGTAGAACTCATTTATTTTAGACCTAGGATGAAAATAAATGTTCATGAGCAAAATTACAGAAACTCAGGAGAGAAGATTCCAGGGGAGGGTCAGAATAATTAGCCCTCCCCAGGCTCAAAGTGGAAGGGAATAGGGGAGGAACATGGATCATCAAAGTTTACTGTGGACAGACAGGTGGCTAAGAGCCACGGAGGTGGCATTCATATCCCTTTGTGCATCCCAGACCTCTTTTAAACGATGCCTTCCCTAGGTGATTCACACAAAAGCAGATCTTTGCTAGGGTTCTCAGGAGGATGCCAACCCCTCCCGCCATGCTTTCCCCCATTTTGCTTTGCTTGTGGAAATGCCCCTCACCCCACTCCCACCCCAAAGAACTAGGCAGACCAAAAGGCTGTTTAAGAATACTGAGTCTGTCACCACCCCCAAAGAAGATGCTGGAGCTTTGGCATGGGTTCTGTGTGGCTATGAAAAATCTGTTGCTGAGGGACCAGTTGTTCAGGCATAAAATAAAACTTGGCCGGTAATAAGAAGAGTTATTGTTGCAGTGTCCACAGCATGACTCCACTTTGGGACCCTGCCAGAATTTCCATAAAATTCTCCTTCTTTTGGAGTCTACACCATGCGCTCTTATGTAATTAACTTAAGAGCCTTTATGAGATGCCAGGGTACTTTGTCTTAAAGGGCTCCCATTTATTCCATCTTACTTTTTTTTTTAAGTTACTTACAAAATTTGAATTCAATTCATCTGACATTATTTGATTAGGGAGTAGGAAAGGCAAGCCAAGAAAAGAAAAGGAATTTGTCGATGAGAGGAGCTCTTGCATTATGGGGCTCCTGTGTCTCCTTCCAGCTGGGCGAAGCATAACTGAGTGTCCTGATGGGAAATTACACTAGGGAAGGAACATGAGGCCTTCTGGAGTGGCTTCCTGGCTGCTCATTGGCTCTTTGGGACACCTGAAAAGGTGTCTCTACTTCTTTTGGATATCAGTCCCTCGATAAGCAAAATCACAGAATTAGAGTTTCTACTAATTTTTTAGGATGCTCCATTATGGTTTCAATTTTTCCTACTCTGCTCTCAGTGTGTTTTTAATTCTGCATTGAAAACTCTGAAAATGCAAAAGTGAGAAAAAAGACCCCAAAATCTTGTCTTCCTCCTCCCCTCCCCCTGACTCAGTGGGCAGATGTATATGTATTTCTGCAGTGCTAGTAATAATAATGGCTTATGTCTCTGAAGAAAGCACTTTACATATTACAAGGTGCTTGCCCCATAATAATCCTGAGTAAGTCCCCATTTTACAGAGGAGAAAATAAAGGTGAAATGCCTTGCCTTTGATCACACAGCTAATAAATGTGGGAGTAAAGGACTGAACCTTGGTCTCCAGGTGCCATGTTCTCTTTGCTGTATAACATGACCCAGCTGGACTCCTAATGTACATCTTAGAGAGGTGTAACATGACAGGAATAGAGTCCTAACCTTGACTTCGTATTTTTTCTCAGTTTCAATAGCCCTCAGAAATGGATCTGTCTTCAGAAAAGTCGCCTTGTTCTCAAAGGTTGAATCTTTTCTATGGTGTCTTAACTCTTCTTTATAAAGTATGCCTTAATAACTCTTGTAAAATGTGTAGGCTTACTTGGTACCCACATTATGGCACAGGAACTTGGAGAAGGCCTATACTCTTTTGGGAGGACACTCTGGGGCAGCTTTACAGGAGGACACAGTCAAGAGTCATTTCAACTGGGCAGACATGGATGGTTGGCGACCTGCATTGTCATCCCTGAGATCACAGGTTATTCCACTATGGAAAAATAACATGCCCTCATCCCTGTTTTTTAAGTGGATGGAGATAAAAGGTGCCACTCTGGACATTTTGAAAAGGAAAATCATTACACTATATGTCTAATCAGCCTAGGAGGGGACCATCCCCCAAAGTCACCCACTGCTCTGGGAATAGCTAATGTGAATTCTTGAGCGGCCATCTCTCACTTCATTTACGCTTTTCAGCCTCTCCTGCCAAACCATAATAATAAGTAAAGAGCCATGATTATCTGTTCTCTGTCATTCCCACAACCATTTGTTATTTCTCTTAGCATTCAAAGCTATTCACCTTTGTGTATGGATCATCTAGAAAAATGCCTGCTAGGTACTGATTACTGAGTGCTAATTGTCGGTGATAAGTTATTCTCCTCTTTCCTTTCCTCCTCCCTCATTCTACTCCATCCATTCTCCTCTCGTTAGAAATAATAAGCTCCATTCCCTGCTTTAGGGGATTAATCTAATAATGTCTTGTAAGTGTTTGGTGTATGGGCAGCGGCTGGGGTGGGGAAGGCCATACTCCTATTTTGTTCACATTTCATCCCTTTTCCAGAGTTTCTTGGCTTATCTACACAGCTCCATAGCCTTATGCCCATGCTTCTGGCCTTTCTTTCTAAATTATTGATTTCTCTTCCTCTTCTCTCAAGGTCTTAGTTTCCTCACCTGTCGAATGAGAAGGCGGCGCTTGAAGATGCTTTCTAGTTCCATAGTCCCACGATTCTGAATCCAGAGGCAATCACAGAGTCATAGCATCTCTTAACATTTATTCTGGGGTATAAGTATGTTTTAGTGGCAAGACAATGGGACTACAGGGCCATACCTAGATGGAATTGTGATATTGTCCACAGGCTGCCAATGACTTCCTCCAATTTCCCCTTGTTGTAACTCTGCCTCACCCATATACTTTTCTTGTGCCCCACTTGGAAGGACCTAGTTCCTTAGAATAGCAATCTCTCTTAAGGTCTGTTTAGCATGACCCTGAGTAGTTACTGGCAGGTGACTGTGGGAGAAGATATGTTCATATATATTTTAATCTCTGGAAAAAGAAAAACACATATGAAAATTCACTACCCCCCCAACTGATGTCTTCCCTATGATAAATTTTGGCTCTGTCCTGAGAATTATCCTGGGCTCTGAGAGATGAGTTTTCTTATCATCTTGCTTGGAACCAAACTGTCATCTCCACTTCTTGGCCACCAGCTCCAAACCATAGCTCACAAAGAGTCCATGCCTCAGCACCAAGAGCCTGAGGAACAAATTTTGGGATCCCACCCAACAGCAAGGCACTAAGGAATCACTTGATAGACCTAGTACTGTGGTAACTAAGACAGGGATTTATGCAATGGATATGCCATGTTTGGAAGTAAACTTGATGGGATGAATATTTGTAGTAGCCACAATAAGTATGAATCTGCTAAAGGGACCAAGGCAGTATTGGGGAGAGCGTGCCTCGGGTGTTCCTGACTTATTTATACAGCCCTATTCCCATGCTTTTGGCTTCTTCTCTCTCCAAATTACTGACATACTTCTCCTTCACCTCTCTAGGCCTCAGTTTCCTCACCTGTCAGATGAGGGGGTTGGACTAGATTCTCTCCAAATTCCTTTCCACCTTCAATTTTCTATGATTTTGAATTCCAGAGCCAATCACAGTCATACATTTATAGTGAATATATATGTAATTTATAATGAACATATTCATTATATATCTCTCTATATACATTACAATGTATAATTATATAATATAATATTATATATAATTACAAATACATTATAATGTATAATTATATAATCCCTTTGTGGATTTTTATTAAATTACATATATTACATATATACATATAAACATATAACATTTGTTGTTCAGTCATTTCAGTCATGTTTTACTCTTCATGACTCCATTTGGGGATTTCTTGGTAAAGATACCAGAGTGGTTTGCTATTTCTTCCTCCAGCTCATTTTACAGATGAGGAACTGAGGCAAACAGGGTTAAGTCTTTTGTCCAGGATCACATAGGAAGTAAGTGTCTAAAGCTGCATTTGAACCCGTGAAGATGATTCCAAGCCCAGTGCTCTATGAAACAATTTATACTGTTTTTACTATATCTTTGCAGTAAATATCTCTTCAGAAAAGCTAACTGGTGTTAATTGGTTAAACATAATTGGAGTCCTAATCACTGGTGATTAACAGTGGAGAGGATGTGTTGGAATTGGGCCTTGAGTCAATAGCATTATAGAAAGACTCATCCCTATCACTCCTAGAACCCTTGGGGGGAGATGTAGCTGGCCTCACTCGGAAAGAATCAGTCCAGACCTTTGCTACATTAAAAAAAGCAAAATAATAACAACTTTATATAGCAGCTGGGTTCAAATCTGACAAATACTGACTGTAAGATGGTGGGCAATTCATTTTAACGTCTCAGTGCTCCAGGAATCTTTTGAGTTGCAGACTGCTATTGATCTGAAGTTTTTTCATCCACATTTCATAAATGAGGAAACTAAAGATCAGAGAGAGTGGTGAAGTGACTTGTCTTGCCAGGGTTCCAGTTAATAAGTGTTGTAACCAATCATCAAGCTTGGTTATTCAGACCCCAAGTATTCTTTCTGCTCTGGCATGGCTGCCTTGCCTGAATATGAAAGACCATGTCCTTGGCAAGGGAGTATGCAGGTCTGCTGAGGATCAGAGGTGGCCATGGAACACAAGGGATCCAAAATTAAATATGGCCCGGGGGGGTGGTGGTGGTGGTTACTGTAATTCGGTCAATGTGTTTCAGCAAGGATGCAGGAAACAGGAAATCCAGTGCGAAGAGAAACAGAAAATGGAGTTTTTATTGGGAAAGGGAACCCAGTTGAGGTGGGGATTTTGCTGGCAGCAGTATGGTTGGGGGAGAAATTAGAATTCAGACAAGTCCACAAGGTCCAGGAAGGTCATACAGCAAATGCCATCCTTTAGCAATAGGGTACCCTTTAAAGAAGGGCTTTGCAATGGCCAAAAGCAGCTAAGTGGTGCAGTCGGGAGAGAGTACAGGGCTTAGAATCAAAAAGATTCCTCTTTGTGAGTTCACACTTACTAGCTGTGTGACCCTGGGCTAGTCACTTAACCTTCATCTGTAAAATGACCTGGAGAAGAAAATGGCAAACCACGCCAGTATCTTTGCCAAGAAAACTTCAAAAGGGGTCACAAAGAGTTGCACATGGATGAAATAAGTGAATAACAAATGGCCAAAGGAATCATTTCAGAGGTGGCCATTTAGTAGGATATTTGAGCGGTTCCTTTATGATGCTAATAAAGAGCATAGGAAGGCGACCATCATGAAGATGTGTCAATATCTATCACAGAAAATAAAAGTAGAGAAATGCCTTAAAGAATTTAATAAGAACCCACAAAGGAAACCATTCTACATGATGACTTCAATTATAAGGCAGCATAGGGAAGACAGTGAAAAATATGTTGAAAATTATGGTTTGGAACTAACAAAGGAAAGATTCTGAAGGCTAAAGATCCTAGGGTCAGAGCCTAAAGCCTCCCAGAGGGAATCTAGTCCAACCTCTTCATTAGATAGATAAGGAAATCTACCAGAGAGGTTAAGTGATTTGTCTAGAATCACATGGATGGAAAGTGACAGATATGGCATTTAAATCTAGATCCTCTGACCCATAGGTCATAGCATTAGAGCTGGAAGATTCCTCAGAGGTGACTGAGTCCCATTTTATAGATGCAGAAGCTCAAGCCCTTCAAGGGAAGGTGACTTGCTCAAAGTCACATAGGTGGTAATCAGCAAAGGTGGGATTTGAACTCAGGTCTTCTGACTCCAAAGCCAGTATTCTTTCTGCTGTAAAGATCTGGCCTCAATCACTTACTAGCTGTGTGACCCTGGGCAAGTCACTTAACCTTCATATGTAAAAGAGAAATCACTCAGAAGCCTCATTCTTATCTATGGTGAATATTTCCTTCAAGAAGAAAGCATGGAAGGGTTTGATATGACAGACATTGAACAGTATCACAAAAAAAGCCAGCTTCAACTACATCTTAAGAGGCAAGAAATGACTAGTTACTGAAGTGGGAGTTATTTCAGCTGTCTGTGTACAGTGATCAACTGGTTAGAGCCAAGGTAAAAATGAACATCAAAGCAGAAGAAAAGATAAAGATGAGAAAAAGACACTGTGTAATTGGATAATAACACTAACCCAGGCTATTTCTAGAAGCTTTTGGCGCTGAAATGGATAAAAGTAAAAACATTGAATCTGGTTATTACCATTTCTTAATTAAGTTTAAAGGAAAATAATAGTACTAAGGATAAATGACGTTTATGTTGAGACTTAAAATTTGCAAAGTACTTTACGTACATTATCTCATTTGAAACTCATAATAACTATGTATAGTAGGCACTATGGGTATTATTATCCTCATCATACAGATGGAGAAACTGAGGTTCAGAGAACAGCTGTAGGGTGAAGGAGGGTGAAAGAATCTAGAAACTACTTTAGTCCGGAAACATTTAATCCCTTCATCAGGAGACCTGGCAGCCCCTGGAAACATTGTTTAGAGCAGGGATGGGGAACCTGAGGCCTGGAGGCCACATGTGACACCCCCCTAGGTCCTTAAGTGTGGCCCTTTAATTGAATCCAAATGTCATAGAATCTGTCAATCAAAGGACCACACTTGAGGACCTAGAGGGCCACATGTGGCCTTGAGGCTGCAGGTTCCCTACCCCAGATTTAGAGTATAATCTCATTTGCAAAATGTCACAAAGGATGATGATGAAGGATCCAAACAATCATCACCTTTCAAGATAGTATAAGATTTTTGTTGTTCAGTCCTTTTCAGTTGTGACCAACTCTTCATGACCTTTGGAGGTTTTCTTGGCAAGGATACTGGAGTGGTTTGCCATTCCCTTCTCTAGATCATTTTACACATAAGGAAACAGATTCCAATAGGGTTAAGTGACTTGCCCAGGGTCACACAGCTAGCAAATATCTGAGGCTAGATTTGAACTCAGAAAGATGAGTTTTCCTGACTCCAGGCCTGGCGCTCTATGTACTATGATGCCACCTAGCCAAGCTTAATATGTAAGATAGTGGAGGAGAAAACAAGCCTGGGAGAATTTGACTTTAGACCAAAGTAAGGCAGGTCATACCGAGAGCTTTTATAGATGAGCTTGGAATGAGGACAACAAACAAATGTGAAATAGAACAGATTTACCAATGTTTCTAGAGTGACTGATTTTCATTATCAGTGCCAACAAACCAACTATATCTGTTCTTATTACATTAATATCCAATGTGCTGCATGATAAAATGGAAAAGTAGATTTCAAGTACCTTGAAGGCAGGGACTATTGTTCATTTCATCCACAACATTCAGTACAATGCCTTGCATATATACACACAATAAATGTTTGTTGCATTCAAAATGGCACTCTGGGAAGTTAAATTGGAAAGAGTAGCTGGACCGAGGAAATTCATACTGTAGGTGACACAATTTTAAAGGCATTCAGGGACCCATTGTCATGATATTGTAAGGTGGTGAAGATTCCAAGAGATTAGAAAACATTATGCATAGCATTACTCAAATGCCGAACAGAATCTGTGACCATATCAATGTGAGTATTTCCCTCAACGATACAGAATTCAACCTTTTTGTATATATTCATCCTTGCTTTTTATCATGGTCTCTCATCAATTAACTGGACATCATGACTCTCTGACATCATGGTTATCATTAACTCTCAGCAGGCAATCAGACCATCTTTTTTGATTATGCATTTATTTGGTGATGTTCTTTTCTCTGCTTTTCCTTTGTAATTTGTTTGCTACATGTTACTATGCTAAATAGGCAGCTTAGTGGTGTAGTAGATAGAGTGCTAGGCCGGGAATCAAGAATACTAATCTTTCTAAGTTCAAATTTGGCCTTAGACACTTACTAACTGAGTGACCCTGGGTAAGTCACTTAACTGGGTTTACTTCAGTTTCCTCATCTGTAAAATGAGCTGGAGAAGGAAATGGCAAACCTCTCCAGTATTTTTGCCAAGAAAACCTCAAATAGGTGTCATGGCAAGTTGGATGCCATTGAAATGACTGAGCAACAAATCGAGGGGGAAGCAACGATCCCTCCAGATAGTCCCTTCCACTTGTAAATAGCTCTGATTGTTAGGAAGTATTTCCTTAAGTCAAGTATGATTCTGTCCATTTTGAAAAGTAAGGCTCTATGAGATTGTGACTCACCCAGGGCTGCTTGTAGATGTGGACTGACATTCAAACCCAAGACTGACTTCTTTCTATCATATCATCATTTTTTCCTTTTGTTGAGGGGTTATTAGGGTTAAGTGACTTGCCCAAGGTCACATGGCTAGTAAGTGTTAAGTGTCTGAGGTCGGATTTGAACTCAGGTCCTCCTGACTCCAGGGCTAGTGCTCTATTCACTGCGCCACCTAGCCGCGCCCCTGTCACTGAAGAAAGATCAACATCCCTACTGCGCACATGAAGAAATGGAGGAACAGAGATGTTTATTTAGCTCTTGTACCAGTTTATACATGGAATGAATGAAAAAGACAGGACTAGACTCCAAGTTTCGTCTCCTGGCCCAGTGTTCTTTCTGTTACATGCTTCATTCATCTGGAACTAAGCCAGCTTCGATTCAGTTAAACAATCCAACGACCACTTAATAAGCACCTACTGTTTGCAAGGAACTGTGCTCATCTCTTAGGAAGCAAAGACAAAATGTAAAACATCTGAATACTAGGCAATTTGAAGAGTGAAGGGGGAAGGACCTGATAGGATTTGGAAAGGCATCCTAACAAAAAGTAAATTCTTCAAGGGCAGAGGTATCCTCCTGGTGCCAGAAGAAATTGAGCAAGTCCCCTAGTACTTTGGGTAAGGATGAACTTCAGTAGAATAAGGCCAAAGGTCCCATTGCAAGGGCTGGTGCAGATGGGCTATGGACTGTATCATTGGAAGGAGTGTCCAAATCAAGGATCCTTATGAAAACTTGAGCCTCCCTAGGTCCAGCCCAAGAGCTTAATAAATGTTTGTTGAATTGAGTCAAAGGAGGTGGTACCTGAGTTGATCTTTAAAGGAAGCAGAGTATTTTAAGAACCAAAGATGAAGAATGAATTCATTCCAGGCACGCATAGCAGCCTGTGCAAAGACACAAAGGAAAGAATGTAATGTTGAGTCTGGGAAACAGCACGTAGGCCATTTTGGCTGCAGTATATATTGAATGGAAGAGAGTTATGTGAAATAAATCTGGAAACGTGGGCTGGAGCCAGACTGCAGATGGCTTAAAATGCCCAGCCAAAGAGATTGTATTTTATCCTAGACGCTCTAGGGAGCCCCAAAATTCTTCCAAAATTCAAGATGTATATTAAACCTCTCCAGTATGCATTTTCTGATGGTAAAGGATGTATTCTGGCCAAAAAATCTTACAAACTAGGCAAGGAGAGCTAGAATGGACTTTGTCTTCTTGGATTCTACTTCTTTCCATCAGTGACTAGAGGATAAGTTTGTGGCCCTGGTTTCAGAAATTACAAAATTCATGACTTTCTGTTGGCAAGCCCCTGTCAATGCAGAGGCTGGCCTGGAAAGTAGACCTAGCATGGTCCTCTTAGACTGACTCCCTCCCCAAATCCTATATTATCCCTAGTTTCAACAATACAGTAAGTTCTCCCTATCAAGACAGTCTTCCTCTTGCTACCAGAACTCCTGATGGACCCATCTCTGCTTGTCCCCCAATTTCTTATGCTGGTTTTGTTTTTCTTTTTGGAGAGGGAAGGCAGGGCAATTGGAGTTAAGTGACTTGCCCAAGGTCACATGGTTAGTAAGTGTTAAGTGTCTGAGGCCGGATTTGAACTCAGGTCCTCCTGAATCCAGGGCTGGCTCTCTATTCACTGTACCACTTAGCCACCCTTATGCTGTTTTTAAATAGTGGGTGACTAGGGTGGTGTAATGGATAGAATGCCAGCCCTGGAGTCAGGAGAATCTGAGTTCAAATCTGGCTTCAGACACTAGCTATGTGACCCTGGGCAACTTAACCTGTTTGCCTCAGTTTCCTCATCTGTAAAATGAGCTGAAGAAGGAAATGGCAAACCACTCCAGTATCTTTGCCAAGAAAATCTCAAATGAGATCACAAAGAATTTAACCCAACAACAATGATAATAGTGGGAGAGGAAAATGTCCCATATATAGGTGATTAAAGAGATAATGTTTAGTGAGAAAACAAAGAGAGCTAAAGGATCATTGCAAGGGACTTATTTAGTCATTTGATTTTTTGTTTTTGCATTTTATGTTATTTTGCATATTTTCTCAGGAAAATTCCACATTCTCACCTTCAGCAGGGGCAGATATCTTGAGATCTCTATGAGGTTCCCTTATTATTTTCACTTTTTGCTGCATTTATTTTTTTAACATATTTTTCACTTTGTCACCTCTTGGGGCTCTTATTAAGTCCCACAGTCTCAATTATCACCTCTACGTGGGTAACATTCAAATTTACACCTGATTTCTAACTCTCAGCTAACATCTGCCAGGGGATTTCTCATCCCTTGACAGCACCATCTTTTGGAAAGCACATTTTTCCCTTCCCAACTCCACAGACAAGGGCAAGATGGCAGTTTAGTTTATAGACTTTTGAAGACAAGTCATAGAATTTTAGAGCTGCAAAGTGATCTTTAGAGTCTAGGCCAACCCCTTCGTTTGACAGATAAGGAACTAAGTGTCAGGGGATTGAAGTCCCTCATCTGACACCACATATTTAGGGGTTTCAGTTAAGGTCTTCTGACTCCAGATTCAGTGCTCTTTCCCAATATTTCGCACAGCTCTGTTTTAAGAACAGCAGCCTAACCAAAGTGAATTCATCCTGTGTCCACTCTTCAGGAGTTCTTCAGGGGCCTCTTTCCTTTAGATGGACCATTTCAACTTCTGCATTCTAAATAAAAAAAAATTTAAAATTCACATATCCTTCATTTCATTGTCAAGTAGGGGGCTTCATGATCTGGCTATTTCAAACCTGCAACTAATTTAAATAAGTGAGGCCCCCTCATCTAATCAGATTGGTGGCTCCACTGGACTAGAATTACCATTTATCTCATTCATTGATTTCACATTCTTTTATTTATACTATATGCTAGGCTAGGGGAAGGCAACGTGCAGCCTTAAGGCCACATGTGACTTTCTAGGTCCTTAAGTATGGCCTTTTAACCAAATCCAGTTTTTACAGAACAAATCCTTAGAACCTTAAGGACCTAGAATGTGGCTTAAGGCCGCAGGTTCCCCACCCCTGTGCTAGACACTGTATTTGGCTCTGGAGATACAAAGCCAGAAAAGAAATAGACCAGACTTTAAGAAGATTACATGACATGGGAGAAACACTATAAGTAGATAAATTATAAATATATACAAAATAAATAAAAATGATTTTTGGGGGGAAGGTGGAGGAGGTAGAAGTCATGAAGGCCATTGACAGTCTCTTATCAGGGTTATCTGATTCTTGCTTGGGATTAAACAATGCCATGAGGAAGGCAGTGTATTAAGGGAAAGAATACTGGCCTTAGAGCCCACAAATAATGGTGTAAATTGCATGAGGCTCTGCTTTTTACTCCCCATGTGATTCTGGAAGAGTCAGTTTATCTATAAAATGAAAGCATTGGAGTGTGAACTTTTTTTTTTCAGGAAGTAAAGGGCTTTTATTTAAGCTGGCTGTATGTAAGGGGAAACAGAAGGCAGCAAACAGGAGACATGGGGCAGCAGTTACTGGGAGGAGGCCATGATGCTGGAAACACTCTCAAAGTCGATCTTTTCCACAATGCTCTTGGGCTGGATACTCTCTTTTTGGCTGCAGATGAAGACCTGCCCTGCTTCACTGGAGCTCCAGCCATACTTGCTCATCCACACTTTCAGCTGGTTGTCTGACAGATCTCCCAACATCTCAGCCAGCAGCCAGTGGTCAATATGTTGATATATGATGCCCACAACATAGCAGATAAATTTTCGGACAGAGTCTTCAAAGCCTGTGATGCCATTAAGTAGAAGGAGATCCATGTTCTCATCTAGGGCATGCCAGAAAGCTTGGAAATGACAAGTCTCCCAAGTACAGGATCTGCCTGATGGGTTGCTTTTCTTGACGAGCTTGGTCAATCATTTACTTGCACAGAGTGAAGTCTGTGTGGGGAAGATTGGTGAGGGCTTTCAGCAGAATCTGGTCTGTCACTGTGGTCTGGAAGAAGGTAGGATTGAACTGGTATAGCTTAAGCACAGCCAAGTTGGCTTCCAAGTCATAGGCGTTCTCCTTGGCCTGGGTCTCCACGTACCGCTCCAGAGTGGCCAGGTTCTCAGGATTGTACCTGTCAATGCCCTTGAGCAGCTTCCCCATGTTGGCGCACATCTGCTCAAACAGCACCATGTCTTCCTCCTTTTCACAAGCAGACGAAGACCGTGTGAACTTTTTTAAAAAAATAGTTTAATGACGCATTTCAATATTATTGCTTTTCTTTTCTTTATTTTATGCATTTGAAAATATCATTTGAAAGAATCATCAACACACTTTACTAGATTGTCAAAGGGGTCTATGACATTCAAAAGGTTAGGAACCCTTGGACAAGATGACCTTTAAGACCTCTATTCCAGCTCTAAATTTTAGGAATCCTTTGAGTCAATCATTCTTTCTAGGACATAATTCCCTTTTTATATTTTTTTTAGATGGGAGAACCCATTTAAATATCTCAGGAACTCTGTTTGGTTGACCTACTCTCTTATGAATTTACCCAGCTTGCTTTGTGAAAAGAAGGCTGACCTTGCCTACCTCTATTTATTGGTCAATGAATAGGGAATTAGGCATCAGACCTACAGAAATAGATCTAGGCTGGATTTAATCCCTTTGGCTACTCTCTAAGTTAGCTGACACAAACCACTTCAGCAATCCATGCCTAGGTTTCTCTCCTTTAAAAATGAGGATCTCAGTTCAAGTCACCTTCTTGCTTTACAGAGAGGTTATTGTGAGCATTAATGAAATGATGTTTGCCTAAGGCTTGGCACTCTTGGAAGCAAGGCTCTCTGTCAATACAGAGTATTACTATTAGATGAGAATGAATTTTTAAAAGCCACCTATCTTGCCCTTTTCATTATTATAGAGTCTGATTCATGTTTGCATACAAGTTTGCACTTTCTCTAGGAGGCCCACCTGAGGGTAAATCCAGCATGCTAAGGGTAGAATCAAATGTCATTTTGTAGAAACGTCCATCAGTGTCACTCACTGGGATGCATTTATCAATATGCAAAAGGTAACATGTCTCAGGGAAACGATCACAGACTGACTTAGAGCCAAGGGTGAACTCAGAGGACCTTTGATTACAGGATATATATTAGAATTGGAAGGGACCACCAAGGGACAGCTATGTGGTGCAGTAGATAGAGTGCTGGGCCTGGAATCAGGAAGACCTGAGTTAAAATCTGGCCCCAGACACTTACTAGCTGTGTGATCCTGGGCAAGTCACTTAACCCTATTGGCCTCAGTTTCCTCTTCTGTAAAATGAGATGGAGAAGGAAATGGCAAGCCACTCTTTCCCAAGAAAACCCCAAATGGGGTCACAAAGAGTTGTACATGACTGAACAACAAGTCCAACCCCCTCATTTTACAGATAAGGAAACTGAGGCCCCAGAGAAGTTAAATTCACTTGCCCAAAGTGACTCAGGTAGTATCAGAGGCAAGATTTGAACTCAGGTCCTCTGATTCTAGTACCATTGTTCTTTCCACTGTACCATGTAGTATTGTAGATGGTAGAGTGAAGAGGCTGCTGGGCCTGATGTCAGGAAGACCTGGGTTCGAGTCCTGCCTCAGCCACTTACTAGTTGTGTGGCCCTGAGTAAGTCATATAATCTCTTTTTGTCTAGATTTCCTCATCTGTAAAATGGGGATAATTATTATTTTAAAAATTAGTTTTATGATCACTTTAATGATATAATTGTATATTTTTATTATTCTCTCATTTTACTGGGTATTCACCTTATCAGAGTGAAAGCCAGTATGTAATAGTGAAGAGAGGGCTAGAATCAAGAAATCCTGGGTTCAAATGCTGCTTCTGATACTAGCTATGTGATCCAGGGTAAGGGTAACTTCTCATTGCTCTGGGCAACTGACTTAAGACTGTAAGTGATAGATCTGGGAGGGAGTTTCTGCAGGGGCAGTTCTTCCTATACTGATGAAATAACAGGTCTGGACCAAAGTATATTTCCATGTGTATGTCTGTAGAGAACTAAGCCAGGTTATGAGAAAGTCTTAAGGAGTGAAGACTATATTCAGGCAAGGGCTTTGTACAGTATGACTGGAAAGAGAGGAAAAACAAAGGGGGTGAGGGGCACCTTGGTGCCTAGGTGAATGTCACTTGACCAGTCTGCTGGGTGCCCATCCATAGAATGTCTTCTTCCCAGCTTATATACCCTCTCTAAGAACTGGCCAATCTCTCTTAGAAAGGAAGTTTAACTCTCAGAGGGGAAGAAATCAGGCTCATAACCCCAAACATTCAGACAGAGGGTGCTGGAGAATATAAGGTCCTACTAAAACCCTCACTGGAATAATGATTACTTATTGAATAAATAATTTTATTTCTAGGGAAATATTTTAATTTAATTTTATCTTTATTTTTTCCTTTATTTCCAGAGAGATTTGTGATATCACCCCCTTCTGCTTGAACCAGGCCTATTTAGTCATCAATGCAATGTCTATAGCTAACAACAATATTATATTACATGCTAGAGATTTTATGCTTCCAAAAGGCAAAGATTTTATTAATTCTTCCCCCAGGATCAAACATAATGCCCCCTGAAGACAGGTGCTCAAACAATGCTTTCTGAGTTCAAGTCCAGACTCAGATACTGTAAAGCCAAGCACAAGCAGCTTTCCAGAAGAATGCTACTGTGAACAGCTTTTAAGGTTCTGCTTACATAGTTAAGAGAACACTCTATTTATTCACTAACAAATCAGAGCAAAACATTCACAGGAAATCAAGGTACAGCCTTCACAATGTTACAACTTATCACAGATAATCAAAATACAGCATTCACAACAACTTATCACAGAAAATGGCCACATAGTTTTCACCACAGTGGTCACACAGTTTTGAACAAAGTATAATCATTTAGTCAATCAATCATTAGTAACTCAATCATTCAATCAACTCAATCATTCAACCATCCTTAAGGAGGCTTGCCTCCTTGAGGGTCACAAAACACAACAATCAAAGTTCTCCACTCATGGGGCACACTAAGTTACAATATCAGTCACTACTCAGCACTCTCTTAAAGGGTAGTGTAAAATACACAGGCCATCCACCCCTCAGTCACAAATAAGTTAGTCTTCTCAGTCAGTACACAGTATCCAAGTAAAGTCTTCTTTTAGCTTGACTTGGGGTAGTCTCTCAGATTCCCTGGATCCCCTTCCATGGTCCCAGCTCCCACCTGGATTCACCAAACTGTCACCTGGGTTCAAAGGCAGACACCTTCCAGTTCCTTGTGCAGCTCTCTGTGCTGTTCCTGTTCTACACTGAAGCTCACAGTGTCCAGTTCACCTTAAATCCTTCACAGTCTCTATTCCTGGGAAGTCAAGGCTTAACAAAGCCACAAACAGGTTCATGCAAAGTATCAGTATCACAGTCATGCTTCCTCAGTCTTCGGCAGCCCCCAGGAGAAGCTGGTAGCTCCCCAGCAGAAGCTCCAGCTGGTTCCCAGAATCAAACTCACTTCACCCAGGTTCCCAAAATCAAAATCATTCTCTCCAGCCTGGGGGGCCTTTGCCTTCAGTCTCCTTGGCAGCAGCTGCTTCTGCCTCCAGGAAGCTTATCCCAAGGAGTTCTGTCTTTCCCAGCCAGGGTCTTTCCTTATATACAGTATTGCTCCTCCCTATTCAGCCCCTTCCTGTTACATCACCAACAGGGGTTCATACCTTCTGTTTCTTTAACAGGGACTTAATTTGAACTAGGTGCTAAGTACCTCTCAGCTTAGCAATACAAAAGAAACTTCAAATTTCATTACTATTACCGATACTAGTTGTGTGACCCTGTCCAAGTCACTTAACTACTCTGTGCCTCAATTTCCTCATCTGTGAATGGAGATAATAATGACACATCCCAGATTCATTGGAAGGATAAAATGAGAAAATATTCATGAAGCACTTTGTAAGCCTTAAAGAGCTATATAATGCTATATATATATATATATATATATATATATATATAATGCTATATATTGTTGTTGTTGTTATTATTATTTCCACGGTGACTGTATTGGGCTATGTTTGAGTTTGATGAATTCACCTCTTAGAGTCAAGGAATTTGTTGGAAGTAATTCTTTTCATGGTCTTCTGGGTTGTGATTCAAGACATTGACCAGATAAACTGTTCTTACACAAGGACTCTTCCAGTGGTTACTGAGACCTAAGACCCTGGCCATTCCCTTGTCAACATATTTGACCAAACTCCATAGATCAGGAAAGATCCTTTTTTAAAAATAGATAGGAAACATCGTTTTAAACATGAGAGATGTAAGTTAAACCCCTTCCCACGTTTCATTTCACACCCATTAGATTGGCAAAGATGACAAAAAAGGAATATAGTAAATGTTGGCTGGGCTGTGAAGTCTACACCAATGTGCTTCTGGTAGGGCTGTGAATGAATAGAAATGTTCTTGAAAAAACAATCTGGAATCATATCAGAGAAATCACTATATGTCACACACACAATGGTACAACCACTAGGCTCAGACTCCAGAGATCAGAGATCAGGGGTAGAGAGGAAGGTCTCACATATACAAAAATATTAATAGTTGTTCTTTGTTAGTTAGCAGAGGACTAGAAACATAAGTGTCCATCAGCTAGCTGAACAAATTGTGCTATGTGAATACCATGGAATATTATTGTATCATAAGAAATGATGACTATGAAGACCTCAAGGAAACTTGGAAATATTAGAAAGAGCTGCTACACAGTGAGGTGAACAGAACCAGAAAAACAGTTTGTATAATGACTACAATAACATCAAAGAAAACAACTTTATAAGATAACAGAATTCTGATTGTTGCATTTATGAATGGTGGCTTCAGAGTACTGGAGATAAAGCGCACCAACCCCCTCATAGGAGAAATGGTTAACTATGGGTACAGAACACACAAACACACACATACACATATATGCATATATGTTGTTATAGCTAACAACAACATTATATTGCATATTATGGATTTTAAACCCTCAAAAGGCAAAGATTTTATTAATCCTTTTCCCAACATCAAGCAAAATGTTTCCTGCAGAGAGGTGCTCAAACAATGCTTTCTGTGTTCAAATCCAGGCTCAGATAATTACTAGCTGTGTGACCCTGAGTAAATGACTTAACTCCTCTGTCCCTCAGTCTCCTCATCTGTAAAATGGACATACATTTCTGGACTTTGGCTTAAATGCTTGGGCTAAATTTTTCCCCTAAGGCTATTATTGAAGATTGCTTTTAGCTCATCATAAATTGTTGAGAGTTGACAGAGGTACATGAAGTGATTAATTTAGGGTTACACAGGTAGTAAACAGGGTTAAACAGGTAGTAAATTTTTAAAAACACAGAGAAAGAATGAAAAGTCATTCGACTATATAGATCACAAGCCTCTCTTCATATCCTCTTGAACTGGGATGTTATAATACACAAATGATGCTAAATATAAGCGTTGGGTTTTCTCTCTAAATAAAGTATTGAGAAGCAGGCTAGTGTTATTACCCTTCTCTACATTTTACCAGTTAGGGCAGCTAGGTGGTACATTGGATATAGTTCTAGACCTGGATTCAGAAAGACCTGAGTTTAAATCCAGCTTCAGATACTTGCTAGCTGTGTGACCCTGGGCAAGTCACTTTACCTCCATTTGCCTCAGTTTCCTCAAATATACAAATAGATATGATAATAGCAAGCCCATACCTCCCAGGATTGTGATCAGGATCAAATGAGATAATATTTGTAAAGTGCTTTGCAAACCTTAAAGTGTTACATAAAGGCTAGATATTGTTATAGCTAAGGATAGAGAAACTTGAGTAGAGAGTCCTATGGAGGATTGTGGATGAACATTAATATCAAGCTATTTCTGTGGCTGTCGAAAGATTTTATAACGGTACACTCAGATTTCACCTCCTGAAATATTTACTCCTCAGCTCTTAAAAGAAGCTATATATTGTTTGGGAAAGCCCCACTGACCAGAGAAGAAGGTATTTAAAAGAAAGCCCAGCCTGAGCCTACAGCTAAAATTGGGCACAACAATTTTGAAGTTACTTTTGAGGATTTGGTCCAGAAGCCTTTTAGAGGTGACACCTGGGGTTGCCATAGTTACTCCCTATGGGCATTCTCAATGCAGACAGATACATTCCAAAACACAGAGATGGTTGGTTAGGAAAAATCTATCTTGACAAATAGTTGGCATTTTAATTTGAGGCAGAAATCAGGAGAATTTTTGCCTGAAGTTCACAGTGACCTCTTTAGCAGTGAGTTTGAGTGATCAAAGTAATCCCTAATGCCTGTAATAAGACTACACATGGAGAGAGAACAGCAGATAATGCAGCCCTCCTTGGGAGGTCCCTTGATGAGAAACCCAGATAACAGGAACACATGCAGTTAGCGACTACTGGTGAAAAAAGGAGGGATCAATTATCCTGACTCTTCTTCTTCGTAAGAGAAATTGCTACCAAACCATTTTCTTCTTTGGATCTTTTTTCTCCTTTCTGGATATAATTTTTGTGCTGTCTAATAAAAGGCAATTTGTGTAGGTTATCTCTACAATTTTCTCAGTAACTGAGTTCAGATCTTGGCTCTAACACTTACTAACTGTATGACTATGGGCAAGTCATGTAATCTCTATGAGCCCCTGGAGCATGGGATCTGTTTCTACTTTCCTTTGTACATATGTCACCTCGTACAGAGCCTGGCACTTAGTAAGTTTATCGACTAAGTGACCATTTAATAGCTAGCATTTAAATAGGGATTTCAGGTTTGGAAAACACTTTACATATATTAACTAATACATTTGATCCTCACAACAACCCTGGGATGTTGCTGATATCAGTAGACCCATTTTACTGATGGGGTTACAACTGAGGTTGAGAGAAGATAGATGATTTGCCCAGGTTTGTATAGCTGCTTAATAACAAAAACAGGATTTGAACTCAGAATCCTAAGAGAGTCAAGAGAAGCATAGTAGAAACATTAGTTGGTAAAGAAATTCTTTGACATTGTTGAGTTCAGAGTTTGTAGACCCTGATGCTTTGGGGTAGGCTATGGATATTCTGAGGATCTTATTCAGGACTAAAAAATAATAGTAATGTAATTAATATATTAAATAAAGAACCCAATCTCTTTAGACTGTTAATAACAGACATACCATATATAAACCAGAGTTAACATGGAACAGTACATTTTTAAAAAGACAGAGAGAGAATGAAAAGTCATTCAAAGATATAGATCACAATCCTTTCTTCATATCCTCTTGAACTAGGATGTTATACACACAAATGAGGCTAACTCTCAAGGCAACCTTTAATATAAGCATTGGGTTTTCTCTCCAAATGCCAAGCACATATTACCCCTGAAGGTAAATTAATCTCCATGGGATTCCAAAGTAATAAAGACAACTGTGTCTCCAATGGCACTCCCTTATGTCTCCTGGGGAGGGAGGGAATCACTACAGGGTGTTGGGTTGTTGATACCCTACACCCATCTTAGACCGCTCCCCAATCCTATGCCTGGATGATACTGTTGGACAGGATCCATTGCATCTGTAGAAAATTTTTTATTTTTAGTTTTGCTCAGAAGGGAATTCTGTTAAATTACTATCTAAAAGAATTTTTAAAAAGCAACTAAAGCAGTCAATTATTAAATGAATGCACTATTTCCAGGATCATGCTGTTTTTCTGCAGAGAAGGAAAAGAAGAAAACAGTTTCTATACTATTTAACTCCATGGTTTTCAGATTATTTCAGTCTATATCTAGGAAAAATGTCAATCACTAGCCCAAGAAGTGAAATGGAAGGAGAGAGTTTATCAGGGA
The DNA here is from genome assembly GCF_028583685.1 of Petaurus breviceps papuanus. Lineage (NCBI taxonomy): Eukaryota > Metazoa > Chordata > Mammalia > Diprotodontia > Petauridae > Petaurus > Petaurus breviceps. Next base: position 16,726,823 of record NW_027187341.1, on the reverse strand, counting down.
GGCTCTGGATAGAAACAGAAGCGTGACAGAGGAGTCCTTCAGATAAGGGAACTGTTGTATGAATTCAGAGTGAGACGAACAGAACCAGGAGAACCTTTCACACAACGGTCACAATAATGTAAAGGAAAATAACTTGGAGAGACTTCAGAATTCTGAGCAGTGAGTGACCAATCATGATGGCAAAAGACTGATAACGAAGCCTGCCTCCTGCCTCTTAGCAGAGAGGTGATGGTTTAGACATGTAGAATGAGAATGCGTTTTCAGACATGGCCAATGTCTGTGTTTTAGTTGACTATATTTAGGGCTGGGGTGGCGGTGGTGAGGGGCGTGTTAGTGGGAGCTTTGCTTCTTTTTGTATCCTCAGTGCTTAGTAGAGTGTTTGGCACATAGTAGGTGAGTAATAAATGCTTATTGGCTGGCTAACTGAGAGGTTGGCGGGGGGAGGCAGGGAGGGAAGAAGGGGGAGAGAGTTGGCAGGAAGGAGGAAAAAAGAAGAAAGAGAACGGAAGAAAGAAAGGAAAAGAAAGGAAGGATGAAAGAAAGAAGGAAGGAAGAAAGAAAGAAAAAAGGGCATCAATAAAACCTGTAAATGTGCACAGAAGAAAACAAAATGAAAACACTTAACCTCTCAGCATTCTAGGGAACTTGCAGGAAACTGCTGATCTTCATTGACAGAGGGAATTTCTTGATCCAAATAGAGCAAATTTGTTACTAGCTTGTTAAATTTAATATACATTAAAACCATCTATATATAACAGAAGCTCATGGCTTCTATACAATCCTCTTCACATATTAGAATGTTGATGATTACTTATAATTGTTAAGTGAATAACAAACATTTTTTAAAAGAGGAGAATAGGCTTTAGTTTGTAAGGGACAGAGACTGTGATTAAAGAAGGGTCTGTCAAAGAAAATATAGCTCTTAAGGCAGTATATAGCCACTTATTTTATGTAGAAAGGAGCAGAGGAAAAATTGTGCCCTTCCAGTCATCTTTTTTTTAAAAAATTAACTTATTTACTTTTAGTTTTCAACATTCAGTTCCATAAGATTTTGAGTTTTAAATTTTCTCTCCCTCCCCCTCCTCCCCACTCCCCAAGGTGGCGTGCAAGTTGATATAGGCTATATTAGACATATTTTCACATTAGTCATGATATAAAGAAGAATTAGAACCAGTGGGAGGAACCACAAAAAAGAAGAAACAAAACAAAACAACAACAAAAAAGAGCAAAGAGTATGCTTCCATCTGCATTCAGACTCGATAGTTCTTTCTCTGGACGTGGACAGCATTTTCTATCATGAGTCTTTTGGAGTTGTCTTAGATCCTTGCATTGCTGAGTAGAGCTAAGTCAAAGTCAATCATCACACAATTTGGCTGTTAGTGTGTACAATGTTCTCCTGGTTCTGCTCATTTCACTCAGCATCAGTTCATATAAATCTTTCCAGGTTTTTCTGAAGTCTGCCTGCTCATTTCTTATATCACAATAGTCTGCTATTACATTCATTTACCACAGCTTGCTCAGCCATACCCTAACTGATAAGCATCCCTTCAATTTCCAGTTCTTGGCCACCACAAAAAGAGCTGCTAGAAATATTTTTGTACATGTGGTTCATTTTCCCATTTTTATGATCTGCTTGGGATACAGACCTAGAAGTGGTATTGCTGAGTCAAAGGGTATGCACAGTTTTATAGCCCTTTGGGCATACCTCCCAGTCTTCTTGAATTAGAGTAACTGAGAAGACTTTTGTTGCCACTAGTCTCACCATCTCAATGATGAAAGATGTGATTATTGGGGGTGGGGGTGGGGTGTGTGTGTGAAGGGGCAGATCACAGGGTACTGGCATCCTCTGTTTCCTTTCAGAGTGTTGAGCCCTATTTTCTCTCCTGTAGTTCTCCTCTGAGATTTTTCTGGAAGGATCAGAAGAAGAGTTATAGTTCCATGCCTCTCAAAATATTTTTAGCAAATAGGAATGGTTAGAATCAAAGCTGAAGAAGGCAAAGTTGTTTGTCTCTCTAGTAATACTCAAGCTCTTTGAAGGCAGGGTCTGTATCACATTTGACTATTACAATACCTGGCATGTACTGGTCGAAAAGGGTTGATGCTCTCTTATCTCCCTTTCTGGCTCCTGTTCCCTGAACTTAACCTAGTTTACCTCTCCTACACACATGTCCTGCTTCCTTTACCTATGGGATATTATTCTCCATTGATGTCAGCTACAACTTGCTAAGTGGTTTACTCCTAATTGCATTGCTAGTGAAGGAGGTAAGAACTTTCCAATAAGCCTTAAAGACCAAGGAGTCTTTAAGAAATAGAGTTTTTATCAGCAAAGATTAGAGCCTAAACTTTCCCAGAAAGGTTTCCTCTATCAATCCATCAACAAGTCTTTACTGTGTCAGGTACTGAGTATACACAGACAAATGTGAATTAATCCCTGACCTCAAAGAACTGTAGAACCAAACCAGACCCTTGTAGGCAGCTCCTTATAAACTTATCCAGAGGGACAATTTTACTTAAGAAAAGAACTAAGTATGTAATCTGTGTCAGGCACTGGGCTAAGTGCTTTCATAAATATTATCTCATTTGTTCATTACAACAACCCTGGGAGGTAGGTACTATTATTATGACCCCATTTTACAGTTGAAGGAACTGAGGCAGATGGAGTGAAGTGACTTGTTCAGGGTCACACAGCTAGGAAGTATCTAAGGCTGGATTGGAACTTAGTTTTTCCTGACTAGGCTTAGGGTTTTATTCACTGTGACACCTAGCTGCCTAACTAAATCTATCTATGTATCTATCATCATCATCATCATCATCATTCTATCATCTTTTCATCCATCCATCCATCATTTATCCCCTATGCCACTTTGCCTGTCAAAGATCAAATCATCCTCTGTGATAGTCAAGTATGTCCAGGATGGGAAAAACTCCCCCTTTTCACTGGGTCCATGTAGAATATATGGACTAGTAATGAAAGGAAGGAAGGAAATAGGGAAAGAAAGAAGGAAGGAAGAAGCATTTATGAAGTCCCTACTATACACAGGCACTATGCTAAACATTTTACAAATATTACTTCATTTGATCCTAACACTTTTGGGAGGTAGGTTATTATGTCTATTTTACAGATATGGAAACTGTTGCAGATAGAGGTTAAATGACTTGTCCAGGATCACACAACTGGTAAGTGTCTGGGGCCACACTTGAACTCAAGTCTTCCTGACTCTGGGTTCAGCACTAAATCCACTGTGCCACCTATGTGCCCAAGTAATGACTTGAACCTAACGGTCTAATTTCAACCAGACAATTAAAAAGCTTCACTTCAGACTATGCCACTCTGCTTTTCATGTCCTTGTACAGGGTAGCCTTCTTAAATTTGGCTCTGTTTTCAGATCTGAGGTTCTCTCACAAAGAGTATAAACCAGATTTCATGACCTCAGCTAAAGTGAGAATTAGAGAGAAATGGAGATTCCCCTGACATCACCCCACCCCCTCCGCTACTACCAAGAATAGAAACAGCTCTACTTTTATAGAACTTTTGTTCCAGCAATTTTGTCAAGAAATTATATAGTATAATTTTTTATCTTCATTTTATTGATGAGGAAAGTAGGACAATGAAGTTACTTGCCCAAGGACACAAGACTAGTTTATGACAGAGTTGGAATTGGAACCTAGGTCTTTTAATGCTAGGTCCAGGGTTCTTTCCACTATATTGCATTGCTTGAGAACTACCTATTCCTGAATTTTTAGCTCCCAGGAATGCTGTTCTCCAGTTATAGATCGTATAACTAACCAAATGTTGCATAGATCCCTCTCAGCTCTACAATGCCTTGTTATACTTGGACTTAACATTCACTATGTTGGATAATTGTAATTATGTAAATATGACTTAAGTCCCCATCCAGTACACCTTCTTTTTATCAGACCAATAGGAATCATCAATCAATAAAAAAAGCATTTACTTACTATGTGGGGATACAGATAAATGTAAAAACAATCCCTGCCCTGAAGGGGCTCATATTGTAATAAGGGAGATAACTTGAAAATAATTAGTTACATTAAAGATACATAGAGAAGCATTTAATTGAGACAGAATAGTGGGGTAAATAATAAAGGGTGAGGAAAATAAAATAATAGAATTATTTTAAACTTCTAGACATAAAATGAATACAATCTCCCACAGACTCTCACATTGGAAAAAGGAAACACTCTTTGGACAACTCATTCTCTGAAGTGAGGAAGGGCTGCATTCTGATGGAAAAACCCCAGAGTTTAGGTTGAATGCCTGCCACATAATCTGCAAGTCAGTGGGACTGGGAAAAATACATATATTACCATAGTTCTTGCAACTAGTAGGGGAGACATGCAAATTGCCTGTAATGATAACCTTTAAGGAGGCACTTAGTAATACCAGGAAATAAGGAGAAAATCTGGCAAACTTTCCCTGAATTTCTGATATCATGTTAAAAAATCCCAGTCCTGATTACACAGTTATGGCTAACAAATTTTCTGCCCAAGTCCTATTCATGATTCATTGAGCACAGATGACCATGATTTCTCAAAAACTCTGTTGATGAAGGGTAAGATCTAGTAGTTCTTACCAATATGGAAAGGATTCATATAGAAGCATGTTAATGAATTACATATCTCATTCAAGGGCCAGCCCAATTAAAATTGGAAGGGCTTGTCACTAGAAGGTTAGCCATTAAATAATGATGTTTTTTGGCCACAGAAACTTAAAAGATCATCTCCTAAGGTCTATAAGGGGTTGGAAACTACTTTATAGAAGGAACATCCACACCAATGAAATCCAAGATATTTTGATGTATTTGAGAGAGAGGTACATATAAAAAGTAGTGAGGCTATACTTCTCTGGCATAGAAGGAAGTCTGGGTTATTCAGGATAGCCCCTTGAATGCAAATTTTTTGTTGGGTATGGGATAAGATGGCACATTTAAAGTGAACCTCCTTTGATGATATGATGAAGGCTTTTTCATTGTATGAACTCAAGGCTATAGTAATTTTTAATCTCTAGCAGCAAGTTCCTCATGGGATTTTATATTGTCTATCAACCTTATAAATAATTTCTGTTGTAACCCAAACTTAATTATCTATTAAACACTTTAGGATTTCTCTCTCTAGCAATGTAACAGAAATAGGAGATATTATTGGTAAGGGTCAAATGTGCATGAAAGAACTCATTGTTACACAAATCTTGTTGCTTCTTTTTGAAGAATGGGTTTGTATTGTTATCTAGATTTCCCCAGAATCCTTCCCCTTTCTTCTTCCCCCTCCTAGAGTGCAATCCTTTATAACAAAGAATTGTAATTTTTTTTTGAAAGAGGAGAAAAAAAAATCAGCAAAATAAATCAATACACTGAAGAAATAAACATGACATTATATTTGAATATAATGTTCCACATGGACACACCTCTCTCTGCAAAGGAGTAAGGGGGAAATTTCTCCTCATATCTCTTCTTTGGGACCAAGTTTGGTCTTTTAAGTTTTACAACCTTTCATTTTGATTATTTTGTGGTCATTCTTTATAATATTTATTGTATATGTTGTTTTCCAGACTCTGCTTAAATCATTTTGCATCAGTTTATGTAACTCTTTCCATGCTTCTCTGTATTCATCATATTCATTGTTTCTTACAACACAGTAAATATTCCATTACAGTCATGCATCACAATTTGCTGAGTTATTCAGCCATCTATGGGCTTCTGCTTTGTTTACAGTTCTGTACCAAGGTGGGAGTTTCTTGACCATTTTAAGGATACCATGATGCTGAGACATGCCACAACATGACATTCCTTCAAGGTTTCCCTCTTTGTATGTACATTCATTAGTTTTCCCTTTGCTTGGGTTCAAGTTAGGATAAAAGGAAGACTAGGTATCCAACTACCAGCAGCCTTTAAATGTGGACAAAACAATTTTATTGTGCTGTTTCAGAATCAACACAACAAGGTTCTTATAATGGCAACCACTGTGAGAACAGACAAATGATCACTTATATGTTTTTCCCTAAACATATCCTAGCTATGGCTTCCTTCAGGAATATATGGCTCAAGACTGGCTACCTGGTACCAGGAAAGTTCCCTGACTCCCTTTGATTCTATATCCATACCTCATTGCAGGGTAGAACTGTATCAAGGAAACTGAGGAAAAATTGTCAAAGAAAGGGTGGTCCACAGTCCTTGAAGCAACATTGAGAGAAACCCTGTCTAGGTCAAGACAACCTTTTCTCCTTACATGTTGCCCTTGCCAATGGACCTAACATTGCATTTTACGGTAGACATATCAAAATCAGTGCCATACTTCACTTTTTCTAGATCACCTAGACCGTTTGCTATGTTTAGCAATGGTGTCAATGTGGCACCCTCAACCTGCTAGCAAGCAGACAAACAAATATCCTTTTGGGTTATCCATTTGTATTTCAGCTACAAAGCTTTTTCCTTGGAAAGCCTGTTCAGGGAATGGTTGCTTATTGTTGTTTTCCAGAATCATATGCTCTCATCATTTGATTCAAATAGCTGAGAAATGAGTGGTTTGGGGGGCTGTTTATCTGGTACAGAATAACAACATTTTGGAAAGGCGACCAGGAATGGATCATCCAAGAAAGAAGAAATGGAAACTATTTACAGATGCAGCAGGGACTGAGAATGGCAATGAGCAAATATCTGAAGGACACGGTAGGCTGAAATGAAAATAGATCCCTAATCAAGCATCCTATGGAATGCCACCTTGTTCAGACACTTTCCTGTTGTGGTTGGCAAATTATGTGGAGGGGGCAGCTTGTGGATGAAAGAGTTCCTCGCTGGTCAGATAAGAGAGCAGTAGTAGAAACAATCAATAGACAATCAGCAAACTTTCCCTTAGTGCTTGAATTACTCAGAATATTGTTCTCAAGTAATTCACTGTAGGCATTATATTTTAAGGTCAAGAACAAGCCAATCCTTCAACTCAAACCTATATGTATCATTTGCCCAATAATGGCATTGGAACTGGCCAGTTGGCAGGACCTAGAGGGCTTCACCAAGTTTCTTTTCATGCAGAATGCTAACTACTGCTGCCTTTCCTAGCTTTCCTACAGATACAACCCACCATTCGAGCAGACCTTGGGGCCCATAGCCTCTAGGTTGCCAAATGGTCCTGACAAAATGATGTATTGGCCTCCCAAGATTTCTCTTTCAGCCCAGACCTTGTATGATGGCCCCAAACGTTCTGGCCTTGTCTTATCCTCAGAGATTTTCTTTTAGACTTTGTATAAAAAAAAGAAAGAAACTGTGCAGGACATACTATGCTAAAATTTCTCCTGCTCTTGAGTTGCCATTAGGGATTTAGAGTACAAAGGGACCTTAAATATATCCAGTCCAGGCATTTAAAAATGTTTTTTATGTCATGGATCCCTTTGGGAGGCTAGTGCAGCCTATGAATTTTTTTTCTCAGAATAATGTTTTAAAATCCATAGAATAAGATTCAGAGGATTACAAAGGAAGCCAATTATTTGAAGTATAGCTATCAAAATATAACCAAAAAAAGGTTAAGAATTCCTGATTTAACCTAGTTCCTCCCCACTCCATTGATTTTATAGATCAGGAATTTGAAGTCTAGAGAAGTAGAATGTCTTAGTCTAGGAGATAAAACTGCTAAGTGACAGGAAAGGGACTTGAACCCAGATCCTTGGACCCAATACAACACTCCTAGACATCCATCATTCTGCCTCCTGGCTCTCAGTACATTGTTATCATTTCCACAAGAGTATCAGAAAGAGAAATGGGAGCAGCAGGAAGGAATTTCTCAGGGGAGTCCAGAGGTCAAATTTAATTTCTGCATAGCTCCTAGCATAAAATCATGGGCACGTGGGTGCTATGAAAATATTCCTCTCATACATAAATGACCCAGAGAAAGGGTTGGAACAAGACAATCATATGAGTCCCAGATGATCTTTGTGTTAATTAGAGGAGAGCCAGCGTCCACATGGAATTGGTAAAAGGGAGAGAGGGGGAGGCCACGGAATACATGGTGTTTTTCTTCTCTTCTCATTTATGTGTTCTCTGACTTACCTGTCAGTAAAACAGAATAATACAATTTGCCAGAATCCCCAAATCTCAGAGCCTGTTAGTGCAACTTCTAACTGAGCAGGAATCCCTTCTGCAGCATACATTTTGAGTAAGTGGTCATCTATCCCCTATTTGAGCACACTTTAGTGACAGAGGCTTCACTCACTCTCAAGCCAACCCTTTCTTTTGGACAGCCCTTTTTCCTCACATGAAGCTAAAACTTCCTCTATGTCACATCTACCTATGGAAAGGGAAGAATTATGGAATTGGAGTCAAGAGATCTGGGTTGAAATGCAAGCACTAGTAATTGCTAGCTACGTAAACCTCAGTTTCTTCACCTGTAAAATGGAGATAATACTTGTTCCATGTACTTAAAAGGGTTGTGAAAAAAATATTAATGTGAGAAAGTATTAATACTATTAAGAATGGGTTGGAGAATAGAGAACTGCCCTTTCAGTCAGGAAACTCAGGACTGAGTTTCAGTCCTGCTGCATGACCCTGGGAAGCTTTCAAGGTTCTAGGAAATTCTCTAAGACTATAAATTGCAGAGCAAGTGATGATCCTTGATAAATGGAGTGTCTCATTGGGAACTCCCCATACCAGCAAAACCACAAGATCTGCACACACACACACACACACACACACACACACACACACACACAAATGGTTTAGTGTTATTGCACCTGCCTTTTCCCTCTGGTATTAAGTACAGCAAAGGCAATCCCTCTTCTACTTGAGAGCTTGCCATACACGTGAAGATAGATAACTATCATGTCCTCCTCCTTCCCACTCCTCTTCCCTCCAAGTCTTTTCTTCTCCCTAGTTCCTTCAACGAATTATCATGTGTCCCATAGTCTCAAGTCCACCCATTCTCCTGTGCCCTTCCCTCTGGATATGAACCAATTTGTCACAGTCAAGCTGTCTTTTTCCTAAGATGACCCTTTCAATCCATACCTGGTTCAATGGTTACTTAAGGAAGTCATCATATTCTTAAATTCTATTGACACTATAAATCATTTGGAGTTACATTTTTGGAGAGGAGCATCTTGAAGCAATGTGCAGCCACCCCCCAAAGTGTTTTATTTTTCACAAAGGTTTTTGGGCAGTGTGGAAAAACTAAGTTCTGTGTATCTTTTAAAAGCAAGCATAAGAGAAAATCTGCTGTGATAGCTGGAATTTATATAAACGCTTGTTACCCCATTTGATTAGAGGTCCTATTATATCTTCATTTTACATATAAGGAAATTGAGGCTGAGAGACTGGCCCAGGACCAAACAGCTACTAAGTATCTGAGGTAGGATTTGAACTCAGATCTTTTTCACTCCAAGGTCAGTGCTCTACCTGCTATGTCAACTAGCTACCTCACAATGACACAAAAACCTAGGCACAAAGTATTTTTCCCATCCTCTGAAAATTGCTTGTAATTCTTTGACCTTTTGTGGCTAGGAGATTGCAATTTTGCAGCATACAATTTTGCAGCTTGTGTGGAAGGATAGGGGAACACAGGTACAACAGTTTTAAGGGAGGGTGGTGGTAACACTCTTCCTCTCAAGATCCCCAAGTCCTCAGATCCCAATAACCTCTGACAATAAACTACTTGACCAGACAATTCAACAAACATTAAGCCCTTATTCACCATGTGCCAGGCATTGTGCTAAGTACTTTGGACATAAAGAGAAAGGAAAAACAGTCTCTGATGTCAAGAGACTTACATTCTAATGAGGGATATTGACCTATTAAACTAGGACAAAGACAGCTTGTCCCTCCAAACTTCCTCATGAAGGAGGCATGACTGTGAAACACACCACACAGGGGACACACTTGCCCCTAAAAGGACAGTCCAAGTTTGGGGAGATCCTTAGGAAAGCATCCTCAAACAAATAAGGTTTTCAGACTTGGTGTGCCTTTCTTGGTTAAAAACAAACAAACAAAAAACAAACAAAACTAAGCTGGCATAGATTTTTCCTGTCCTGCTTGCAAATGCACCCAGAGGGCAATAAGCCATGAGCACATCCAATAATGATAATAATTGAATAATAAATGAGCACACAGTGAGGACAGAGAGTTTAGAACTAGAAAGGAGTGATTCAGCCAAGCTAAAGCAGCATTTTCTTCCCAACAGTGCAAAAGCAAGTTGAGACATATCAAAGAGGAAATATTATGATAACCTTCTATAGATTTTCTGACCTTGGCATTGGTCCAGGCCTAACTGTCACAAGCAAAACAACCAACCAGTCAACCCTGGAATGTGCATCCTTGCATCCCCAATATTACTGCAGGCCGGAGAACACCTGCTGGCCAAATCCTTGTTTTAGCCTGTGGTTAAGAAAGCACTGGCTGCTGCGGCGGTTCAATGGTCCCGAGTCATACAGACCCTCTTTGATAAATTGGATGGATTCTGACTACAGCATCAATCAGCTCCTTCTACTCCTGGATGGGGGTGGAGGGAGATAGAGAGGAAGGAATGAGAATATTGGTTAGGGGGGAATTAGCATAATGGAAAGGGATGGGAGTAAACCATAAAGTGTATGAATCCCTTAAAGAACGTGATTTGTTTGTAAGGTTCTCTCTTTCAGGACTCTTGACCAGCTCTAGTCAGACTCATTTATGGAAGTGGCTTTTTCTTCCATTTCAGTGGCGGGTGGGGTCATGTGGAAGGCCATCTCTGCAGCAAAGAAAGCAAGCTGACCTCAGACCCATGGAGAAGGCCAGAGATACATCTCACAGCTGTTTGCATTTCATGAGGGAGTTACAAAGTAAGGCACAATCTAATTACAAGGGACACCATTCTTCCTCCAAGGAGTTTCCTATCCATTGCTGCCATGGCTACATTTAATTTAAACGCATTGAGCTTGCTGAAGGCCACCTTACTTTGGGTGCTGGTAAAGAGGAAGAAATGTGTGCCAAATGCACTGTCATGCATCGTTTTATTAATGAGCATTTTTGTTAAGCACCTACAATGTACAAGGATATTATTCAGAACTGGACAGGCCCCTACTTTCAATCTAAAATGGAAAAACCAAGCCATTAAAAAGATTTATCTGTGCAGACTAATCTCTTACATTTGGAGAGCACTTTGCAGTTTAAGATCAGAAATTTATAGCTGGAAAGGACCTCAGAGGCCATTGCATCCAACCCTCTCATTTTACAAGGTGCTTTCATGCACATTATCTCATATGATCTACACAACAACCCCATGAACTAGGTGGGAAGGACCTTATGAATACCATTTTATAGATGAGGAAACTGAGGCTCAGAGAGGCTGTGAATTGTCCAAGATCATGTAATAATAGTATGGGGTAGAATTGGGGGTTTAAGCCAGGGTCTTCTATGTGAACTTGGCTTAGCCTCCCTAGGAAGAGAGACAGGAAGACGTGAGTTCAAATCCAGCCGCAGACACTTACTAGCTATGTGACCCTGGGTAAGTCACTTAACTCTGTTTGCCTCAGTTTCCTCAACAGGCAAATGAGCTGAAAAAAGGAAATGCCAAACCACTCCAGTATTTTTGCCAAGAAAACTCCAAACAAGGTCCTGAAGTCAGACACTCCTGAAAAATTATTGAAACCAAACATGAAGTTTAACCCATTAGATACAGAGATTTACTCATTTCTTACAGCAGTAGTGATGAACGTGCATCTACTGAATAGAAGACATCAGGAACTTCAGGAATCTCAGTCTTGTTCGAAGAATATTAGAGGTGGGAGGGATTTTAATTAGAGGACAAGACCCTCATTTTACAGATGAGAAAGCCAAGGTCTAAGTGGCCCTACTACAATCTATATACACTTTGACCTTTGTCTTAAAGAGCTTATCATTTCCTTTCTCTGTCAAGAGACACATTTGTTATTTACACGAAGACACAGAAAGCAAAGCAAACCAACTCCTCATGGGGTGCCAATTGTCAAAGCCAATTTGCAGTCTTTGCAATCACATCACCCTTCTGAGTTTCTCCCCAGTAGGCACTTGTAAGCAATGGAGTGACATCCTAGCTCATGGTTTTTGTTTCACCCAACGTCCAGAAGCCTGTGTCTCCTTCAAATGGTCTTAGCATTTGTGCAATGCGTAAGACCAGACTCTGATTATAAGTCAGCAATGGAGATAAGCGTGCCATAACAACATAATATCCTGACATTACTGCAGTGTTCCATCTGAAATATGACTGGCTGTTTGCTCAGGTTGGGGATAAGTTCTCATGGCAAGAGCTTAGAAGCTGAGAACTCTGCAGCTGGGCAGGACCTTGGAGAGCGGTCAGACGTGATCGAGAAGCTATAGCATCTCAGGCCTCAGCATCACAGGTACTTAATGTGTCCTTCCACCAGCACACATACACAAGCACTTTCTAGGATTTTAAAAGCTTCTTTTATTATGATTATTCATGACATTATTTACACTAATTATTCAACTCAACACTTGCTTATAAAGTGAACCAGTTGTGCAATAGATAGAGCACTGGACCTGGAGTCAGGAAGATCTGTTTTCAAATCTGGCTGCAAACACTAGTTGAGTGACCAGAGGTTTTATAAGGACACTCACCAGGCTGGTGATGACTTCATTGCCTGAGCCTTCTCTTGTACTCCTGCAGAGCACAAGCAATGTTTATATAGCAATAGAGGGACGTACTGGTAAATGTTTAATGATTAGTCTCTCCCAGAAAAAATATATACACACTCACTTTTAGAGTTATTAACACTTTCTTAAATCTAGATAATCAACAGCAATAAATCAAGCTCTGATTTTTAGCAATTGCTAATTTCTAAGATATAAATGATCATGCTGAAATAATATGCCCATACCTGAGAGCCTGTGAGAGCTGGTTCTGGTATGTTTCTATCCCTGGAAAAGTGACAAACTCTGTCCATCTCAATTTCCTGATGGGAAAAAATGGAGATAATCATAGCATATACTTCCCAGGTTGTTGGGAGGATGAAATGATATAATATTTGTAAAGTGCTTTTTGGATATTACAGATAGGCTATCCAAGGCTCCATGGTAGGCACAGGGATAGGAAGATGGAATAGAACCCATCTTGCCTGAAAGGAGCTTCTAGTCTGATAGGAAAGATACAATATATACACAAGTAAGCATGATGAAAAGTAGGCACTGCCATCAGCAAGCATTTATTGAGCATCTTTTATAGGCCAGGCACTGTGCTGTGCTGAGGACAGAACAGTCAAAACAGGGCTCTTGGCCTCAGGGACCTCACATTCTCATGGGGAAGATAACATGGAGACAACTCTGTACATAGGAGATAAATAGAGTGTAAATGGGAAGTAATTTAAGAGGTAATGAAGGGAATAGGGGAGAGACTGGAAAGGCCTCTTGCAGAAAGTGTAATTTGAGCTGAATCCTAAAGGGAACTAGGAAATCCAGGAAGCAGATGTGAAAAGGGAGACTATATAAGGCAAAGATGTCAGTCAGTTAAAAGGCATGGAGGGCATATGCAAGGAATACCAAGATGGCAGATATCCCTGGAACCCTCAAAGGGGAGTGAAGTGTAAGATAAATGGAAGGAAAGTAAGGGTCAGGCTATAAAGAGATTTAAAATACTTGGTGATGCTGTTGAATGTGAGGAAGACAAAGGAAAATCCAAAGTGTAAAAGAAAAAGTGCTTTGAGGGAGGAGAAGTCATTTTCAGCAGTGGGGATCAGGAGAGGCTTCAAGAAAGAAACTGGCCCCTGGGCTATGCCTTGAAGGAAGAAGATTCAAAAAAGTAAGGGAGACTCTCTGTCCAGGAAGCTAGGAAGTGCAAAATTAGAGGATGAAACCAAGGAAGAGCTGGTCATTCAGTTTGGTTGAAATGTCAAATAAGGTGAGCAGCATGAAATGAGTCCAGAAAGGAAGGCTGGAGCCAGACTGTAGAAAGTCTTAAATGCCAGACTAAGGAATTTGTGTCTTATCCTAAAGGCATTGTGGAGCCACAGAGGGTTTCTGAGTAGGGAGTAACATGATCAGACATATATTAGAATTGGCTGCTGTTTTGAAAAATTACTGGAGGAGGAGAAATTGGAAAAAGAGAGACTAAGAGAAGGCTATTGTAATGGATCCAGTGAGATGCAAAAAGGGGGCTGAGCCAACAGGGTAGTAACCATGGAAGTGGAGAGGAAGGGGGCAGATAAAGAGGTATTGTGGACATAGAACTGATAGGATTTGACAACTAGGTGTCAATATGGGATCCATGGTGAGGGAATGGGAAGAGTCAAAGGCAACTTTGAGGTTTTGAATCTTGGTTCCTAGGAGGAATGGTAATGAAGCAACATGAACATGGAAGCTGAGAGGAGAGAGAAACAGAGAGAGGGAGGAGAGGGAGGGAGGGAGGGAAGGAAGGAAGGAGGGTGAGAGAGAGAGAGAGAAGAGAGAGAAAGAAGGAGAGGGAGAGAGAGAAAGGGAGAGGGAGAGAAAGAGATGGAGAGAAAGAGACAAAGAGAGTGTGAGATGAACTGTTCAGTTTTGGATGAGTGTGAGATGCCAATGGAACTTACAGATGAAGTCAATTGAAGTCAACAAGTACTATGTGCCAGGCACCGTGCTAAGCCCCAGGGACATAAATATAAGTGAAAATCAAGATAGTCCATACCCTCAAGGAACTTAAATTTTAAGGAAGACAAGATAAAAAAAGAGAGCTGAAAATCAGGGGTTAGAAATGCCCAAATAGGGACATTGTAACACAGTACAGAGCATACAAAGCATAGTCAGGAGAGGAAGTCAAGTCAAGATCTTCCACAAAATGGGGGTTCTGGGAGGAAAGTGAGAGCATTTGGGATGGAAGGATGTTCCAGGATGAGAGAGCAGTTGAGAGATGTTAGGAAAGTCCAGAGAGTGAGAAGCAGTCAGGAGAGGTGAGGATGTCCTACAGGAAGCTGATTGTGTGGAGCAGTAGCTCAGGAAATAGATTGAGACTGGTTAGATAGATTTGGGAGTCGTCTGCAAGTAGGTGATGATCAGAACCATGTGTAGATGCAGATGAAATTGTCAAATGAGAAAGTACAGAGAGAGGACTAGGGAGAGAGACCTGGGTGAAACCTATATTATAGGAACAGGAGAAGGAAGATGAACTAACAAAGGAGATAGAGGAATTATCAGAAAGGGAGCAGGGTCAGGAGAGAACAGTATAACAAAAGGGCTGCGTTAAGAGGTAGTGGGTTCCACTTCATTAGAGGTCTTCAAGCAGAGACTGAACGACCACTTAGGTATGTTCTAGTGGGGATTCCTTTTGCAAATGGATTGTATTAGGTGCCCTCTGTGAGGTCTTCTAATTAATTGGAATCCTGTCATTTTGAGATACTTTGAATAGAAGGAATGGGCTATTAGTTATACAGAAAGCTGAAGGTGATAAGGACTGAGAAAAGGTCAGTGGATTCATGGATTAAGAAGTTACAAGAAAATTAGAAGAACATGAAACATATTACTTTATCCAGCTTATGGATAGGCTAACAATTTATGAATAAACAAGAGATAGAGAGCAAAGTTAGATGTAAAATGGGTAATTTTGGTTACACTAAATTAAAGTTTTTATACAAATGAAACAAATGTAACTAAGATCACAAGGAAAGGAGAAAATTGGGGAAAATATATAGAGTTTTGTCAAATTTATAAGAATATGAATCATTATCCAATTAATAAGTCAAAGGATATGAATAGGCAGTTTTCCAATGAAGAAATTAAAACAATTTATAGTCATATGAAAAAATGCTCTAAATCATTATTGATTAGAGAAATGCAAATTAAAACAACCTTGAGATATCATTTTACACCTGCCAGATTGGCTAAAATGATAGAAGGGGAAAGTGATAAATGTTGGAAGGGATGTAGGAAAATTGGGACACTAATTCATTGTTGGTGGAACTGGGAAGTGATCCAACCATTTTGGAGAGCAATCTGGAATTATGCTCAAAGAGTTATTAAACCACCTATGTCCTTTGACCCAGCAATACCACTACTTGTTATATTTTTGAAGATAATTAGGGAAAAGAACTAATATATTCTAAAATGTTTTAGCAACTCTCTTTGTGGTAACAAACAACTGAAAACCACAGGGATGCCCATCAATTGGGGAATGGCTGAATAAGTTGTGGTATGATTGTGATGGAATACTATTGTGCTATGAGAAATGTTGAGTTCAATTATTCAAGAAAAACATGGGAAGATTTATACAAAATCATGAAGAGAGAAATTATTATAAATACCTAAATTAACTATTAAGGACATATGAAGAAAGATGTTATCTGCATCCAGAGAAAGAACTGATAAATAGAAGTATGTATAGAATAATTTCACACACACATATATACACACACACATATATATATGTACATACCTATTTATGTCTAATGGTAGTCATCTCTAGGGCAAGGGGGGAAGGGAAGAAAAAAAAGAAATTTACATGATAATTTTGTTGCATATTTGAAAGGAAAAGCAAATTGTGCATAGTAGATTTGCAGTTTCATATACAATCATCTTTTTATTGTACTATGTTATGGAAATGCTTGTTTTATTCCATAAATTAAAAATAAAAAGAAGTTAGTGGTAATCTTGAAAAGAACAGTTTAAGTTAAGCAATAGGATCAGAAGCCAGATTATAGGGTCTAATGAGTGAGAATGGGTAGTGAGAAAATGAAGGCAATTGCTGTAGAGGACTATTTCCAGTAGAGAAGAGGAGATACCTTTAAGGTCAGCTAATTCAACAGATGAGGAAACTGAGGCTCAGAGAGGTTAAGGCTGATAGGCAGTATCTCACTGTCCTCTGATTGTACTATGCTATCTATAGGGAAATGGGTAGGGGAAGGGGAAGGTATACTTTTTTATGAATTTTGTTTCATTTCATTTTAGAATATGGGAAACTTTGGCATGCCTGTAGAATCATAGAATGTTCAAACTGTAAGGAAGTTCTAAAACCATTTAATCCTTGAACAGGAATCCTTTCAACCACATCTCTGTCCAGTGATTCTCCATACTTCCTTTGGAGAGCCACAGTGTTTAGGAATTCACTCCTTCATGAATCAGCCCATTCTACTGTTGGGTATATTGAGCTGTTAGAAAATTTTATTCATGTAGAACTCAACTGTACTTCTCTGCCACTTCTGCTTTAGTTTTGCCCTCTGAATCCAAGCAGAACAAATCTAACCCCTCTTTTATATTACAGTCCTTCAAGTACTTGGATAATTATCATAATAATTAGCATTTGCTTAGTGCTTAAAACTTTACAAAGTACTTTATATGTGTTATTTCATTTGATCCTCTCAAAGAGCAGCAAGGTAGGTAGGTGCTATTATTAATAGGAAATTGAGTCTGAGAGGTTAAATGATATGCCTGGGATCATATAACTGATAAATGTCTGAGTCTGTGTTCAAACTCAGGTCTTCTTGACTTATCACACTCCCCTTAAGTCTTCTGTCCTCCAGGTTAAATATTCTCAGTTCCTTCAACAGATTCTCATACAGTTTGATTCTTGAGTATCATTGATCTTGTCTAGGAGTGCTCCAGCTGTCAATGCTTCCTAGATATGGCACACAGAACTACACACAATGCTGTAGATGTGGCCACAGACCAGTGTGATGGATTCTCACCTACCTCCTTCTGGACATGATGCTTCTTTTAGTGAACAGAACCTGAGATCGCATTGGTTATAGGACTTCCATGTAACACTGTTGATATATGTAGAGGTGGTTGTCTGGTAAAACCTCTAGGTCTTCTTCTTCTTTTTCTTCTTCTTCTTCTTCTTCTTCTTCTTCTTCTTCTTCTTCTTCTTTCTCCTCCTTCTCCTCCTTCTCCTCCTTCTTCTCCTTCTCCTTCTCCTTTTACGGGAACAGTAGTCTAGACACATTTCCTCAATCCTATGCTTGTCCAACTGATTTTTCAAACCCCCACACAGGACTTAACTTTTATTTTTATCCATTTTCAACTTTTTACCTTCAGTCTGTAGAGATTTCTGTGGTTCCCAGTTCTACTCCTAACAGGTTAACTAGTATTCCCAGCTGCAAGTCATTCACAAATTTTAGAAGCATCTCCTCCACCTTCATCCAAGTAATTGATTTTAAAAAATTGCTATGGCTAAGGTCAGATGTCTAGGACCTTCTTCTAGAGACCATTCTCCATCTTGACATCCATGATATTAATGGATCAATATTCCCTGAGTCCAGTTTTTTAAACTAATTCTGAAATCACTTAATTCCTCTATTATCCTATCCCTATCTCTGCATTTTTTGAAACTTACACTTTGGAAACTTTGTTAAATGTTTTGCTAAAATCCAGGCATAATTTGTCTGTGGCATTTCCCTAATCTACCACTTATAAATTGATTTTTTTTTATTAAGCAATTGGGGTTAAGTAACTTGCTCAAGGTTACATGGCCAGTTACTATTTCTGGGTGTGGTGCTGAGTATCTGAGCCCGGATTTGATCCAGGTCATCCCAACACTGGAGCCGGTGCTCTTACTTGCTGAGCCACCTGGCCGCCCCATATAACATTGATTTTTTAAAAAAAGGATGCAAGGTTAGTGTGGTAGGAACAACCCATGCAATCTCTTAGTTATCACCACTTCTTTTTTTATGTGTTAACAAATCATCATTTTAATAATAGTTTCTAGAATTTCCTTGGGAATCAAAATCAAACTCATAGGCTTTCACTGTAAATAATCTACCATATTCCCCTCTCTTGAAAATCAGGACATCTGCCTATTGCCAGTTCTGTTAACACTTCTTTCATTCTTCAACAATCAATAAATAAGCATTTATTAAAAACTTCTGTTACTATGTGGCTCTGATTTAAGGGCTAGGGACACAAGGAAAAAGCAAGAACAGTTTCTGACCTCGAGTAGTTTATATTCTATTGGGAAAGACTGAACCCTGAACAACCACGTCTGCAAATTCTTTTAGTATTCTTGGATATAATTTATTCCTATCTGTTAACTTGAACTTATTAAGGGTATCAAGGTGCTCTATTCTCTCCTCTATTGAATTTCAATTCCTTATTTAACATTTTGTTATACACTTCCCAGTGTATAAGGGGAAATGTTTTTTTGTTTTGTTATATACTTTGTTATACTTTTGTTATATATTTCCCTGCTTGGGGGAAAAAATCCAACAAAATTAAATTTTGGTAGTTCTGGCTTCTCTCTGTTGCCCATTATCATTGGTCTTCCTAGTTCCCTTTTGAATTTCCTTTTGCCTTTGTTACAACTAAAAAAAATCATTTTCTTGGCATACATCAAAAATTCATTGTGGGCCTTACCTTCCTAGTGTTATTCTTATATGACCAGGCCACTTTTTTGTATTTAAACTCAGTAACCCATGTATGTTTCCATATGTACAAATTTTTTCCTTCTTATTCATTATACACATAATATACCCACATATTTTCAACATCCAGAATTTGTTCCAAGAAAGACAAACAGAATTAGGCTGTCTGCGTGTTTATTTCTCTCAAAGCATGCATGTGAAGGCTGCAGTTGGAACTGAGCTCACTTTGGGGTTAGGCGGCACAGATTATAAAGCCACAAAGCAAGGAAGAGCCCCTGACTCAGGATGTCTGGTCATTTGTCAGCCAAGATTACAGTTTCCAATAAGCAAGGAAGTGCCCCTGACATCCATCTGGGCAAGCTTCAGCCAATCTTGTGGTTGCTGATGTAGCAGGAAGATTTTCCAGTTTACTCAGAGAATAACATAAAGCAGTGTTGGTATGTCAGTCCAGAAGGACTCAAATCATCCTCTCAGTTGGCTAGTCCAGATTTTCAGCCTTCTTTGGGTGATGAGAGGCTCAAAGGGTCTCACAATATAGACATGCATGTATATGTAAATCAATTTGCTTCCTCTGTCTTCTTTTTTCATCTTTGGAATCATTTGTACTTGTGCCATCAGAAATTAGCTCTTGAACATCCCTGATCCTTCTGTTCCTTGTGGAATGTGAGCTTTGAGATATTGTCTTGACAGGAAAAGATCTCCAAACTCTTTCAAATCTACTCCCTCCCAATTGTTATGGGAATGGGAATTTAAGATCTTCCCTGCAGGGGCGGCCAGGTGGCTCAGCGAGTAAGAGCACTGGCTCCAGTGTCAGGATGACCTGGATCAAATCCGGGCTCAGATACTCAGCACCACACCCAGAAATAACTGGCCGTGTAACCTTGAGCAAGTTACTTAACCCCAATTGCTTTAAAAAAAAAAAGATCTTCCCTGCTCCTAGGCCTTTTGATAGACTTAAGTGACTCTGAGAACCTTCCTTGATTTGAAAATATACTCTGCCCCCTAATAGGCTGAATGTGGTCACATGAAGCCTATGGTGGGAGACTTGTTTTTCAGGAATGTCCATACCTTGATGCTTTGTGATTGGGCAGTGGGTCAACAGGGCTATGACATTTTCTGAGCCAGGAGAAGGCTATCTATACCCTGATGTGAGATTTTGTTTTGAGGCCCACTTTGAGAAGAGTTATGTGATTTGATTAGATGAGACTCTGGGCATCTGTTGAGCCCCCAAGCTTTGAAACCCCAGATGTTGGTGCTTCCCTCTCTGGTAATTGTGACTAGGTATGGATGTAATGGTCAGACAGTTGGAAGCCTGTCTGCTGATGTTTCTCTGTATTTGTTGTCTGCCTGTAAGTTGTTTGTATTCTCTGAAGTTTGGGGTGCTGACCTTTTACCCCTGAACTAGGTAAATGACATATGTTTGATTAAAGCAAGATTGTTAACCCATTTTGAGTTGCTTTCCTTTAGAAAAGCAGATCTAAGAACCTGTGTTGTCAGCTACCCTGGGTATGCTGGGGTGCTTGCTGCTATACCAATTTATGGTGGATGTCAGATTATGCTCAGCTTCTCCTTCTCTATCATGATGGTGTATTGATGTGACATCGTGACACATGATGGTGTGATCACTTGGTTCTAATACATTCTAATTTAGCAGTTCATTCCTCTTTGTTGTTCAGAAAAGTCATTTCCCTTATTGCTTCTTCTGCTTTTTGAAGAATAATGCCATCATTAAGAAAGTCAGGAGATTATAAGTTGCTATTAGTGACAGAGAGTCAACTTCAGAAGACGTCCAGATACCTCATGTTCCTTATTACTAAGGTACATATCTCAGCACTAAGACTATGATCTGTTTCCCAAATTCCTCATGCATTTCCTCCCATTGGGGTGTTCTATAGTAGTGATGTCAAACTCAGATAGAAATGGGAGCCACTAAACCATGCATAAAAATTCCAGCAGGTGACATATTAGAAAACCACATATTAACATTGTATTCTATTGTATATTCAGTTATTCTGCTAAGTATTACCCAATTACATTTTAATCTGGTAGGGATGCATTCAAGAGTTTTGTAGCTACAATATGGCCTGTTGACATTGTGTTTGATGACTCTGTTCTATGCTATGGTATAATTCCAACATAATATCATTTATCTTTCATTGATCTTTAACCAAATTTTCATCATTCTAATCTACTCCCCTTTGTGGCTTTCCTCACAGGAAGACTGGGCAATGATGAGCCTTCTACTCCACCATTTTTTTTTACTCAATAACATGGTTCTTCACTAAACAAGAGCCAGAGGTGGGAGTAGAGACACCATGATTCCATCAATCAGGGTTCAGTTTGCACTTCCGGGGCAGACTTGGAGTCAAGAGTTAGGATCATGCTTCAGAAACTGACTGATTATGTGACCTTAGGCCAGTGATGTAACCTTTAATCCCAAATTTCCTCATCTATAAAATGTGGGTAATAATAATACCTACCTCACAGTTTTATGGAGGTCAAATATGAGGGTCTTTTGCAAATCTTAAAACAGTACACATTATTAGTGATTATACTATCATTACCATCCAGATTCTATTGCCTTGTAGGCTGTATCTACTCTGCCCTGTGTCACTGAACCATGCCTTAGCTGTTCATCATCATCAGATACTCAAGACAGTGTAAACCTTCACTGACATTGACAGTCTTTACCTAGCACCTACTTCTTCCTTCACCATCATTGGCAGCCATATCTGGAGCTCTAACCCTGACCCCTATCAGGAACTAGATTTGCCAGTCTCCTTGCTCTGAAAACTACTTTCAAAGGTGGAGGAACTGGCTATCTTTTCTTTCATCACCACATTGTCTAGGGAAAATGTTAACTTTGTCCCTTGTAACATCAAGAGTCCAGACACCAGTCCTCTTACCACAAGGTCCCTATTTAGAATTAATACCTCATACTCCAAGACTGACCAGGACCATGTGTAATTCCCACATGTTGGCTATCATCTCAATGTGTTATCCCACCATCTTGAGATGAGGTAAAAGATGAGTGTGAGTTCAGTCAGTCCTTTGGGTATCTGATCACCAACATTCACCAACATAGAGTCATTCTTTCTGCTGACTCAATCTCTTCTTCCCTGAGGTATGAAGAGAAAACATACTGAAACTTTCATCGTCTTTCATCCCCAAAGAACTCAAATGCACTCCTCAGTTCCTTTCTTTCTCTACCCTTCATTGTGCCCTCTGAAATTCTGTATCATTAACAAACTTCCCTTTATCCTAAACCTTTCTTAAGACATTCTGTCTTCTTACACTTATAGAAACTTAGTTCCCTCAATAAGAAACTATCCCTGGCCACCAGGGTGTTCCCTCTCTCATGTCTCACTTCCTGAAGTGGGCCAAGAGAAGTAGGCATACTCTTTTATCTGTACTACCATTTCTATACCCTACCTCTAGCAAAATCACTCAAAAATCACTTTCTATGAATTTCAACTCATCTGTCTATATCTTCTTGTTCATATCTTTCTTCCTCTTTGGTCAAGAAGTTCAGTACCTGGCTTACAGTCTTCCAATCCCTAAGGATATTCCAATTCCTACTGAACTTCAATATACACATTAACATCCTGTCAAACACCCTGTCCTTCAAATGAATCAATTCCTGCAACCCTAATGATTTATCATCCCATATGAACCACTCACAGAGATGGTCATGCCTTAGATCTCATCATCACCCATAAAAGTGCCACCTCCATGATATTAAAATCCTAACTCCCTCACCGATCATAAATTCCTATCTTATCATTCCTCCTTCTGCCTTGTACCCCCCTAAATCTGTTCTTTGATGTCAGTGATCCCTCCAGTATCTCCATTCCTCCCTATTCTTCTAGCCTTCAGCTCCCTATTCTAAACCCCCAGTTTCTAGCCTATCATTCTTGCTTTTGTCTCATTTTCCTCTGTTTATGGTCTTAACCCTAGAGTTATAACAGTTGTATAATCATTTTCTACTACTGAGCAACTTTTGCCACTGTCCTATTGCTTCTCACAAATGCCAAATTCCAACCCTGGGTTACCCCAAGGTAAGAGTTCACCTTTTGTGCTCCAACTCATAAGCCTCTGAGCAAAGTAACATGATTGTGCCAACCGGGTCCTCTACAATTTATGTTATCTAATCTCAACTGGGCCTTCAGTGCCACATAGCAATCTGTTAGTATTTCCTGACTGACTCTCTCATATTCCCCAAAGCAGCTGTTCTCTTCTTTCTTAAATCCCTTACATATCACAGAATTACAGAATTTGAGAGCTGGGAAGGATCTTAGCTGCCATCTATCCCAACTAATACCTTAAAGAATTCCCCACAAGAACATATGTGACAAGGGTCATCTAGCCTCTTCTTGAAGACCCAAGGAATTCTTCCCACTACCGCTCAAGGCAGTCTATTTCCCTTTTGGAGAACTCTAATTGGGATTTTTTTTTTTCAGACATCAAGTCTAAATTTGACTTGTTGCAGCCTTTACCCGTTGCCCTTGTTTCTGCTTTCTAGGATCAAACAGAACTAACCTCTCTTTTATGGGATAGCCCTTCAGAGAATCCACTCTCAGATTTCTCTTCTCTAACATAAACATTCCCAGTTCCTTCAACCAAATCTCATATGATATAGAATCAAGGCTCTTCACCATGCTACTTATCCTTTGGACACTGTCCAATGTTGCCTAGAACTGAAGACAGTACAATACTTGAAGTGAATTCTGGTGATAGCAGAGTACAGTGGAACTATTAGCTCTTTATTCCTGGAAGCTACGCTTTTCTTATTACAGCTCAATATGGCGTTATTGGGGTTCTTTGGGCTGCCATATTATATTGCTGTCTCCTATTGAGGTATTATTCTATATGAGACCATGAAAACCCTCAGATGTTTTTCAGACAAATTACTGTCAAACCATGCCTTCTCCATCTTAGACCTGAAAAGTTGTTTACTTGTATCCGAGGGTGAGGCTTTGTAACTCATAATAATGAATTCACTTTATTAGATTCAACCCCAATGCTTTAACCTGTCACAATCTGACTCTGGACTCTGACTTGGTCATTGAGTGTGTGATGTGCCATCTATGTGATGAATGTGCCCATGTATACTTTCAGCCAATTCATTGACAAAAATGTTGAATAGCTCAGGGCCAAACACAGATTCCTGGGGGCACTTTGCTAGAAACCTCCCTTGGCAGTAACACTGAACCATCAACAATTGCTCTTTGAATCCAGCCAATCAAGCAATTCTGAACTGTATTAATTTCTGTCCCACATCTCTCCATTTCTCCTCAAAAAATAACAAAGAGGGGGGGTGGCTAGGTGGTGCAGTGAATAGAGCACCAGTCCTGGAGTCAGGAGGACCTGAGTTCAAATCTGTCCTCAGACACGTAACACTAGCCATGTGACCTTGAGCAAGTCACTTAACTCCAATTGCCCTCCTTTCCCCCTCCAAAAAAGAAAAAAAAACCTTAACTAACAAGGAGATACTTTATCAAAAGTTTTGCTAATGTCTAGCCAAACTATGCTGGCAGCATTCCCTTCATATGCCAGTTTAGTAACCTTGTCAAAAAACCAAGTAAGGTCAGATGAACGTGACCAGCTCTTGATGAAGCCAGGTTGGATCTTTGCAATCACTGCTTCTCTTTCTAGGTCACAGGATCATAAGATTATGTCTTTCAAGCTGGAAGGGACCTCAGAGGACATATTATCTAGCTAGCCTGTCATTTTGTAGAGGAGACTGTGGCCAAGAAAACTTGTGACTTGTCCAGTGCCACATAGGTAGAGTCACAGGCTTGGTGTTCATTAAACTATTTTTTAGAGATTTGTTCTTGAATTTTTACATGAATTGATACCAAGTTAGCTGACCTAGAGTTAGCAGCCTCTGCTTTCTTTCATAAAACAAAAATCAGCACAACATTTGGCCTTCTCCAATCTTGTGGTTCAGTCCAGTCATTCCAGACTCTTCCTGACCTCATTTGGGATTTTCTTGGCAAAGATACTAGAACAGTCTGCCATTTCCCTTTCCAGCTGGCTTATTTTACAGATGAGGAAACTGAGGCCAACAGAGTTAAGTGACTTGCCTAGGGTCACACAGGGAATAAGTGTCTGAGACTGGATTTGAACTCAGGAATATGTCTTTTTGACTCTGGGTCAAGCATTCTATCCTAGGCACCACCTAGGCACCAACTTGTGGCGCTCCTCCTGTTTTCCATGATCCAAGGTCCTTGCCTACTGCTTTACTGAGGAAATTGAGACCATGAACTCCCTCTTCTTCCTTATCTATACCTTAAAACCTTTCTACATTATCTTCCATATCCCCCTACTTTTCTCTATTCTCTTAGAAAGAGGTGGACCTGCTGCTTTGTAAAGGTCAGTCTCTACTTAAATCCTTGATTTCATCCCCTACAACTTCTTTTGGGTGCCTATATCTTTGATGATTCCCTTTATCTCCCTTTCATCTTCAATCTCTACTTAATCTCACAGCTCATTTCCTGCTGCCAAGAAGACCTCAGGCCTTTTCCATCATTAATTACACCTTCACTTGACCCTGTCAGACTTTCAACACATTGTTCTATATTCTAAATTGTTCTCAGCCTATTGCTTTGCCTACAATTCACAAGCCAAACTCATGGCAGTTTTCTATACCTGTTGCATCCATGACCTCACCTCCCACACCTGCCTTCTGGATCTGATCTTCTGACCTCTGATCCCCACCACACAATCTCTGGTTAAGACCACCAGACACTCTCTTAACTGCTAATAAAGCTTCAGACACTGTCAGTAAGTCACTCTTCTTGGATTCTCTCTCCTCTCTTGTCTTCTATAACTGTGTTCCCTCCTAGTTTTTTTTTCTTATCTGTCTAATTACTCCATCTCTGTCTTCTTTTTGGACTTTCATCCAACTTCTGTCCCTTAAGTGAGGGTGTACCCACAAAGAACTGCCCTTGGCTCTTCTCTCTATTTTCTCTTGGCACTGCCATCTGCTGCCCCACGTTCAATTATTAACTCTATTCAGACTGTTCCCAAATTGGTGTATCCCACCCTATTCTCTTTCCTAAACGCTACTCCACCACCAGTCAATCAATATGGATTTACTAAGCACCTACTATGTTACAGAACAGCAGCCCACTTGATATCCCCACTTGAATATACCATCAGCATCTCAAACTCAACCAGTCCAAAACAAAAGTCATTATCTTCCCTCTAAATCTTTTCTTCCAAACTGTCCTGTTTCTTTGGAGGTTCTGCCATGTTTCCAATAATCTAGGATAATAATCTCAAAGTAATTCTTAGCCTTGCTCTTTCTCTCTATCTCTCTGTGTGTCTCTCTTCTCTGCTGTGTCTGTCTACTTCTTATTCTTTCAACATCCCTCCTCCAACCCATTAGTTGTCAAATTGTTGTCCATTGTGTCTCCAAAACATAACTCTCATTCATTCCTTCTTTTCTGTTACATGGCTACTATCCAAGGTCAGGTGATTATCATCTTTGATCTTACCGCTAGCTTAGCCTTCCCTCTCCAATCTGTCTTGCAAACAGCCCCCAAAATAACCTTCCTAGATTATAGATATTTGTTACTCCCCTTCTGAAAAAAAAACTTCATTTGCTCCCTGTTGCCTATAGGATAAAACACAAGTGCTTTAACCTGGTGCTTAGGGCCCTCTGGAATCTGACTCCAATTTACCTTTCTACTTTTTTTTTCTACATTATTCCCCTTGATAGACTCTATATTCTGGCCTGTTCCCTGAGCTTTGCATTTCAGTTTCTGTTTCCATGCCTTGGCTATCTGAAATGCCCAGAATCCTTCCTAACTTTTACTTTTGAGAATTTTTTGTCTTCCATTAAGTCTCAGTTAGGGACCCTTTGCTTATCTTCCCAGAGATGAGTGCCTCTTCCCTCTTCAGAGTAACTAGTATTTACTAATCTAGAATGTAAACTCCTTGAGGATAGGGATGACTTATTAAAGCCCAGGAGGTTGTTGTATAAGGTCCTAGCATAGTGCCTCGCACAGGAGAGGCCAGTAACAAATGTTTGTTGTTGTTGAATCTAACCTTTTCCTTTTGAAATGAGAAAAATACATTGCTACTGTAATTTTCTATTCATTAATTGCATCCCACCAAGCTATGAAATCGGAGACCAATTTAACTCTTTGTATTAAGAGTTCATTTTATTACCCATACTCTGTTCATTTGGGCATAAAGGACATGGGTGTATTATCCTTCCAATTCTTGAATGATGCCTCCTGTGAACTGCCAAGTCTCCTTGCTGGATATTTTTTTGTCCTTTGTGATGTCTGCTGTTCTCCGTGGTATTTGTCATAGTGGATATATGTGGGGTAGTTTGCTTTCTCCGTTTTCAGCTTAAAATCCTCTCAATCAGATTTCTAACTCTCCAGGCAAATATATATACATACTTACCCTCTATCACTGGAGGTATTTCCTCCTCAGCTAAGAGTCCATCATTTCTGTGTCTTCAGGCCAACTTAAGAACCAAACTCCCTTCTTTGTCATCACTGTCCTGACTACCTATTCATTTCCATTATCCATCTTTCCCTTTTAAAATCTCTGCTTTAATAGGCAGCAGTGATGAAAACATCATCTGTACCTCAACCAATTCTACCAGGCTCTGGAGATGCACAGGCAAAACCCAGAACAATTCCTACTTTTAAGGATGCCACAGTCTCTCTGGGGAGACAGAACTTACAGGTATAATTTTTTTATTTATTAATTTTTATTTAAAAATTTTTTATAAACAATTGGGGTTAAGTAACTTGCTCAAGGCTACACGGCCAGTTATTTCTGGGTGTGGTGCTAAGTATCTGAGCCTGGATTCGATGCCCAGGTCATCCCGACACTGGGGCCGGTGCTCTTACTTGCTGAGCCACCTGCCCACCCCTACTTACAGGTATAAATTGCAGGGATATTATTAGTTGGAGGGAATCAGGGAAGTCATTGTGTGGTGCTTGAATTGGATATTAAAGGAAGTTAGTTAAGGATTCTATGAGGGAGAGGTGAGAAGGGAGGACATTCTTGGCACAATAATAACAGGGCTATAAGGTTTACAAAGCCCTATACAAGCATTATCTCATCCAATCTCCACAACCCTGGGAGGTAGTTGCTATTATTATCTCTATTTCACAGATGGGGAAACTGAGGTAGACAGAGGTTAAGTGACTTAGGGTCACACAGCTAATAAGTGTCTGAGGCAGAATTTGAACTCAGGTCTTCCTGACTTGCAGATCTAACACTCTGTCTACTGTATCACCCTAGGTGGCTAGCACAAAGGTATAGACAGAGTAAATGAAGTAGTCTATCTGAAGTTCTGTTTGTCAGGTCGTGACCAAGTTATGAAGGATTTTAAAAAGTCAAACAGAGGAATTCATATATACATATTTTTAGAGCAATCGGGGTTAAGTAACTTGCTCAAGGTTACACGGTCAGTTATTTCTGGGTGTGGTGCTGGGTATCTGAGCCCGGATTTGATCCAGGTCTTCCCAACACTGGAGCTCTTACTCGCTGAGCCACCTGGCCACCCCTAAGCAATTGGGTTTAAGTAACTTGCTCAAGGTTACACGGCCAGGTGTTTCTGGGTGGGTGCTAAGTGTCTGAGCCTGGAATTCCATCTCCAGGTCTTCTCAACACTGGAGCCGGTGCTCTTACTCGCTGTGCTACCTGGCCACCCCGAGGAATTAATATTTTATCCTAGAGGCAATAGGGAGCCAGAGAAGGTTATTGAGCAAGTATGCAACATGGTCAGATTAGGTTTTATAATCCCTACTCATGCTTTTTCAAATGCTTTACAGGAATGAGCTCATTTGAATCAGCAGAAATTGGTATTGTGAACATATTTAACTATGAGCCCTGGGAAGATAAACTTCTCTCCTGATTGTTTATACCAAGATTAAAATGGGTTTCTCTTTGCAGAGAGCTGTTACCCACCTCCTGTGACCAGATGGGTCTGTCTTCTCAGCTATTGGCACCTGAACATCCTAGCTGCTAAACTTAGTTTCAGGAGAAGCTAGCATCCAGATCCTTATTAACTGGGTGATCCTGGGAAAGCCACCTAACAGCTCGTAGCCTCAGTTTTCTCATCTGTGAAATGCGGATAACACCTGTAACATTTATCTCACAAAGTGGTCATGAAGATTAAATGAGATAAAGCAGCTCAGAACCTTACCCAATCAGTGAAGGCAGCAGAGAACTGGGGTCATTGGTTTCAGCAAGTCCTCTGGGAGGTGCTAGCAAGTAGGAGAAGGAGATGACTTGGTTTTATAGCAGAAAGACCCAGGTTCAAATCCCACCCCTGACACTTAAAGCTCTCTAATATTAGGCAAGTCACTAAACCTGGGTATGCCTCAGGCAACTCCCTAGGATATATCCATTGAGTGACAGAGGAATTGTGTCAAAGGGTCAGAGGGAATTCTTCATATTTGCTCTCCTTTGTATATCACTTTATTCACTCCATAGAACAAGAGTGCTTTTTCCCTCTTCAGACAGTCCAGCTCAAAGCATGTGCTGAGATGCCAGAGGCAGCATGGTACTGTGGAAAGAACCCTAGCTGGGGAGTCAGGGGCCCTCAGTTCAAATCCTGCCTCTGGTATTTATTACCTGCGTGACCTTGGACAAGTCATTTTTCTTTTCTTGGACTTGGTTTGCCCCCTGCCCTTTCCTTCTCACTTTAGATGTCTGAGACAATGCAATGCCTCATTTTGCCCCCATCACTGTAAAAGTTCACTGGTCTTTTTTCTCTCTTTCCTTCTCTGGGTAACATTCTTCCAAACTCCTGGAGTTAGTTAGGATCTTCCTCTGTCCCCTTTAGCTTCCTTGTTTTCCCCTTGGTCCCCTCCCCCCTTTTTTTCTGTTGGTTCCAGGAGCTCTTCCTCCTTTCTGATAGAGAGGAGAACAGCATTTCTCTCCCTGCCCCCCTTTTCTGTTCTTTTCTGTAGAGAAATCAGCCTGCATTTTGTGCACACATAATTGCTACTTTGCGCTGGCTGAAGCACAAATAGCAGGATTTCTGCTCTCCCTGATGTATTCCTGGTTCCCTTTCTAGAGGTTATGCTTGGTAAGGACAGTCCTTAAAGTAAAGAGACTGGGGAGGTGAGGATAGATGAGAATGAATGAAAGTCCAGTAAGAGACAAGCTCATCTGAAGAGAACGGGGTGGGGGGCGTGTTTATGGGGGCGGGGATTGGGGGACTGGAGGAAATAGCTGGTTTGGAACAGCTTCTGGGGGGAGACTGAATAGAGTGTAAAGATGGAAACAAACAGAATTAAACAAAAGGATTACCATATGGTTGGTGTTAGATAGCAGGAATTAATAGGGGATCTGTTTAGCAATTAGGAGACAGATGAAGAGAAGGCCAATGATGGGGGGATGATTGAGGTGTAGGTATTAGTTGGTCAAGGAGAATGGAAACAAATGGAAACAAACCAAAGAATGAAAAGGTGGAAGACAGTGTCCTGTTGAAATGGTTGCCTAGAACAGAAAAGAGTGGTTGTTGTGCTTCCTTCTCGAATAGGACCAAAATGACATTTCTATGCTAGAGTCAAGTTGCAGTGTGTCCGACTGTGGCTGATCAGACCAATAGGAGCTCAGAATGCTCTACCACAGGTCGGGCACAAATAGTTCCTGTGAACATTCGGGGTGGATTCCCTAAATTTCTGCATCTTGCGGGGTTTTTTTTGAGCTATTTCAATTCTGCTTTGCTCATAGAGCACAGCACCTTTCCTGATGCTTTTCTGATGAGGGCCCACCATGTTGGATGGTCTCCTATGTCTCACAATCAGTTCCAAAGTTCTTAAGATAGACCTTGACAGCGTCCTTTATCACCTCTTCTGACCACCACTGAAGGCTTGCCCTGTGAGTTCTCCATAAAACAGTCTTTTTGGCAAGAGTATGAAAAGAGGAAAATAAAAGTAAATCAGAATATAGAAGGACTGTAGGACCCAAAGGGTCCTACACTTACGGCAGTTAGGTGACCCAGTGGATAGAATCAGAAAGACTCATTTTCCTGAGTTCAAAGCTAGTCTCAGACACTTAACTAGCTGTGTGACCCTGGGCAAGTCATTTACTTGCTTTTTTTTTTCAATTCCTCATCTGTAAAATGATCTGGAGAAAGAAGTGGCAAACACTCTGGAATTAGGAAGATATGAATTGAAATCCTACCTCAGGTACTCTCTGGTTGTGTGATGCTGGACCAAGTCACTTAACCTCTGTCTCAGTTTCCTCATCAGTAAAATGTAATAGCACCTACTTCCCAGGGTTGATGTGAGGATTAAATGAGGGGGTATTTATAAAGCTCTTGGTAAACCTTAAAATGCTATATAATTGCTAGGCATTCTTATTACTACGTTGATTCGGCCGGAACATAGAGTATATAAACAAGCATTTAAAATTTTTTAAATTTATTTTTAGTTTGCAACATTC
Organism: Petaurus breviceps papuanus; assembly: GCF_028583685.1. Lineage (NCBI taxonomy): Eukaryota > Metazoa > Chordata > Mammalia > Diprotodontia > Petauridae > Petaurus > Petaurus breviceps. Next base: position 16,695,100 of record NW_027187341.1, on the reverse strand, counting down.
AGTTCCACAAGCTTTTGAGTTTTAAATTTTCTCCCTTTCTCTCTCCCTCCCCAAGACAGTATGTAATCTGATATAAGCTTGTCATATACATTCACATTAAAAATATTTTCACATTAGTCATTAAACAAACACTTATTAATTGTCTACTATATGCCAGGTTTTGTGCTTTGCAATATTATCTAATTTAATCTTCACAACAACCTTGTGAAATAAATGCTACCATTACTCTGATTTTACAGGTAGAGAAACTGAGGCAGGGGTTAGATGGCTCATCTGGCATCTCACAACTACTGTGTCTGACCGACTAGATTTGAACTCAGATCTTCCTGACTTCAGGCCTAGCTCTTTATTCACTGTGCCACCTAGCTGCCTCTAAGGTGAATAATATACAATAAGACAGCCAGATTGTGAAGGGCTCTAAGTGCTAAATGGAGGAGTCTGTATTTTATCCTTTGAAGCAATGGAGGGTCAGGGATGCTTTATGAATAGAGTGATAAAATCGGATCTGCATATATTGATTTGTCAGCTGTGTGGAGTATGAATGGAAGCAGGAGAGACTTCAGCCAGGGAGACAACAAGGATGCTATTGCATTGGTCCAGGAGAGAAGTGATGAAGGTCTAAATACTGATTTCCAAACAAACATTAAAATCACCAAATGGGATGGTAGGGTTTGGGGTGATCAGGGAGACCAGCAGCAAAATACTATCATCACTGGGGAATGTGGGAGGGGGGTCCTTGAAGATAGCATATCTCAGTGGAAAGGATGAGGACATCTTGAACAGGTTAAATGCAGTCCTTCCTGAAGGCAGCAGAATGGGTCTTAAGATTTATTAAAAATCCCCATGTAATAGCATATGATACATATGTTTCTATGTTAATATTGGTGCCAGAGCATGGAATTGCCTTGTTTGTTAGTCTATTATGTTAAAAATTATCAGTTGTTTCTCTCTCTCTCTCTTTCCTTCTCTCCCTTCCTCCCTTTCCCTTTCCCTCCCCCCTCTCATTTGTTAGAGTCACTCTGAGAGACTGTGACCTCCACCATGTAAAGGGGCCAAAACAGGTGAGAAGGAAGGGAGCACCATGATGACTCATAATTTAGGAAAGGAAAGAGTCCTCCTCCTTCCCCAGAAGCCCACACGGTCCTCAGGGGCATATGAAAAATCCATTGCCTTTTGGCTTCAGGGGAGAGAACACCACAGAGAAGTAATATTACCCATCCACAAGAGGCACCTTTGAAACTCCCTTCCATCACCTGTGCCCTTGAACGCCTGAGGGAAGTGTAGGACTTTGCTGATGAGAGGTTAACAGGAAAGGTTTTGTACAGCTTCTGTGTAGCAAACAAAGAAAATTGGGCAGACAGCCATGAGCCGGAAAAATACCTTTTGACAGGGGAGCAGAGGCAGGTGAACTGGTTCCAGTGGGCGATAAAAGAACTCAGAAGGTCAAGTTGTTCCCAGGGCCATGCCATTTAAGTGGTTTCATTCTTTCTTTTCCTTCCTTTTGCTTGTAAGGACAGCACGAATACTTCGTATTTATATCTTGCCAATCTTCTGAAAAGTTAAAAGGAGTTGGTAAATATCATCTTGACAGTTTTCTTGGCATGCCTCAAAGGAAGAGAGGACAGATGTGCTAAGGACCTTTTCACAGGTAGGAGAACAAACGCCAGCTAAAGCAGATGCCTTGTCTAAGGCTGGACAATGGAAGTTGGAGCCACTATATAAAGTCTTACAGTTTTAGTCATAATTTTCAGTCTCATAACTTTGTGTCGTATCATAACCACTAAGAAGTAGGATGTAGAATTTCTAGTCCACATGTCAACATGACATTAACTTTTCGAATGGTTGCAGTCTATTCTATTCTTCCTACTTCTCTGTTCCTTTTTTGTGCTGTTAATGAGACTTTCTGTTCCCATCTTTATACAACATCTTAAGAAACATCAGGAATTTTTCAGAAATCCTTGACTCTTTTCATCCTTTCTACCCTCCCTCCACCCCCATGTTAGGGTTTCCATGGTAATTATTCAGGCTCATTGAACTATTCACAGCTGTGTTTAGAATTTAAGGAAAATTTTGGAAGCTGGATTCAAGGTTTCTTAATGTAGTCTTTAATTCAGCTTAGATAAAATGAACTTACACATGAATTAACACCCGTCCTCCTTAGAGACATTTTATGTTCATAGAATTCATTTGGATATCTGTTAATTTAAAATTTTTATGTTCAGTCCTCCTTATTAGACTGTAAGTAACTTGAGGGAACCCTGGTATGCACCCTCAGATATTTAGAATAAGAGACACCAAGCTGATACTGAAACTTAGTTGATGCCTAGGCTGAGGACCTGAAATAAACTGAACTGTGTCCAAGCAAAAATTTGATTTGAATAAAAATGGAAAATACAATACAACTCTGATAACCCAGAACATTGAGGGGATGAGGGACTCTAATAAATTGAATTTTTAAGTTTCCTCAGGGTATAATAAAACAGACCTAGGCTCCCTGAATTTAACTGCTGGCAGCTTCTCTATGCTACCACCCGAGAATTTAGGAGCTCACAGAATAAATCTAATCCCTCTTCTTCATGACAATCCTTCAAGGATTTGATGACAGATATCAGGTTCCCCTTAAATCTTTCCTTCTCCAAGTTTAGCACTTCCACTTCCTTCAATCTGTTCTTATACTGCATGGTTTTTGAGCACCCCCTCCCCCACATTATACCATTCACCTTCTTAACATTCTTCAGTTTCTCAGTATTCTTGAAATATGGCTCAGAACTGAACCCAATAGTTCAAGTGTGGCCTGACCAGGATAGAGTATTGTGGGAACATACCCTTTGATTTTTCCACTTGTACTGGAATTATTGTTAAGGAATCATAGTTCATCCATTGAAATGACACTCTTCCTTTCCTCTCCCCTGTTCTCCCCTCCTCTCCCCTCCTCTCCTCTCCTCTCCTCTCTTCTCCTCTCTTCTCCTTTTTCCTTCCTGGGCAATTCTCCACCACATAAATATTATAGCATATTGAAGAACTGCTTTATCACAACCTTACTTTTTATCCAAGTCTGGATGTTACTGGCTAGTGATGATTCAATATAATACCCAAACTAATTTTCCTTTTTTCAAGGCTCCTTCATGTGCCAAGAGCCTTACATAATTTTTCCTCCTTTGTTGAGTGGCAGAAAGGTGTAGCAGAAAGAATTCGGATTTGAAGCAGAAGTCTTGAGTTTGAATATTCATTTTGCCATGTACAAGCTTTGTGACCTTGGCAAGGTCTTTTGCTGAGCCTTAGTTTCTTTACTTGTAAAATGGAGACACAATAACTGTACTACTTGATGGGATTTCTGTGAAAGTTAAATGAGATAGTTTGAGCAAAGCATTTTTTAAAAGCTCTAAGGCTCTATGTAAATGTCTGTTACTACCGTTAGCCTGACTCTAACTCCTAGAACAGCCCAAGTAATATTAGGCGTCACTTGTCTACAATGAAAAAAAAACACAGAAAAACAATCCAATGAGTTTGCATTGAGAAGTAAAGTTGTGACAGAGTGGTCCCTCAAGACGCCACAATATTTATTTGCCTGGGGGATTGCCCAGGATGAGGCAAGCAGAATGAGCGTGTCAGTTTGCCAGTTCATACACATTCATACATGTATGTATGTATGTATATTTGTGTGTGTGTGTCTAGTGAGCTGATCTACCCTTCTCATCTCTGTGCTCCAGCAGTAATCAATCATATGTGAGCTTCCTGTTGCTTGAGTTTGAGAGGACAGACTCTTTGTCTTAAGCATGACTTCCAACCCTTCAGCTCTTCCCCAGGCTCTAACCCCAGCATTGGAGGCTCTTGCCTCCCTTCCCTATCTTAAGTCCTTGGGAAATCAGTTCAACACTACATTATCCTCTTGTCTGTTTGTCCTACTGTTGATTGTATCTTATTAAACCTTGGGTTATTCTTACCATCTGCCACCTTCACTCCTATTCACATGCTGCATGAAGAAAGTGATGAAATTATACTATTTGGGTTCACCGCAAATTTATGTTCTATTAAGGTGTTCCCTGCCCAAGTAAGGTGTATTTTCCATCTGAAACATTATGTATACTATCTAAAGGTATAGACAGTGGACTCAAGGAGATTTTTCTGAATTCTTGCCTGCCACTCTGCAAGGGACACTTGCCTGCTCCCTTCCCTTCCCTGCCCTGCCCTCCCCTCAACTCCCTTCCCCTCCCCTTCCTTCTCTCTTTCTCTTCTCTTTCCTTCTACACCATTTTCTTCTCTCTCTTTTCTGTCTTCCTTAGTGACCTCAGCAATTGTCATGGCTTTAATAACCATCTCTATGCAGATGATTCCCAGATCTATATGTCTAACGCCAATCTCTCTCCTGAGTTCCAGTATCATATCACCAGCTGCCTTTTGGATATCTCAGGCTGTATGTTCTGTAGTCATCTTCAACTTCACTTTTCCAAAAAGAACTCATCTTTCCCCCTCCTCTCTCTTACCATTGAGGACACCACTATCTTCCCACTCACCCACACTCACAACTTTGGTATTATCCTCAACACTACCATCCCCTTGCATTCACTCCACATTGCCAATCTGTTCCCAAGCCTTGTTTTTTTCTAACTTTACATCTCTGCTAGACTTTTCTTTTCTTTCATGCACACAGTCAACACCTGGTACAAGCCATCATCATCTCACACTTAGATTATTTCAATAGTCTTGAAATTAGTCTCTCTACCTTAGGTATCCTTCTACTCCAAACCATCCTTCACCCAGGGGCCAAAGTGATTTTCTTAAAGTTTGTGTCTGACCATGTTACACCCTATTTAATAAACTTCATTAGCTTTCTATTATCTTCAGGATCAAATATAAAATTCTTGGGTATTTAAAGCCCTTCCCAACCTGTCCTCTTCCTATCTTCCTGGTTTTATTATATTTTCTTCCCTTACACATACTCTAAGATCCAGGACATGCTGCCTCTTGTACATAATACTTCATCGCTTGACTCTGTGTGTCTTTGCTGGCTGTCCCTCATGTCTGGAATGCACTCACTCTTCACCTCTGCCTCCAGGCCTCCCTGGCTCCCTTAAGAATTCAGCTCAGATACCCTCTGACATTATCTTCTATTTGCTCTTGTGAACATATGTATGGTTATTTGCATTTGTCTCCTCCACTTGATCATGAGCTTCCTAAGGATAGAGACCAAACTTTGGCCTTTCTTTGTACCCCAGTAGTTAGCACAGTGCTTGGTACATAGTAAGAGTTTAATGAATGTTTGTTGATTGACTAATAATAGAGGTTGAAATTTTATCACATTATGTTATTTTTAAAAGTTAATCTCTCACAGTCGAGGTTTAAAATAATGGTACAACAAGGCCCTTATTTGGAAGACTTTACTTTTATTCTATTTGAGAAAGGGTAGCACATATACTTATAGTATTAGTCGTATTTGACATTTACATAGTATTATATAAATATACTACATTACCATACACACACACATATATATACATGTACATACACACACACATATATATATTTATATTACTATAAGGCCTACAAAGTACTTTAATGTATTAATTTCAGGTAGTAGTTAAAGACCACGGTAGATGGAGAGCTGGGTTTCCAGGAAGATTTAAGTTTGAATTCTGCCTCTCATTCTTACTGGTAGTAACTTGTTCTTAGGCATATCACTTAACTTCTTTTAGACTCAGTTTTCTTTTTCTGTAAAATGGGGATAATAATAGTGCCTCCTACTTCACAAAGTTGTTATGAGAATTGCATGAGAAACGTATGTAAAGCCCTCTGCAAACATTGAAGTACTGTATAAATACTATTATTATTAGAGACTTATAACTGTGGGAGGCAGCTGCTGCAGGTAATATTACCCTCATTTTACAGAGAAACTGAGCAGTGAAGTGGGTCATATTGCTAGTCTGTGTCAGAGGCAGAATCTGAAGCTAGGTCTGCCCGACTCTAAGTCCGGAATTCTTTCTGCTACACTCCCTTGTAACAAAGTGAGCACTAGCCTGGGGTTAGGGGGTTGGATTCTAGTCCAAATTTTTATGTCCTTAAGCAAATGATTTCACCATTCCGGGCCTCAGTTTCTCATAAAGTGAGATGGCTGGATGATATGAACTTTAAAAGTCCTCTCAGTTTTAACATTCTATAGTCTGAGCAAAAACCACCCTAGAATGTTGTCCTTATCTCCCACTCTGCTGTAACTTTTTCTTCTTTGTAATCCTTTCCTTTTCCTCTGACAAGAGGAAGGGAATGAGAGTGTGTGTTGGGGGATGAAAAGGAATTGAGGGGAGAAGAGGATAAAGAGACGATTTCAATCTCCCCCCTCCAATTTAAGCCCTGATAATAATAATAATGGCATCTTTCACCCAGATGTGTAAAAGTTATGATATCCACACCTGAGAATACCATGAAAACATCAACGTATTTTAACAAACAAGGGATTAAACTCAAAGTAGTAAGCTTTCTTCACCACTACTCTGGCTCATTTACAGTCTGACCAGGAGTTCATGATGCCATATGTAGGGTCACAGGTTATGGTGACAGGTCAGACTATGGTAGCAAAAATCACCATATGATACCCTTCCATTGAAAATCCTTCAAGGGCCTTACAGACACCATCATGTAGAAATATCTGGTACTTTCTGATTTCCTTGCTATTTTCCTGGTGACAGGTTGGCAGCAGCCCCCTTGTCTGTGTGTTTCAATATATTCTCCCTCCCTGAGTATCCCAGAAGCAGCTGTGGTTGCCTTGGCAACATGACAGCGTATGCTTGTTGCTTTTGGGCCATCTGTATACAGTGTGGTGAATTGTGTTTGGGCTGTTTGTTTCTTTTCCCCAATTGTCTGGTCCAACTGTAAATCATCCTGTTTAGTTCCAGTGCTTGCCTTACAGAACTTTTTATCAGAACTGCCAGAAATCTACTTCACCATAACTTTTGTTTCAAGGGACCTGAGAGATGTACACTCTAATGTTAATCATAAAATTTGACCAGATGATTGACATACCTAAAGCACTTTGTAAATTTAAAAACCCTACATGCATTCTATTAGAAGGGACTCCTATAAATAAGATAATAGATTTAGAGCTGGAAGGGATCTCTGAGCCCATTCATTTCTCTCTTTACAGATGTGGAAACTGAGGCCCAAGGTGAGTAAGCTCCTGAATTGTGATTTAAACCTCTGACAATATATGACCTCTTTTTTTATCCATCTGCTTTCTCTCCACCAGTTCACAATTTTCTTCGTGTCTTTGGAGACATTTCATGAGTTCCTAAAAACAAAACAAAACTAAATTAAACTATAAAAGGCATTGCCTGTTGGCCAACCCTCTGATGTTGGATCTCTCTGTACTTAGTCTGACTTATCCTCAGAGCCAAACAGACACAGTCTGTTACCAGGCCTTGACTCAAAGCTTTTTTGATCCAGCAACACTGGCCTTCTGGCTGTTCCGTTAACAAGATGCTCCACTTCCAGACTCTGGGTAATTTTTTCTGGCTATTCTCCATACCTGGAATCCTCACCTCATCTCTGTCTCCTGGCTTCAAGTTGCAACTAAAATCTCTCTTTTTACTTAACTTAATCCCTCTTCTTTCCCCTCTTAATTATTTCCTATTTATCCTGTTATCTTACTTACTGCTTTGTATATATTTATTTGCGTGTTGTCTCACCCATTAGGTTGTAAGCTCCTTGAGAGGAGGGACTGTCTTTTGCCTCTTTTTGGCATCCTCGGTTCCTGGCATAGAGTAGATACTTGGTACATTTTTTTATTGACTGGCTGTTCGGCCCTACCAGATCTCCTGCTCCTGTGTCATAATCCTCAAGAGGCCATAGTCACCTCTCCTCTGTGATGAGGCATCAGAATGACTTTAGTGGAACAATGCTTTTGCTAGGAATGATGCTACCTTACTCTTGCATGATCTTACCATGCTGGTGCCATTTTATGACAGCATCATTAATATGGTTGTTGTCCTTCCTTCTCGAAGAGGGCCAAAATGACATCACTATGCTGAAGTCAATTTCAGTGTGTCCGACTGTGGCTGATCAGACCAATACGAGCTCGGAATGCTCTACCGAAAGTCGGGCACAAATAGTCTGTGTGAACATTTGGGGTAAATACTCTAAATTTGTGCATCTTGTGTTCCCTTTGAGCTGTTTCCATTCTGCTTTGCTCATAGAGCACAGTACCTTCTATGATGAGGGCACACCATGCTCGCCGGTCCTGTGCCAGTGACTCCCATGTCACACAATCAATTCTAAAGTTCTGAGAGACCTTGAGTGTTCTTGTAGCGTTTCTTCTGATCACCATGTGAATCCTTGCCCTGTGTGAGTTCTTCATAAAATAGTCTTTTTTGGCAAGTGTATGTTTTGCATTCGAACATTGTGACCAGCCCATAGAAGTTGTGCTCTCTGAAGCAGAGTTTGAATGTTTAGCAGTTTACTTTGAGTAAGGACTTCAGTGTCTGGTGCCTTATCCTGCCAGGTGATCTTCAGAATCTTCCTAAGACAATTCAATGGAAGTTGTTCAGTTTCCTGGTGTGGTGCTGGTAGACTGTCCAGGTTTCACAGGCATACAACAATGAGGTCAGCACAATGGCTCTGTAGACCTTCAGTTTGGTGATCAATCTAATACCTCTTCTCTCCCACACTTTCCTTTGGAGTCTCCCAAACACTGAGCTAGCTCTGGCAAAGCATATGTCAACCTCCTTATCAATGTGTACAACTCTGGAAAGAACACTACCAAAGTGAGTGAACTTATCCACAGCATTCAAAACTTCTCCATTTGCTGTAACTGATGGTTCCACGTTTGGATGGTGTGGTGCTGGCTGACGGAGCACCTGTGTTTTCTTGGTGTTGTTAGGCCAAAATTAGCACAAGCGGCAGAGAACTGATCTATACTTTGTTGCATCTCAGCTTCAGAGGCTGCATTGAGTGCACAATCACCTGAAAACAGAAAATCATGCATCACTTTAGTCTTAGCTTGTAGCCTTTTCCAGTTGAAGAATTTGCCATCACTTCAGTACCTGACCTTGATGCCGTGTTCATCCTCGTTGAAAGCATTGGGTAACATGACTGAAAATATCATGCTGAAAGCGTGAGAGCAAGCACACAGCCTTGTTTCAGAGTATTGTTCATTATCTAGAACCCAGGTAAGCATATGATCATGAAATTGACATACAGTGCTGATGAACTTCTTCCGATCAACCAAATTCTGACATAATTTTCCAGTATCAAAGACCTTGGTCAGATCTACAAACGTTGTGTACACACCTCTGTCCTGCTCTTGGCATTTCTCCTGGAGTTGTTGGGCAGCAAACACCATATTGACTGTTCCTCAGCCCTTTCTGAAGTCACACCGACTCTCAGGTAGATGACTATCTGCCAGGTGAAGGATCAGCCTATTACAGAGGACTCTGGCAAGAATCTTGCCAGCAATGACTGAGAAAGCCCCCCTGTGATTGTCACAGGACAATCTATTTCCTTTACTTTCATAGAGATGGACAATGGAGGCATCCTTGAACTCATTGAGGCATCATTAATACATGACAACCAAACCCCAACACCAGGCTCCATGACCACATGGATAGCATGTCCTACCAAGCTAACTGCCTCTCTATAAACATGGACTGCTACATAAGGATTCTCATGGGCCACATATTGAATTGGTTTTAGTGTTGTGTTTTTATGTATTTAAAAAATATTTCCCAATTTTATTTCAGTCTTTTGAAAAAATTAATTTAAATAAAATTTTAATTTAAAATTTAACTTTTATGTTTTAATGGTGCAGGCCACACTCTGAGTGTGATGTCAGCTACGTTGTGGCCATGGGCTACATACTGGACACCTTTGCTCTATAACATTGCTTCACTGAGCTCATGTTATCATGGAGCTAATGTACGATCTTAGACAGGGCACGTTTAAGGAGTGCATTATAGTTTTCACAGTGACTTTATGTATTGGGCTCTTCTGATTTTTTTGGTGCTAATTGATGGATGATAAATGATTTGTATACAGTCACAGAAATAGTGAGTTGAAGTTCCAGATCTAGAATCCAGATCTTCTGACTATAAGTTCAATGTCCTTCCCACTATAGGCTGATAAAGTCCCCAATGGCTGAGTCTCTGTCTTCTTTCCGGATTCAGTTCAAGCACCATCTTCTCCACGAAACCTTTCCTAGTCCCCCTGTGTGCTAGTGTCTTTCCTTCTAAACTACCTTGTATTTGTTTTCTTTAGGATACTGTGTTTTCTTTAGGATGCTGTGGATAGAGCACTAGCCCTGGAATCAGGAGGACTTGAATTCAAATCTGACCTCAGATATGGGCTGTGTGATCCTGCACAAGTCCCTTAATGCTGTTTGCCTCAGTTTCCCCCTCTGTAAAATGAGCTGGAGAAGGAAATGACAAACCACCCCAGTATCTCTGGCAAAGAAAACTCCAAATGGGGTCATGGAATGTTGGACACGACTGAAAGAACTCAACAATAAATTTTATTCATACTTATTCTATGTAATTATAGCTAGCATTTATATAGCATTTTAAGATTTGCAAAGCACTTTACAAATATAATCTTGTTTTATCCCCACAATCACCTTGGGAGATAGATGCTAATATAATATTCCCATTTTATAGATGAGGAAACTGAGGCCCAAGGAGATTAAATGTCTTACCCATGGTTACAAGCTACTTAGTGTCTGGGGCAGGATTTAAACTCCAATTTTTCTGACTCCAGGTCCAGCTCTCTAACCATTGTGCCACCTGACTGCCATGTATATGTCCATAGGTACTTTATTGTTTCTCTACTTAGAGAAAGAAAAGCCTCTTGAGAGTAGGGTATGTTGAATTCTTTGTATTTGTACTCTCAGCTCCTAGTACAATGCCTGGCATATAAAAGGTGCTTAATAAATACTCACTTGCTTGATTGACTAATTGAGGTGGTGCAAGTTTGTTTAAAATGGGGATATTAACACTTATACTACAAAGATATCTGTATACCCTACACTACCAAAGCAGATAACAGATGTAAAATACTTTACTACAGAATTATAATAACAATAACTCACATTTTAAAAGCCATTTGAAGCTTACAAAGCACTTCTCATATAGCCAGGGAATTGAGCCACCCACTCTACTTCTAACTTTCTGTACATCGTGACTCAGCTGCCTTCTCACCCTGTAATATCCTTGCCTATTGCAGTTTCCTTCTTCTTTTGGGGTAGGGGTCTTCTTGAGATAAGTCTAAATTGGCCACACTTCATTCCTCTTCCAGTTGTATTTCTGACTCTGGATTTCACTATCACGACTCAGTTGACTTCTTGTTCTGTATCATTCCGCCATGGTAAATGCTTAATAAATGTTTGTTGCCTGCCTTCTTGGATGGGCCTTAATTACAAATAAATGAAAACATTTGCCAAGGAATCAGAGATAAATGGGAAATAAGAGAGAGACAGACATCTCCCCTAGGTGCCCAACCCTATTTCAGAGAGAGTAGTAGCAAGTGACCCAATCCCCAGGACCTGGGGATCAGAGCCAGGATGGACTGGTTTCCCTAGAAACAGTCCTACATGTCCATACAGCCTCCAAGACAAAAGATGCCAAGGCTTGGAGGATAAGCCACCTGGATACAGAACTTCAGTATAGAACTGTGAGTCACATGGACTGTATAGGTTTCTGGGACATAGGATCACTAAAGGACCAAAGCTGTCTTGACTACTTAAATGTTTGGCTACAGGTCCTATGCATTTTCCATCTCTTCAACAAAACCTTTCCCACATTCAATATCTTGTTAATGCTTGCATTGGAGTTGAGATCTTTTTCCTTTCCTTCACCTTCTTTTAGGAGAGCTAGACATAAGATGAATTCTGATGTTTCCATGGGAATCCCTAGGTAGGAGAACAAGTATATAAGTATATACAAGTATATAAGACTGATTTTTGAAAGGTCCCACATACACCAAAGCATTCACAAGAACCCCTTTTAAAGGAAAAAACTCCACCCATGGACACAGAGTGGGTATTCATCATTTTGCAGAATGGCCAGAGAAAGTGTGGTATATAAATACAGGCTATTATTTCACCATAAGCAATGGTGAATATGAGGAATTCAGAGAAATTTGGAAAGATTTGTATGCAGCGTTAGGTAGTACAGACTCAAATACACTTCTGGACCAAGAGAACGAGATAAATAATGACAATAATATAAAAGAGCAGCATTTTAAAAAAATTAAAATTCAGATTGAGGAAATGACCAATCTTGATCTCAGGGGATTAGAGATGAAACTTCTCATATTCCTCTTAGAAAAGAGGGGTGATCCACAGGTTCAGAATAGGGCATATGCTATCAGATACCCGATGTGTCAATTTGTTTTATTTAACTGTGCTGCCTTAGAGCAAGGGAGGGTTCTTTTGGATTAGTGGGACGTGACAGGCAGGTAGTTGGTACAGTAGACAGAACACTGGCCCTGGAGTCAGGAAGACCTGAGTTCAAACCCAGCTCAGGCACTTATTAACTGCGTAAGCCCAGAGAAGTCACTTAATTTCAGTTCCTCATCAGTAAAGGGGGATGATAATAATAGCATCTACTACCAGTAGTGGTAAGATCATGCAGACGTAAGCATCTTGGCGTTTGTCTTGCCACTGGACTTCAATGACTCTGGAAGAGAGAGTGAGGTTTTTCCAAAAACTGCCTCACTTCAATGCCATTCATGAGCTAGTCAAGTGATGTTATTGGTCCTCTTGGAGAAACAGCAGCACTTCCCAGGGCTGTTGTGAGGATAAATGAGGTGATATTTGTAAAGCACTTTGCAAAACCTAAACCTAAGGCACTATCTCAGGGGTGGGGAACTAAATATTAGTTACTGTTACATAAATGAAATCCAGGTGTGTGTGTGTGTGTGTGTGTGTGTGTGTGTGTGTGTGTGTTTTAAAAAGAATGAACCCGGTTCATATGAGCCCAGCATTTCAGTAATAGACTATCCAATACTTGCGTGAATACTGAAGGATTTCTCATGTCTTTTTAAAAAATCTTAGATCTTCCCAGTTACAGTACAGAGAGATCATACAGATCAGCTCATCCCCCATCCTCTTTTCTCATATGAGGAAACTGAGACCCAAAAAGGTTAAGCAACTTACGCAAGGTGAAAAAGGTGATAAGGGATAGATCTGGAATGAATCACTTTGCTGTATATATCTCATGAGGTAGTAACGAGTATCAAATGACATTTTATAGTGAAGACAGAATTTTTTACACATTTGAATGCTGAACACTATTAAAATCAGACATCTGGGGCTGGAATGTGTCTCAGAGGCCACCTAGTCCAATTATCTCATTTTACAGATGAAGAAAATGAAGCCGAGGAAAGTGGAGCAGCTTGCCTAAAAGTCACACAAGCAGTGAGCATCAGTAGAAGGATTTAAACCAAGTTCCCTAACTCCAAAGCCAATGTACTCTCCACCATACTAGCCACTGGAGGCCATAATGCCTCCAGTATTATGGCTTTTTTTTAAAAAAAAGTAAGTGAAGAATACTCTGGGGATCTTTTTACCTAACAACACCAATAATAATACTAATAACAACAAGCATTTAAAAGTTACTTAAAATGGAGACTTTTCTATATTTGTTCCAGTGATCTGAGGGCAGCATCCTTTACTAAGTTTCATTTTTCTTCTTTGCTCTATTAGGAAGCTCCAGGGATTTTCCTTGAATAAATTATTAGTTGAAGTTCCATAAAGAGAATATTCGGATATGCTGGTTTACTGCCAGCTTAATAGTTTGCTTCCTGTTTAAATTCTCTGAGCATTTGAGGGAGAAAAAGTTTGGTTCACAATTCAGTTGAAGAATCAGCATCTGGGAAGCTTAGCTCAGCAGACAAATTCGGTTTCTTCTGGTTTTGTGGTTCATCATTCAAATAGATTTCCCAAAGCCACACGTGTCATAGGCATGTAGTTTTTACATATGTTGACTCACGGGGAAGGACTGGCATCTCTGGAAATATTCCATTGCTGGGCATAGCTCACAATAGAGGATTGCTTAAGAAATGAGCAGTGGGTACACAGTTGACTGCAGTTCAGATACACAAACCCGCAGCCAGTGGGCACAGCATGGGGGCTTTTGTGACCTGAGCAGAATCCTAATACCTTCCAGGATTGATCTTACATGAAAGAGAAGACACAAGAATGGGGTGTGAGAAAACACACACACACACACACACACACACACACACACACACACACACACA
>NW_027187341.1:16672502-16680852 GCF_028583685.1 Petaurus breviceps papuanus | reverse complement strand
ACACACACACACACACACACACACACACACACACACACACACACACACACACACCAAATCCCTCCTGGCCTTCTCAAGCCTAGCTCTTCTTGTTTGGTGGGTTGTTTTTTTTCCCCTTCCCCAGAAAAAAAGGAGAATTGTGCATTGTAAAAGAGGTATCAACCCCCTTCTGTTAGAAAACCTAAATAGCGCCCCTACAGGATGGCTTGGCAGAAAGCTAATTCAATTAAGTCCCCTTTGATTCATTAACCAGCAGAACTGACTGTCACTCAGGATGGCCCTCCTCAACAAATCAGCTTTTTGATCCCCACAGGCTGACTCTTTTCACACACAGTCTAAGCATTTTGTGGGACCAGCTTCCTTTCAGTCTCAAGTAGAGAAATGTGTTACTGCTGCTGGAAACAGAAAAAAATATGTGATCGCGTACATGGGGACTTAATCTCGATTTTAAATGTCACTAACAATCCCGTGGTTAATTAGCAATTTGCTGCCCACCAGTATGCAAATGAATGACAAGCAAAGACCCTCAGCAGCTGTAATTATTTTGCTGATTTACAAGCCACTTTTCCCTCAGTGTTGGTTTCTCTGTGTGTGCGTGCATTCATGCATCATGGATTTCATTATTTTTAGAAGCTTTGCTTTATGCATTTTTATGCTTTCATACTTCTAGCTTCCCATAATTAGTGTTCTTGAGTACTACATGTATGTGTGTGTGCAGGTATATATGTGTATATTTTAACGAAGATGCATTTTCTTGAATTTCCTTTGCCCACAAGGAGTGAAAAACAAGATGTTAGCAAGCTGAAATCCAAATCACAACATACAGAGAGACACATCCTAAGATTGAGAGCGGCTCACTTTTCCTCTTGCTGCCAAATTCATCCGGGGGACTGTTCTAGTCTTGTAATATTTGGTTTTTCCTTAAGCAGCTTGTGGGAGTCAAGCTTCACTCTTTGTGTGTCTGACTACTTTTGAGCAGGATGTCTAAGGCTTAAATGCTCTCCTTTTGGGGGGAGTGGGGGCGGGACACTAAGGAGGGCCCTCATGTTAAATTAAGTCAATTAATAAATGGAGACATTAAGCAATCAATTTTGTCAGCCCATCTCCCTAGCATTATGTATGGTTGGCTGTAATCACAAGATAAATGCAATGTGCTGATATATGGTAATGTTCAATAATACATTCTCCACCAGGCTCAATTCATCAGGGAGTTTCTGGAGGGGAGGCATTTGTTATTGGCTGTCTCTGCACCTCAAGGATAACATTTCTGTCCTTTTGATTGGCCGACCCACTGCTGCAAGATTCTAACCGTCTTATTTTGATGATGAATATGAAGGCATGCTAAGCCGTGCCGGAGAGTAGTTTTTCCGAGGGCTGCACTCTTTCCCGCACAGCTCAAGGACTGACAATCTCCTCCGCTGTTTTCCTTTACCAGCAAACCCCCCCACCCCAAAAAGTTGTGATGCTTTTCTTCACCCAGTGTTTTGGGGCTGTGTTAGATCTCATTCATCTTAGGTTTCAGCATTACAAGGCGAAGAGGGTCTTCTCCGCTGCCGGGCAACTTGTGTGTGTTGTAAACCCAACGCGGAACCTAAAGGTGAGCTGCTCTCTCGGTCTGAACCTCAGCCAGCTTGGGTTCGAGCGCATGGTTTTCTAGACATTTGTACGGGGTTGGAGTCAATTCTGTCTGATTCTCTCTCTGTCTCTCTCTGTCTGTCTCTCTGTCTGTCTCTTTCTCTCTCTCGCCCTCTCTCTCTCGCCCCCCCTCCCCCTCTGTCTGTCTGTCTGTCTCTCTCTCTGTCTCTGTCTCCCCCCCCCCCCCCCCCCCCCCCCCCCCCGTGACAGAAGGATAAGAGAAGGTCGCACGCAATCTTACTCCCCCCCCCCCCGCCCCAGGGAGTTTGGAGATATTTTGAGGTTGTTTGTTCAGCTCTCAAAAAAAGAAAGGTAACCAGGATGTATTCTCATTTCTTTTCATAAAAGGTATTCAAGTGGGACTGGGGTGGGAAGAGCAAGGGTGCCTGCGCCCTCTTCTTATCCTTCTGTCACGAATATTCATGGGACAAATGTTCAGGAGAAATGATTTGAAAAGTTAGAGAAATGGCAATCTGTTCCAATGTGTTTGGAGAAGCACTAACCACATGGACGCCGGAAGCTCCGTCTGGCTGGTGCCAAAGTGAGCGATGTGGCTGATGAGTAGACTTCAAGAGGCGGGGGACATTGGAGAGGAGAGGGAGAGTTTTCTTTTGTAAATTGTTTGCCCTTGCCCTTAGAAGGGCAATTGCATTTGGTTTGCCTAGGTTGGACCCTGTGAGCTAGTTTCAGCCCTGAGGCCAAGAGAGAGGGAAAGAAAGGAAGGAAAGAGATTTTTCTGAGGAAGAGAAAGCCTCTCTATTTTGCTGCCTTAAAACATTTTGGTCCCTGTTGCTTGTGCTTGCTATGGCCTCTGTACTGAGAATCTTGGAGCTGCAGCTGTTCCAGATCTGGTGAGTTAGTGTCTCTGTTAGAGAAAAGTCAGGTTAAAGGGAAACCACTGATGAATTCTTATAGATATTATCAATGGGGAGATAAAGTACCAGCAGTTTGGCTGAGAGAATGCTGAGAGAGAAGGAGAATAGCAGGATGAATATGAACATGTTGTAAAAACCTAAGGTGGGTTCTTAAGGTCTTGTTCCCCTTTCACTGAGGCTCCCCGCCCCTCCCCCTGCACTCCCTGTTCCTAAATCCTGCTTGAGAGGAGAGGCTATGTCAGTAAAATGTATGAGCATCCTCAGATAGGATAGATATGTCATTCTCCCAAACTCTCCTCTGATCACCTGGGGGAGCTGCCATTGGCTTATTTTTCATCACCAGGAAATCCTAAATCTTCTGCTAGGCAATGTGGATCTTGTGAATCAGTGCTAAAATGTAGGGGCCATCAGTTCAGTCTTGAACTTCATAGGAGTCTCTAGGAGAGACAGTTACCTCCAGTCTAGGGTCAAGACGCCAGAGGGTTACTTGTGTTCTTCAGCTATGGAAAGGACCTGTCCCAGGTGCTGGGTCTTTATCTTTGAGCAAGTGACTAAGTTTGTGTTTTCATCTTTGCCTTAAAAGCATGTTCCTCTTCCTAACCCCATTCAGAAATATGTTTTTCTTAATGACTTATTGTTATAAATGAAATTTACTCTCAGTGAGTTTTAACAGTGTGTTTGTATAGGATATCTTTTCATATTTCATTTCATGGCCACTCGAGGCTATATTTACAATTCCATTAATAATTATACTTCTTTTCCACTTTAGTTACCTGGTACAAGGAGGAAAGGACCATCTACTATTTAGATTTTTTAAAAATGTTTTTTCTTTTGAAAAATTTTTTTTATCAAAATAGCATTTGCTTGGTGGTGTAATACATTTTTTAAGATTTAAAACCTAAAAGGTTAAAGTTGATATGAGAAGATACCCTTATTAATGGCTTGAAAGGGGGAAGTGCTATATGAAAGGTTTTCAAATAAATGAGAATAGTCTAATTTTGAAATAGCAGCCCTGACCCTGTTCCAAAAGGAAGTTCTAAACCTGTCACTTAAAGATTTTAGGCTTTTTTCCCCCCATTTTGGACTGGACCTGTGATTTTGTTGGTGTAAGGAACTGCCAGTGAGGAAACTCTGCTCTACAACTTATGGTCTTTTAGAGTTGCCAGAGGCAAGTGACTAGTCCAGGGTCACACAGTCTTTGGCCATTCTACTTCAGAGGTAGAATTTAAATCCTGGGCTTTCTGAAACAGAGGACAGTTCTCTATGCACTACACAATGTTACCTCTTCTACAGAAAAGTCATATGAGAAATAACTCTTTTTACAAAGGCAGCATATATCTTAGTCACCAAATATGACTCATTTTTTTCCCATTGCTTTCTTCTTCTTGCTTTTCATTTTCCACACAAAACCATTTGGGGATTTTGCTCAAACAGTCCTCACAATAGGTAAACAGAGAAAGCTGGGTGATCTGTTAAGGCTGCGTGCAGCATGACAAACAAGCATGCTTGCAGTGGGGAAAAGGCTATAGCAGAGCTAGACACATGGTTACAGCCCATGCTGCTGCTGGCCCTTCTCTGGTATATCTGCAGTCCACCAGTAGCGAGGCAGAGCCCAGGTTTCTAGAGTCCTCTTGATCATGCACAGATCTCTTCTGGGGGGTAGGAAAAGCACTCCAAAAAAGTAGTTAACTAGCCAAGCAATAGAAAGCAGAGAGCTCTTGTATTAATAGTCCATATGCCCACAAAGGAGATTCTCCATTCTAAACTGTCTTTTCTACAGAATAGGGAAACAGCCTGTTAGATATAGATTTAGGAGCATCTTATATTTAAGAAATAAAATTAAAAAAAAGAAAGATGAAAAATTGCTGACCAAAGATTTGCTATTGATCTTCTCCTTCTCCCACCCCCAACCCCTTTTGTATGAAAAGCTAATCCATGCAATTGTGACCAAGGACAGCTAGATTGCAACCTTGGTTTCAATTTTCTGGGTTAAATGCAGCCACAAATAGGGTTGGGAAGCCAATGTTTTTCTTTGTGGAAACATTTTGCACTTTGTTCTTCCCTGAGCTTTCTTGAGAATGCTAACAGCATCTTAGGACCTGAGGCAAGTGCTGAGTTATAATCAAAATTCACTTGCTGAGCAGAGAAAATCATGTATTTACCATGCTTCTATAGGTCACCTTCATTCTCAATCTTATTATGGCTATTACTCAGTAACCTGGGATTCTTTCAAGCAGAGACAAGCTGATGCCTCCTTTTTGAAATTAAAGCCAAAGCTTTCTTGAGATTGCAGACACTCTGGTTAAACAATTACACTCAGTAAGCCAACCCTAATTAAAGAGGATTGCTTTGAGTGCCAGTGTGCTGTTGCCTCTGACATTAGGGACATAGCTTTCGGGGAAAGTTTTAGAAGTGTTTACTAGGCATGGGAAGAATCAGTAAATGAAGCATTCTTGTTTGAGTGCAAATGAGTCTCAGTGTCCCTTCATATTTCTAGGTGACTGCTTCCCTAGGTCTTCCTGGATTTCTTCTTTCTCAGAGATATCTATGACTCAGTATACTAGAATACTTCATCCCCATACAAAGAAAAGGTTTGACTATAAAGTAGCAGACAAGCCTGGCTTGGTGTCCTCTAACTCTCCATTCACAAAGAGTTTTTTGGAATGTGGGCAAAGTGGGCAGCAAGCCTGGAGACACCAATCAACCAGGACTGCATCTTCTTCTGAATAAGTACATTTTCTCTTTAGCCTCTAACTTCTCCTAACATCCCCCACCCCAAATTCCAAACCCTTCTCTTTACTTCGCAACAGAAACATGTATTAGATTGAAAGTCAGAAGACCTAGGTTCAATTATTGGGTTCTACTATCCCCCTGTGGGCAGCTAGGTGATGCAGTGGATAGAGCACAGGGCTTGGAATCAGGAAGGCTCATATTCCTGAATTCAAATCTGGTCTCAGATACTTAGTAGATGTATGACCTTGGGCAAGTCACTTAACTCCATTTGCTTCAGTTTCTACATTTGCAAAATGAACTGGAGAAGGAAATGGCAAACCACTCCAGTATCTTTGCCAAGAAAACCCCAAATGGGGTCATGAAGAATCAGACATGACTTAACATGTGTGACCTAGGGCAAATCATTTAATGTTCTTAAGCCTGTTTCCTCATTTGCAAAAGGACAGGAAGAGACAAATTGATTTCTAAGATCTCTTCCAGATCTCTTTCAGAGATCCAGGGATCATGATATAGTGGCAAGTGCACATGTGTGTCGGGGGGCCTGGACTGGAATCCCAGTTCTGCCATTCACTGTATGTACCTTAAGTGACCACTGTATGACCTTAAGTGATTTTAATTCTCTAGGTCTCAGTTTCCTCCTCTGTGAAATAAAGAGGTAGACTAAGTAATGACTGATTTTCCTCCCATCTCCAAGTCTATGATCATTTATACTTAAATATTTTGCCTTTGATCAGACTTATTGGTGCACATATCTTACCTTCAAAATAGAATCTGAGATTCTGGAGGGCTGGTACTGTGTTTTTTGTATTTGTATCCCTAGAGTCTAGAATATTGCTTTGCTTGTAGGTATAGTGATAAGGACTAGAACTGTGATTTCAGGGGGTATAGGGAACTCCTGGGTGAGGAAACTCCCCCCACCAATGTACATAGACACCTTTTCTGTAACTTCTCTGCAATTCTATAATTATATGGGTCTTAGAGAGTTGCTCAGAGCAATAAGAGATTAAGTTACTTGCTCACAGTCATACAACCTGTATGTGTCCAAGGAAGGACCTAAGTCCGAGGATTCCTGGCTTTGAGTTCAGTTTTCTATCCATTAAGCCACACTGTCTCTCATTTTCAACAGAGAGTTGCTATTCTGTGTAGTCTACATCTTCTTTTCACTCTCCTCCTTCCTTCTCCCCACCCCCTGTGTGACTTTCTTCATTAGCCCATTCTTCTTTCTCCTAGTGCCTGTCCCAGATTCCAGGCATCTAGAATGAGGATGACTGGAGCTTATGAGGGCAAAGGTTTTTGGGTGAGCTCTCAGCACTTCCCAGGTGGGACAGCACAGCTTTGCAGACTAATTGCTGCATCTCCTTAACACTTCAGAATGTAGATCAGCACTGCTGCTTTGAGGCAAACGGTCAGAAGTCCTTCCACTGATATCTACACACTGTTGCCAATGCATCCTTTAGAGGCCAGTCTCCTTCCTCTCAGTGTCAAAATCAAGAGAGCAAATGCTTCACTGACTCTCCCTGAATTGACCCTTCTAGCAAATACGCAGTCCCTGGAGTTGTTCCCTTACATAACTCATTAACTGTGATTTCAGAGACAAAAGCACATAGAGATGCAGCACAGGATAAATGGGACAACAAGGGCTTAATTTTAATTACTTATTTAATTATTTAGCATCTGCCAAAGGGGCAGTTTCAGGACCATTACTTGAAATTACTACGGATTTTTAAAAAAAAGTCTATGTGTCTGTAAGGTGAGTGGGGATGAGGGGTCAACGGAGGGAGAAAGAACAGTGTTGCTGTTAAGTCTTGTCAAATTCTACATGACCCCAGGGACAAAAGTCCATGGAGTTTTCTTTGCAAAGATACTGGAGTGGTTTGCCATTTCCTTCTCCAGTGTGTCCCATTTTACAGATGAGGAACTGAGGCAGATAAGAACTAAGTGACTTGCCCAGGGTCACACAGCTAGTAAGCATATGGGGTCATGTTTGAATTCAGTTCCTGACTGCAAGCTCAGTGTTCTATCCATTGCACCATCTAGCTATCCCAGAAGAAAAACAACAACAATAAACTATAGTAGTATAGACTGAAGCCAAGCATTCTCTCTAAAACGAAAGGGATTATTTTGTGAAATCCTTTTCCTTCCTCAGCCACAGCTTCCATCCCCAGCCCACTTCCTTTCCTTGAATAGCCATCCTTTGTACTTTGTAGATATTCATTAAGTCCCTTCTGTATGTAAAACACTGGGGGGGTATCAAAATGAGTAAGGTAGATTCTGTACTCAAGGAGTTTACAATCTTGCCAAGGAGATTGCATGAAAGCATGGATATAATAATGGGAATTAGAGTATGATAAGTGTGTGGGGGCGGGGGGCTGGAGGGGAGGAGATAGTGGTAGTGCAAAGTACCAGGAGAGAGGTCGTGATTGATAAAATACTCCTGACATGGAGGTGGGAATAGGAAAGACTTCTAGGGGAAGTTGCACCTTAATAACACTTAGGGATGAGACAACATGACAGCTAAATGTCTTGGCATTGCTTTCAGAACAGATTTTTTTAAAGAGAAAATTTCTCTGGAAAATAAATGTTTTAAAGGAGATAAAGACTTCCGACAAAAGCTTTCAACTCCAACATGTGTTATTGACATTGGAGCTCTCTCTCAATTTTACAGGGACTTAGGATTCCATTTGTGAGATTTCTAGCCCTCTAGTCTCATCTCTTTTTCCTTTTGCTGCCCAGTCATTGCTCATTTCACTTCCTTTTTGCATCTTTAGAGCTGGACAGGGGAAAGAGATGAAGATGAATCCATAACCCAGTGATACTATGTTATAAAAGAGAAGAGATGAAGCCATAACCCAGTGAAGACTGTATTCACATTCTGAATCCTACCTAGCTTTTCAAATTGATTTCACTTTATTGCCCCTTATGTCCTACCGTGTTTCTCCAATAATAAGACCTATCCTGAAAATAAGCCCTCCCCTTAATGTGTAAGATTCCTCTAAAATAAGCCCTCCCCCAAAAATAAGCCCTATTGAGATTGCTACTGTAGTGAATGTGATCCCCTGCGCTACACGCTACATTACGGTACCCTCTGTATGCACTGTTTCCCCCCC
>NW_027187341.1:16640294-16672402 GCF_028583685.1 Petaurus breviceps papuanus | reverse complement strand
ATTACGGTACCCTCTGTATGCACCGCCCCCCCCCCCCCCCGTGAAACACACGCCGCGCTCCAAGCTGCATCCAATCAGAGCTGCAGCAGTGAGCATGTCATCCTGTTCTTCCCCAGTGATTTGCTTGCTGGTACATTTTTTTGTTCACATTTACCTGTTTATTAAAATTGCTGTCGATGTTCATTAAAATAAGCCCTCCCCTGAAAATAAGCCCTCTGGTGTTTTTCTGTCCAAAAAAAAATAATAAGACAGTGTCTTATTATCAGGGAAACACAGTAGATGTATCAGCCATATTGGTTTACTGCTTTCCATACATGATATTCTCCTTCCTTTCTCTGTATTTTTGCATAAGTTGTCCCCTGTGCCTGGAATGCACTCCCTCCTCACTGTTATTTCTTAGAATCTCTAGCTTCCTTGAAGGCTCAACTTAAGGGATCTAGCCCCTTCCTCCCTCAAAAGTTACTGGTGCTTTTCCACCAAAAAATGACTTTGTATATATTTTTGTATTGTCTCATTTGTGCATATGTTACTTTCCTCAATTGACTGTAAGCTGCTTGAGGGTAGGGACTATTTAATTTTTGTTTTGTTTTTCTATCCCTAGTTCTTATACAGGGCTTTGAACATAGTAAGTACTCAATCAATGCTTGGTGAATAAATAAATGAATACTCAGACTATATTACTTTCCACACTGGGACTCACTGTAGCTCTCTGAGTCCTAACTCTGAGTCAGAACATTGTATTGTATTAAGTTTTATATGGCATATAATATCACAGAATACTTTTGGTTAATGGTGTTTTGCAAGTGTGGCCCCAGAGTAACATAACAACTACTGTGCCAACTAATC
This sequence comes from Petaurus breviceps papuanus, assembly GCF_028583685.1. NCBI lineage: Eukaryota > Metazoa > Chordata > Mammalia > Diprotodontia > Petauridae > Petaurus > Petaurus breviceps. The sequence continues at coordinate 16,671,556 of NW_027187341.1, read as the reverse complement.
AATTTATTAGAGACTTATTAGCAATTTGAATGAAAGGCAAGCAGCAGAGAAAGTTGATGCTAATAGTTACAATGAGATTAGGGGATTATCTGTGTGTTCCATTTATCCAACAGCATAATGCTGGTCTGTGATCAAACTGTATGAAGTTTCCTCTTCTGTGGGCCCAAAGAGGCTGTTTGGGGAATAGCTACTTTTATGCATGACATCCTTATTCACCTACCAAAATGGATAAAGAGCAGGCTGGAATGAGAACCCTGAAACTTAAGCCTTCATTTCAACATTTCAAGACTCTTCCCCATGATTGTAATTCAGATACTTGAAAATAGCTCAGCTTTATTTTCTCTACAAATAAGCATGTCACCCAAGCTTTCATCTGAGATATCCATTGAAAAAAGAATAGACCCAGTGATGAGGTAAGAGAAGAATTCCTGGGGAACTCTGCTAGAAACTTTCCTCTAGGGTGGCATCAGTCCATTAATCACTACTTTTTGGGGATGGCCATTCATTTGCTAGCTCATCTGCCTACCTGTTTTGTCTGTCATTTGTCCTCTTCATACTTGCCCACAAAAATCTCACAAAAGACTTAATTAAATGCTATATTGGAATCCAGGTATGCATGGCATGCTACCAATCTACTGGATTTAGTAACCAACATTCCCTATCAAAGAAAAAAATGAGAAATGATTCATTTGGCATGACCTTTTTTGATGAATCTGCGCTTCTTTTCTAAATTTTCATGAACTGTAATAGGGATAGGGACAGGGATTGATGCTTATGTAGCATTTTAAAGTTTGAAAAGCACTTTACCTATCTTATCTCATTGGGATCTTACTGAAACCCAGGAGAGTAATTACCATGGGTATTATTGTCATTGACAAATTAAGAATTTTTCATCTGCTCTGCTCTTCATGAAGAGAGTTCTAGGATGCATCTAGAAAATTAAAATTTCCCCATCACTGCTACATTCTCCATTGACAAGTTTGTGATTGACTTCCTACACTATTCATCTATTTTCTTCTTCTGTCTAGGTGGTCTATAGTATATTCCCATTATATTGCAACATATTGCTTCTGTTTCTCCTCTTATTGATCTTCCTTCAAATGTTTCTAACTATTCTCTTTTTCTGGTTTATAGATTCTCTCACATATACATGAGTATATCTTCTTGTTTTTCAGTACTACTCTAATGTCCCTTTTTTCTTAATCTATTATTTTTAATGAGATATACCCTGTTGTATTCTAGTTATGAGTTCCATCCCACCATTTTTTTCTATGATACTTATGAAGTCCAATTTAGCTTCTTGATTTCAGGTCTTTAGCTCACCTTCCTGATTTCTCATCTTTGGCACATGCATGCAGAGATATTCTAGAATATCAGTTCTAAGATTGCCGCTTGTCTAGGATATTATCTGCTGGGAATTATTGCATATTTCCACTGACATTCTTCCTTTATGATAACATATCTATCATGGTTGTACTGAGGGTGGTCAATTTAAGTAGACAGCTTTCTCCTTCCCCTTCCATTTCCAGTTTGAATTATGAAAAAATTAAAAATGTTCCAGACAAATGTTTTAATCCTTATTTTTAAATCTATACCTCCTAATATCCTATTCTTCCACCTCTGGTGCTCCAAGCAACATTGAGTATGTAGACAGAAGCGGTCATTCTACCAAATAGTACAGTATCTATGATTCTTAGGCAGCATAGTGGTATAATAGGAAGAAGACTAAACTCAGAGTTATAAGACAAGGGTCCCCACCATGTTTCCTCCATTTACAAGTCATATGACAGAGGTCAAATCATGTAACCTTTCCGAGCATCAGTTTCCTCATCTGTAAGATCTGGAGAATAATAATAATACTTATACTACATTATAATAATACTTATACTTTTAACAGACTTGTTAAAAGGCAAGAGCATTGTAAATTATAATAAACCTTATAAATGTTACATGATTAATTTATGTGGTCCTTAACTGGAATTCTACTTGTCCTCATGGTGGTATAGAAATGACTTTGGGTTCTACTGAAGCAGGTCATACTCTCTGGCAGGTCTTCCCAAGTCAAAGAGGCTTTTGTACCATTCCTCTTCGGGCTGCAGAGTCAAATGAATATACTTAACTGCCTTTGTGTGATTGGACAAGTCACTTAACCACCTTGAGACTTAGTTTCTCCATTTATAAAAAATGAAGGGTTGGATTAGATGATTTTTTGAGGTGCTTTCCAGCTCTAAATCTATGATCCTATCATTTCTTGTCAGATATTGTGAGCGGTTATCTGTTTAGAAGTAGAATTTTCATAGGATACAAAGTCCTATGGATGGAGCTTAGTAGCTTTGCCTCCTTCAATGGGGTGAGAAATAAGGAATAATAGTAGTGGCTAGCATTTAGATGACCCTTTTGAGTTAATTTCTCTTGTTTGACCCTAAAAACAACACTATGAAGTAGGTACTATTATTTATCTTCATTTTACAGGTGAAGAAGCAGAGAAAGGTTAAATGACTTGCCCAGGAATATATAGCTAGTAAGCAGCTAAGACAGAATTTGAACTCAGGTCTTTTTGAACAGGTCCACTATGCCACGTAGTGACCTTACATTCAACCAATTGCTAAAAATAGTAAGGGATGAAGATGATTGGGTGAAGGGGAAAGAAAAATGATTGCAGAGCTCATGGGGAGGAGGGATGTATTCTAACGAAGGACACTGTCTTTCTAATCTGTCCTTCCAGCAGAACTGGACCTCTTCCCAAGTGCACCTTGTCCTCAGCAACTTGATGGTGTGTAAATCATAGGGGGAAGTAGAAGGACTTTAAAAAGGGAAACACTTACTGGTTCCCTGGTGTTGGACCAAATATAGAAAAGGAAGGAGATTCTCAAAGTTAAAGGTCACACAAAGTCATCAAACCCTACCTCCAAACTTGTAAATAAGTACACTGGGTCTTGATTAAAAAAGACTATATTTCCATTTAGATTGTTGATGCAGATGAAAAGTACCCTCAGAAAACAGATCTGAAATAAAGCTAATGTTTTTAGCAGAGCAGCAGGGTAACTGTGACTAATTTGTAAGATGGATTTAACTGGAAACATCAGTCTTACTTGCACACCCCTGTATCTCTTAATCATTTCTTGGTCCTTTAATGTATTTTTAATAGTGAGTCTGTGATTAGGAGGGAGAGCTCTGATTGCTGCAGAGCTGACTGGTGCAGTAACTGTGGGAATCCTGGCAGCTGCAGGGTATGGCCTGTGATGTCTTTGGGTATGGCGCCGGCTTGGAGCTTACTGGGGCACAGTGACCAGGAGCAAAAGGGAGAGCTCATTTTAAGTACCAGAAGGTTAGTGGGAGAAAATAGTTGCAGACAGCAGATGCTACTTAGCTGGGTTTCAGGAAGACACTACTTCTTAAAAATAAACCAAACCCAGATCAATACATGACATTTTGAAAAAAGCTGCTGGGAAAGTCTGAGCCTGCTCATCAATGGCTATCATCCTAAAAAGAAGCTGGAACCCCTTATATTTAGCACTTGAGGCTTCTGTCAGAGGCTTGCTGAGTGACCCTCAGGCAGGCTGGCACTCTGTGCCTAGAGTTCTTATTTTGAAGAATGGGGTGGATATTTTAAGGATAACCTATACTGTTGTCAGAGTCCTTTCTCAAGAAAGGGCTCTCCACCTGAAATCATCATGTCCTGAAGAAGGGGGAAGCTATCAGAAAGTGCTAATGAAGAAAATGATTTTGTGAAACTATTTCATCAAAGCAAAGTCCCTCTGGCCTTCTCTGTGGACTTCAGACAGATCAGCACCATGGCCAGAAGCACAAGACCTTTCAGGAAAATGCACAGATACCAGGGAAACCTCAGCACTGACAAAAAAAAAGGCACCCAATCCTTACAACCTATGGCTTGCTACAAATTGCTCTGACGTAGCAAGGTTCCACCTGATGGCTATGCTCTCACCTCTGTCTTGATGATAAGGACCTGTCTCAGAAACACCAACAGTAAAAGCCCTGTTTCTTCTTGACTCAAAGGTGCCCCCCTCAGGGCTATAGTCACTAGCTGCCACCTTCTCATTCCCATAGTTCAGACCCTTTCCTCTCTGTGTCAACAAATAAGTCTACTAATCAAACTGAAAGCCTCAGAAAGTGGTTTTCTCTGGCTGCAGGGGGAAAAGGACCATTGTGCCAGATTTTCCCTAGGGCTCTCCTCTCAATTATTTTCAATAGCTAGTTTAATAGGTTTAGAGTCATTTGACAATGTTAAGATCTGCCTGCAATAAGGAATGAGCCACTCAAAACTGAAGTCAATCTATGCAAGATTATCTTTAAATAAGGAATCCAAAATCTTATACTCATCTCCTTTGCTTCTTATATTCTATAAGAGTATAAGGTCCTTAAAAGTAAGGATTGTTTTGTATAGGTAGATCCCCAGTGTCTAGTATAGTGTTCTGCAGTTGTGTGTGTGTGTGTGTGTGTGTGTGTGTTCTAGACCTATGATTTTGTTGGTGTAGGGAATTCCCATTCTTGCTTGGCAAATGGGAAGTGTTTAACACATGATTTGTTTTGATTCACTATTACTATTAAAACTTCCTCTATTTTCATAAGCACATCATCTATCATTTATAACCTTAGGCAGTTGCCTGGGAGTCTGAGAGGGTGTTACATGCCATTGATCATATGGCAAGAGAAGATGTGTGACTTTGGATTTGAACTCAGGTTTTCCTTGAGTCAAATATGACCTTCTATCAGCTATTTGTCTCTGCCTCTTACATTACATGCTTTGCATACAGTAGGTGCTTTATAAATATTTATTGAAATTAATTGGATTTTCTTAGATTTCCTTTCCTTCCCTCCTTTCCTTTCTTACCTCCTCCATTTCCTTCCTTCCCTCCCTACCTCTCCCCCTCCCTCCCTCCTTCCCTCCCTCCCTTCTTTCCTTCCTTCCTTCCTTCCTTCCTTCCTTCCTTCCTTCCTTCCTTCCTTCCTTCCTTCCTTCCTTCCTTCCTCTGCATTTTTCTTCTTTTCCTTTTTAATTCCATTTTCCCCAGTTTTCCTTAGGACTTTTAGTGACAGACATAGGTACTTCTCAAATCTATCACCTCAAGGATCAAATATAAAATTCTCTGTTCAGCATTCAAGGACCTTCATAACCTGCCCTCCTCCCTACCCTTTCCCCCAACTCATATCCCATCACATACTCTTTGATCCAGTGACACATGCCTCCTTGCCGTTCCTCAAATAAGAACTTCTATATTCAGATTCTGGGCATTTTCACTGCCTGCTCCCCATGGCTGGAATGTTCTGCCTTCTCATTTCTACTTCCCTGACTTGCTTCAGGTCCCAGTTAAAATCTCACCTTCTACAAGAAGCCTTTCCTGACCCCTCTTAAACTCTAGTTCCTTCCTTCTGTTGATTATTTCCATTTTATCATATATATATATATATATATATATATATACACACACACACACACATATATATGCATATATACAAACACACACAATTTTTGTCCATAATTCTCTTTATGGTGTCTCCTCCATTAGATTTCAAGCTCCTGGAGGTCAGGAACTTTTACCTTTCCTTGTATCCCTGGTACTTATCACTGTGCCCAATGCTTAATAAATGTTTATTGACTGACTGACCAATAGTAGCACTGATAGATAAGAGAGTCTCCAGCTCCTAATCCAGTCTATTCTCCATCCTTATAAAATGGTTTCACTTATTGCTGGCAGGTGGGTAGCAATTTTATTTCTTAAGATCTCCAATAACCTGCTCCCTTAGTAATCTATTTTGCTACTTAGGAACCCTCACTACCAGAAAGTTTCTACTGCTAGAATCAGAGAACTGGAAATTTACCCAAAAGACAATCTAGTCCATAACATATACATGTGTGTCAGTATCTCTGTATATAGCTTAGAAAGAACTATAGAAAAGAGAAATCCATGGCTTCACCTGGATGGTTATCCCAGTTTCCTCTTGTTCTTCTAATAGGAGTCGATGCCTTTTCATTTTCTCTTCTAAGGAGATGAAAAATAGCTTGTCGAATGAGAAGTTTAGAACCCACCTACTTTGAACATTAAGGGAATATAGGCAGGCAACACACACATGAGGGGACAGAAGACAGACTTTTTTCCTTCCCCAGGAATAATCCTTTTATACAGAAGCAAAATTACTTCAAGAGAAGTTTCCTCTTATCCGAATGACACCTGTTTTGTATAAGTGCTGCTGGCCTCTGAAATTCTGTACTTGATTAGTATTCACACTGTATCTCTGCAATTTATTTTTTCTCAACTCCAAGAGGAAGAAAAAAATCAATGGAAGTAAAAAGAAATTTGCCTATCAGAAAGAAGCTAATCTTACCAAGAAAAAAAAACCACATTTTATAGCAAATTCAACCAAGTCTTTGCCCAAATTTGCCACAAATTTGAAGCAAAACTCTTTAAGGAACTTCAGGCATCTTTCCATAATTTTATTTTAAAAAATGAAAGAAAAGGAGATCTTGGGGGCACCCTTAGCAGGATGAATGGCAGATCTGTTGGAATAAGGTAAAAACCAAGTCAGAATTTTCAGTGTGAATTAGGGAGCTGAGTCTTCCTTTGAAGTTGAATTTTGACACAGTGGAACCTCAGCAAAGAGGTTTCCTTAGTTTCTCTACCTGCCCAGCACAGAGGAGTTAGTCAGTCATTAAACACTTATAAAATGTTTAAACACTTACTATGTTCCAGGCACTGTGCTGACCACTGGGGATACAGAAAAAGGCAAAAACAGTCCTGTTTCTCAAGGAGCTCACAGTCTAGCGGGGAGACAGCATGCAAACAGCTATGTACAAACAAGCTATGCACAGGGTAAATTGGAAATAATTAAAAGAGGGAAGGTGCTAGAATTAGGGGGATCAGGATAGGCTTCCTGTAGAAGGTGGGATTTTTAGCTGAGACTTGAAGCAAGTCAGGGAATCCAGGAGGTAGAGATGAGGAGAGAGTATTCAAAGCATGAGAAACAGCCAGCAAAATGCCTGGATGCTGGATATGGGTGTTTCTTGTTTGAGGAACAGCAAGGAAGTCAGTGTCACTGGATTGCTGAGTATGTGATGGGGTGTAAGATGTAAGAGGACTGAAAAGGTAGGGGGTGAGGCAGGTTATTGGGGGCTTTGAATGCCAAACAGAAGGTTTTCTATTTGATCCTGTAGGTGATAGGGAGCCGCTGGAAGTTATTGAGTGGAGGGGGGTGGTAACATGGTCAGACTTGTGCTTTAAGAACATCACTTTGACAGATGAGTGAAGAATGGACTGGAGAGGGAAGAAAATTGTGGTAGGGGGATTAACTAGAAGGCTATTGCAGTAGTCCAGGTAAGAAGTGATAAGGGTCTATACCAGGATAGTAGCAATGTTCAAGGAGAGAAAGGGCATATATGAGAGATATTATGAAGGTAGAACCAGAAGGCTTTGGCAATAAATTGGATATGGGGGGAGTGTTGAAAGAGATTGAGAAATTGAAGATGACACCTTTACTGTGAAACTGTGTGACTGGGATGATGATAGTACTCTCAGAAGTAATAGGGAAAGGAGGTAATGTCAAGATGGCAGAGTAACATGAAGAATTACAGCTTAGTTCTCCTACCTCACTTCCTCCATGAAGATCTTGAAAATGCACTAGACCAAATTCTAATCAGGAAATCTAAGAAAAAAACCACACTCCCCACCCCCACCCCCAGCCCAGTATAGCTTAGAGAGACAGACAGAAAGGTTTGTGAACATTGGGACTGGAGTATGGCCAGGAGCCCCCATGCATGGAACATTCCAGTATTCAGGGACTCAAAGAAGGCTGAGACTAGACACTGGAGTAGGAAGCATAGGGAAGAGAGGGATTCCAGGTGATACCTGAACTAGTGAAGTGTACAGTTACAGGTACCCCTGAGTAGCTGTGTCACCCTCTACAAGATTCTGGGTCACAGGTCCAGGGTTGCTTGAGGAGAGAACTTGTATATTAGGGCCCTAGCTGTGTACTTAATTGAGTAACAAGTTTGAAAGCAAACAGTAACTGTGTGGGTCTGATCTCAGGAGCAGAATAGGAACTCAGTTCTGGCCTTCTGCTTAGGCTGAAACCTGCAATGGAATTCCCTGGGAAGGAATTTTAGACCAAAGGGGACCCACAGTTCAATCACTCTGAACCTTTTGATCCTTCTAATGGCAGAGTCCAACAGCAGGTTACTGAAGCTGCCATCTTTGGACAGGCCAAACAGACCCATTTGCAGAGCTCAGACCAAGAAAGCAGTGAACAAATTTTGCCCTGGATCATCTCACTTTGGGAGCAGTAAAAGCTTGAAGGGCCCCCAGGCTGAACTGTGAAAGTATAAGGATACAAGAGGGCAGAAGCTCAACCCAGAAATTCCCTTTAGAAGTTGGCAGCATGCAGCCCTAACATAAAGTTCAACATCAAGAGGTAGGCTAGAAGAATGAGCAGAGAAACAAATAAAAAATTAATTACTGTAAAGAGTTATTATGGTAACAGGTAAGATACAAATCCTGAAGAAGAGAATGACTCCAAAATGTCTACAATTAAAGCCTCAAAGAAAAATGTAACTTGAATACAAGTCCAACTGGGATTCTTGAAAGAGATAAAGTAAGATTTTTTTTAAAGAGCTAAACATGATTTTTTAAAAATGAGAGGGGGAGAGGAAAAAAATGGAAAGAGAAATGAGAGCTATGAAAGAAAAATAAAAAAGAGGATGAACAGTTTGGAGGGTAAAACTTTAACCAAGAAAATTATTCCCTGAAAATTAGAATGACCAAAGACATCAAGAAATATTAAAATGAAGTCAAAAGACTGAAGAAAAAAGAAAATATAATGTATCTCATGGCAAAAACAACTGACATGGAGAACAGATTGAAGAGAGATAATTTAAGAGTCACTGGGCTACTTGAATGCTATCACCAATAAAAGAACATATATATATATGTATATATATATATCTTTAAATCATAAAAGAACAGTGTACATATCTTTTAGAATCAGAGGACAAAGTAGAAAGAAGTAAACAAAGAACCCAACAATCACCTTATGAAAGAATCCCCAAAGTGAAGACTCCCAGAAATATTATAGCTGAGGTCTAGAACTTCTATATCAAAGAAAAAGTACTGCAAACAGCCCCAAAGAAAGATGAGCAATAGTTCAGGATCACACATAATTGAGCAGCTACCATTATAAAGGAGCAGAGACCTTGGAACATTATATTCTAGAAGGTGAAAGTTTAGGCTTTCAACCAAGAATAATTTACCCAGCAAACTGAGTATAATCTTACAGGAGGAAAAAATATTTCTTCAATGAAATATGAGACTTCCAAGCATTCCTGATGATAGGATTAGAACTGAATAGAAAATTTAACATACAAACATAGGAGCCAAGTGAAACATAAAAAAAATTTGAATGAGTAATTGTAAAGCACTAAATAAAGTTAAACTGTTTACATTGTTATATGCAGAGATGATGCATGTAACTGCTCAGAGTTTAGTTATCATCATGGGTCTTGGAGAAAGCCTCATTTGACAGAGGGCCTGAAAATGATTCTATTATGTTTTGATGATCTTAAAGGATGAATGGAAAGGGAGGAGAAAGGACTACATGGTGGGGGGTACAGAGAAGGGAGAAGAATGAAGGAAATTATCTCACATAAATGAAGTACACAAGTAAAAATCTATACAACAAGGAAGAGGGAGAGAAGGGAAGTAGGGAACATTTGAACTTTACTCTCATCTGAACTGGTCAAAGGATAGAAGAATACATATACACAGACAGTTGGGTATAGAAATTTATTTCACACAACAGGGTAATAGGAAAGAAAGTGGTTAAGGGAAAGGGTGAGGGAATAAAAGACAGGATAAATTAAGGTAGACAAAGCAAACTCTTAAAGTGGAGACAGGAAACAAAGGGAAGTGAAAACATAAGAGAATAGGGTAGAAGGAAATAAACAATTAACAATCAAAACTGTGAATGTCAATGGGATGAACTAAACTCATAAAAATGAAGAAGAAAGAAGAAGGGATTAGAAACCAGAATCTAACAATATGTTGTTTATAAGAAAGATACACACAGAGTTAAAATAAGGAGAGGGAGCAAAATCTATTACGAAGTAAAAAAGGCAGGGGATAACAATCATGATTTTAGACAAAGTAACAGCCAAAATAGACCTAATTAAGAGAAATATACATAGAAACTATGTTTTGCTGAAGGGTAGTATAGACAATGAATTACTATCAATACTGAACATATATGCATTGAATGTCATATCATATAAATTATTAATTTTTTTTTTGCTTTTTGGACTGCAATTGGGGTTAAGTGACTTGCCCAAAGTCACATGGCTAGTAAGTGTGTCAAGTGTCTGGGTCCGGATTTGAACTCAGGTCCTCCTGACTCTAGGGATGATGCTCTATTCACTGTGCCACCTAGCCGCCCCATATCATATAAATTCTTAAAGGAAAAGTCAAACAAGTAACAAGGAGAAATAGTAAAACTATAATAGTTGTTGTTGTCATTGTTATCGTGGAGTCATATCCTAAATTACTTGACCCCATGGACAAAGTCCATGGGATTTTCTTGGCAAAACATGCTGGAATGGTTGGCCATTTCCTTCTCCAGTGGATTAAGGCAAACAGAGGTTAAGGGATTTGCTCGGGGTTGCACAGCTAGTAAGTGTCTGAGGTCATATTTGAACTCAGATCTTCCTTACTCCAAAAACAGTGCACTATTCATTACACCACCTAGCTGCCCAAAATAGTAGTGAACTTTAATTTCTCTCTGTCAGACACAGATGAATCTAACAAAAAAAAAAAAACAAAAAATCAATAAGGTATTTGAATAGAATTTTAGAAAAGTTTGATATAATAGAGCTCTGAAGGATATTGAGTGGGAACAGAAAAAAGAATGCTATTTCTCAGCTGTACATTAACCTTCACAAAAATTGACCATGCATTAGGGCACTAAAACCTCCCAGAGAAATGCAGAAGAGCAAAAATATTAAATGTGTCTTTTACTGACAACAATGCAACAAAATTATATTGAATAAAGGATCTTCAAAGCAAAGATTAAAAATTAATTGGAAGCTAAGCAACTTAATCTTAAAGAATGGGTGAATCAAAGAACAAATCATAGAAATAATCAATAATTTCATTAAGTATAATGACAACAATGAAACAACATTCTAAAATTTTGGGGATATAGCCAAAGCAGTACTTAGGGAAAATTTATATCTCTAAACAGTTTCATCAATAAAAAAAGAGTCAATCAACAAATTGGATCTGCAACTACAAGAGTTAAAATAAGATAACAAGAAAAATGATCTTCAACTACAAGAGTTAAAATAAAATGACAAGAAAAATGAAACAGTGACAAGGAAGTTAGAAAGAAGGGAAAATTTGGGGTGGGAGAGAGACAATGAGTTCAGATTTGGACATGTTGAGCTTAAGAGTATCCAATTTGAGATATTGAATAGTTGAAGAATAGAGTCTGTAGGTTAAGAGGAAGATTGGGAGTGGATAAGTAGAACTGAGAGTCATCTGCATAGATAATAATTGAATCTATGGCATCAATGAGATCACCAGGAGAAATAGTAGAGGAAAAAAAGAAAAGATCTTAGGACAAAGTCTTGTGAGATCCATGGTTAGCAAAAAGAATGCTGTACTTGGAGATAGGAGAGCAGGGTTTGAACTCTGTCTGACCTGTACTAACTGTGTGACTTTGGAAAGTTCACTAAAACTCTGGTCCCAAGTTTTCATGTCTGTAAAATAAGGACAATAATGTTAGCACCACCTGCCTCACTGGGGAGGTGTGAGGAAAGTGCTGAATAGTGTTACAGCACTATTTACATGTGAATTATTCATTGATAACTGTTAATAACAATAATAATCACAACTACTTATAATCCAACTTCCATTCCTACAACTCTACTAAATGATCTAGTTGCAATTGCCTTTTTTAAAATTTTATTCTTCCTTGACTACTAGGTAGCATTTGGCCTTTGATTACTCCTCATTTTGATTACTGCATGTCCTATAGAAACGCAAACCTTCCTCCTTCTTTAACTGTTTCTTCTTCGTCCTCTTAACTGGCGTCTTGTCTCCAAAACCTTCAAATAGGGTTCCCCAATGATAGAAGGAAAAGGAAAATTTATAACAGTATCTCATATTTTCTACCCTAATTTTCTTTTGTAGTCATGGGGGATTGGATCTTATCAAGTCCACTTAAAGATAGTGAAGACAAGACCCAGAAAAGTGGTGATTCACTTTTGTGACTTAAGACAGCTTTAATAAAAAAAATTTAAACCATCCAGGGTCTCAGTTTCTCTATCTAGAAAATGGAAGTGGTAATACTATGTGCCTTTTGTCACATAAGAAGGGGCTCATAAGAAATGAGAATAGTGTAATGGTTTGAAGTCCTCCAAGAAAGTTGATAAAGGGAGTCCAGTTCTGATCAATCCATGAATGTTTGAGGAAATTAGTTTTCAGGATTGTTTGAAGGATATGGACAAGTGGAATAAAAAACAATGACCACTGAGGCTCTGTTTTCTTTTGTTCATCTCAAGTACAATTACTCTAAATGTGCTAGAAGAGTGTGTGGCAAATCAAGTTTGAAATGATTGGTTATTCAATGGCTATGACTGACCACATGACAGCTGCCCTCCACAGATGCACTCATTCATTCATCACTGAAATGAATAAGGTCTCTAGCAACCAGGTTGAAGGGGGCATTTTTCCCTATAGAAATTGGATCTAGTTTCAAACCCTGAACATTCTTACAGAGACAAAGCACTCACAGGTCCCACTATTTCTAAAGAGAAATGGTGGAATCATTTATTCATGTCTTTTGTTGGAGTATAGTCTCAGAAAGCACACGTGGAATAAGGAAATGGGGCTAACCAAGGAGGGTCAGTAGAAAAATATTAAATGGAAAAAAGTGTCTAGCCTAGTCTCTTATACATGGAAGTCACAAAATGGCTGTATATAGGCAGCAATAGAATACTTGGGAGTGGATGAAGATTTCCAAGGGTGGGAATATAAAAAGAAATGAAGACAAGGTCAAGAATAAAACCTTGGGAACACTGCTTGAAGGAGGGAAGGAAACCATTTAAGGATAGAAGAAACAGATAAAGAAGTTTTATTTCAATTCCTCATTCAGGTATGGAATTGACCATTGGTTTTCAATGGCTATGCCAATGCTCATCAATTGTGGAAGGTTCTACCAAGCTGGAAAAGCTTAGAATATGGGGTATATGTCTGTTATTTGAGGAGCAGCTTAGGTAAGTTCAAAGAGTTTTAATGCCAGGGGGTTGGACACCAGATAGTGAAATTGGGAAGACCATTACGACTCTTGTAGAGTCTCTAATAAAAACTGTAGGAGTAGGTGACCTTCATTAGTGGAGCTTGTATACATAACTGATGAAATCATGAGTCCTTACAATATTGGAGCATAATCTTGGGGAGAGAGAGCTCTGGGTTTCTGCTCAGGAAAGCAGAGAAATGTGTGAAATGTTAATGTTTGCACTCTGGGAAAAAGCAACATCTATATCAAAGCCAAGAGATGGCTTTAGTAATCTGATAATTTGTTTTGAGTTTGTTGTTATTTGTTTTTCCCTCAATGATGTATTCAAATGATTAGAATTTCATTGTTTGGAAGAATTTCTACCACTTCACCCTTCTGCCTTCCTTTGCTTAATGATTTGACCCTGTCACCCTCCTATTCAATAGATTCTGGTGGCTCCCTATCACTTACAGGAATCTCCATTTGGTATTCAAAGTCTTTTGCAACCTGCCCCCCAATTCTTCCTATACCTTCCCCCTCTTATTCTGTGACTCAATGATACTGGTCTTCTTGCTGTCCTCAAAGAAGACACTCCATATCCCAATTCCAGACATTTTCACTGGTTGTTCCTTATGCCTGTTTTCTCTCCTTGTTCATCTCAGCCTCCTGGCTTTCCTGATATTCTTCAAGTTCCAGCTAAAATCCCATTATCTACAAGAAGCCTTTCCTGATCCTCCTAATGCCAATGCCTTTCTTCTATTGATTATCTCCCATTTATCCTATAGATATCTTGTCTGCATATACTTGTTTTTACTCTGGAAATAGGGTTAGGGTTAGAGTTAGGGTTTGTCTTTTGTAGTAAAAACAGGGGTAGGAATTGTCTTTTGCTTTTGTATACCCTTAGCATTGTCCTAGCACATAGTAGGCACTTAATACTGACTGACTGACCTCTTTAATCATAGATTTCAAGGTCTAGAAAGGGAAGATGAAGAACCAGAGTTTCTGAGTGAAGTGGCTTGCCCTGAAGTTACCAAGCTAGTTAATAGAAAGTCTGGATTAGAACTCTGGATTCTGTAACCAGGTGCAGTTTTCTTTCTAGTTCATTCTTCTCCATCTGTCTCACCCAAATTATTCCCAACAGGAGAAACACTGGATCCCCTGTTAGTGCCACCAAAGTGCCCCCTGACATCTCCTCTGTTTAGACAGATTTTTTGTACCCAGAATTCCCTGAGTGGATTCATTCTGCCACCTGAAGCAGCAGGCAGTCAGGTAACTATCAAAATGAAACCGTTCTCCACCCCCCTGGAGCCAGGCCAACCCCACACTTTGGACATGAATAGTTGGGGAGCCAGTCTGTGGCCAGTCGACTGAGAAGTCTCATCTGTTTCTTTGGTCACCTTTCATATGTCAGCCCACTTTGGATCTTGGCAATTTCAGGTGTCTCTGGGACTTTCAGCTCACTGGCCTTGCTTCCACGGCCCCTAAAAGAGAGCATGAAGCACTAGGGCATCCCACAGATGTCAGTAAATGGGTCTGGGTAATTGTAAAGGCCATCACCACTCAGCAGCCCTTTCTTTCCCCTTGATGGGGATAAATGTTGATAACTCAATGATGATGAAAGCATCATAAACTGCTCATGTTTGTCATGCTCCCTTACACAAGCTAGGGAAATTTGCTGCAGCCTTCCTTACTGTGAAGAAAACCAGTTGTCAGGGCCAGGATAATTCTAGTCAAGAAATTAGTGCTGGGGGATTAATTGTTTAGAAGGTAATGGTTGGTACAATCCAAATTAATGAGAGCACAAGGCAATTTGCAGCATAGTATTTTCCATCAGAATTTCTAGACTCGAATAAGTTTTGTCAGAATGGTTGGAGCAGAAAAGGGGAAAAGGAAAGCCATTTTTTCTCTCTCCTTATAGTTATTTGAACTTGGTAGTATTGATGAAAACATAGCAAAGTGTCTCCAATAACTGCTGCAGAGATGGGTCCATCCATTCTTCTTAAAGATGATTGATTTGTTTGCTTTGCTTGCTTCTGAAAGCTGAATGGAAAAGTACATAATAATGATAACTAGTATTCATATAGTGTTTCAAGGTTTGCAAAGCATTTTAAGAAATATTATCTCACTTGATACTCACAGTAGTCCTGTGAGGTAGATGCTATTATTATTATTGTCATTTTACAGATGAGGAAACTGAGGCTTCTAAGAAAGGGATTCCTTTCATGTATGGGTTGGACTGGATGGCTTCTGAAGGTCCTTCCAACTCTCAAAATCTGTGATTCTGTAAGTTCAAATGCTTTAAGTGGGGCTATCTGGCCATGGGTTCCTATCTTGGTTCACTAGGTATAGTGAACCATTGAATGCAGTTAAAAATCAATTCAGAACTCAGAATTATGGTTTAAGGATGGGCTAACCCTTCATTCCTCCTTATATATAGACTCCATCCTTTCCATCTCTCCTTATACCCCACCTCAGGAATTCTCTTGGCGTTCATTGTGCTCTAATATTTTCCTACGCTCTCACCAATATTTTATATCCTCCCATCTGAATTCCTCTAAATTCCTTCTGAAGATGCCAACAGGTTGGACTCCCCCAAATTCCCCAGCCTAAACCAGAAGGTACTTTTGCTAAAAAAAAAAAAACTCATCAAGAAATAAATGGCTCCCTGCCAGATTTAAAATCACCTTGGGAACCAAAGCTGTTTCAAAAAGTGGATTCTGACATAAAACTCAAAACATCTTGATGTTTCTGTGCAAATTCAGTACCACTTCCAGTAGCCTTATGTTGGGAGGCAACACCAAATGTATTGTAGACTTGGGAATGAGGAGGTTCTGTGTTCTGAACCTCTACCAACTAGGAAGTCCTTAAAAATCACAGCATCACACACAAACCCATACTTTTAGGAGTTGAAAGGAAACTCCAAGTTTAATCAATAATAGTCACTAAACATTTATTAAGCACCTACTATTTGCTAGTTACTATACTAAACTCTAGGGATATAAAAAAGGTAAAAGATAAACCCTGTCCTAAAGGAGCTCACAATCTAATGGAAAAAACAACAAGCAAAGAAATATATACACACAAGCTATGTACAAGATAAATGGGAAATATTTAAGAGAAGGAAGGCAGTATAATTAAGAGAGGATGGGAAAGCCTTCCTTTATAAGGTGGGCTTTTAGTAGGGACTTAAATGAAGCCAGTGGGCAGAGATGAGTAAGGCATTCTATGCATGGGGGACAGTCAGAGAGAATGCCTGGAGCTGAAAGATGGAGTTTCTTGTTCATAGAACAGCCAGGGGGCCAGTGTCACTGGATGGATGAGTGTGTAGTAGGGAGTGAGGTGTAAAAAGACTGAAGGTAGGAGGGAACTAGGTTAGGAAGGACTTTGAATGGCAAACAAATGATTTTGTACTTGATCTTAGAGATAATAGGGAGCCATTGGAGTTTATTGAGTATGGGGGTGACATGGTCAGATCTGTACTTTAGGGAAATCACTTTGGTAGCTGGATGGAGAATGGATCAGAGAGAGGAGAGACTTGAGGCAGGCAGCCTCACCAGCAGGCTATTACAGTAGTCCAGGTTGAGGTGGCGAGGTCTTGTACCTGGGTGGTAGCAGTGTCTGAGGAGAGAATGGGGCAAGTTTGAGAAATGTTGGGAAGGTGAAGTAGACAGATTGGTAAAGGATTAGTTATAGGGGGTGAAAGATAATGAGGAGTCCAGATTGACTCTTAGATTTCAAGCCTGAGGGCTTGGGAAGATGGGGTTGCCCTTTGCAGTGATAGGGAAATAAGAAGAAGGTTTGGGAGAAAGATAATGACTTAAGGAAGGTAGGTGGCATAATGGATTGGGAGAATTTCTAGGACTCAGGAAGAACTGAGAAAAGATTTCCTTTCATATATGGGTTGAACTGGATGACAGCTGAGCTCCCTTCCAACTTTCAAAATCTGTGATTTTGAGTTCAAATCTTACTTCAGATGCTTTCTAGCTCTGAGACCCTGAGCAAGCGACTTAACCTCTCTCGATCTGTTTCCTCATTTGTAAAATGGAGATAATACTAGAACCTACCTCAGAAGGTTGTTGTGAGGATCAAATAAGATAATGTATATAAAGAAAGCACTTTGCAAAGCTTAAAGCACCATATAAATGTGAACTCTTAATGCTGTCTTCTCCAGGGGTTCTTAACTTGAGGTCCATCAACTTGGTTTTTTAAATATATATATTCTGATTACTGTATTTCAATGTAATTGGTATCCTTTGTTTAGTCTTTTCAACCATGTCCAATTCTACATGATCCCATTTGGGGTTTCCTTGGCAAAGACACTGGAGTGGTTTGCTATTCCTTTCTCAAGCTCATTTTGCAGATGAGGAAACTGAGGCAAATGGGGTTAAGTGAATTGTCCAGGGTTATGCAGCTAGTAAGTATCTGAGTCCAGATTTGAACTTAGGCCTGGTGCTCTATGCACTATGCCATCTAGTTTTCCTGGCATTTTTTGGTAACCCTATGTATTTCACTGTATGCATTGGGAAGAGGGTCCATAGACTTCACCATAGCAAAAGGGGTCCACGACACAACAGATAATAAGACTCCCTGGTTAGTCCAACCCAGACTATGGTTCCCATTGTTTACTTACCAACAAGCGATCATTCAGCCTCTACTTTCAGACCTCCAATAATAAGTGAACTAACTATCCCTGATCAAGTCACTCTTTATTAGCTCCCATTTACTAAGCATTTTTTTTCCTGGTATTGAGCTCAAAGCTGTCCTTTGTCATCTCAGCCCACTGGTTCTTCCTTATTGAATTCTGTTGCACTGTTTAGGTTCATAAGTGGTACCAATGAAAGAACCTGTTGATCATTTGGGGGGCAGGAATGCAGAATTGAGTTCTAGAACGAGAAAGCTGGGAGAGATGAATTTGCTTCCTATTTCTAATTAAAATGTTATGAAAGAAAGGTAGAATTTTTCCATGTGGAACAAAGTACTCTGCTGGCTACTGCAGTTTAAAGTTCTTCCAACTGTTCTATAAGAGCACCTATTGCCACAGACATTTCTTTTCAAGTCCATTTGAATTGAGACAGCTAATTTCATTCAGCCTAAGGAGGCCCCCCTGTCTCATCACCCATCACCTTTTTGTTAGACCTCAAAGAGCACTTCAAATCCAATCATAAAGGAAAACTCAGGTTTCTGTGATTGAAAACAGGTTGTTGGGGGATAATTCTGTACTGGTGAGATGGTTACTTCTCAGGAAAAATTTCAATCCAGGACATCCTTAGGGGACATGGCTACCAGCTTTGTATGCATTGAGAATAATGGTGATGGTTTTTATGTTTGCATGTTATATTATATTTTATGAAGCAGAATCATAAATGGTTAGAGCTAGTTAGGACCTTTTTGATCATATAAAACAGTGTGGTATAATAGTAGACTTGGAATACAAAAGACCTGGGTTTAAATCTTGCCTTGTGTATGATTGTGGGCAGAAATCTCTCTGAGACTCAGTTTCCTCATCTATAAAATGTGGACGATAATCATTGTAGTACTTACTTCATTGGGTTCATCATGTGGTCATTACTTTTCTCCTCAAAGCTTTTTAAAGCCCACCTTGTAGAGATTAATTTTTCCTTGCCTTTAAAAACACATACATGGGGCAGCTAGGTGGCTCAGTGAGTACAGCGCTGGCCCTGGAGTCAGGAGGACTTGAGTTCGGATCCAGCCTCAGACACTTAACACACACACACAGCTAGCCCTGTGACCTTGGGCAAGTCACTTAACCCCAACTGCCCTCCAAAAAGCAAAAAAATAAAAAATAAAATAAAAAACACATACATGTCAGAGGTGGGAATTCAAACCTGGGCATTAAAGGTCTCTCAAGTACCACCCTCTCCTCTGTCATGTAGCCGCACTCTAGGAGAATAAAATGAGATAATTATACACACAGTTCTCTGCAAATGGAAAAGCCCTACAAATATCATTTATCATCTTATCAAACACTCTCATTTTGCAGATGAGACCCAGACAGGTGCAGGTGGATCCAGTTGACTTTTGAATCCCCTTCCAACTCAGATACTGTGATTCTGTGAGAGTCTGAATAGCAGGATTTAATGTCCATATGACGTCAATTATAATTTGGGAATCCTACGTATGCCACATCTAGGAGATGATTGAGAAGTCTGCTCCACATCCACCAGAATGACCTGTGTGATTTGACATAGAAAAGTAGATGCTTTAACAATTCTCATGTATGGCCTACACTCAAACAGTTCTTTACCCCTTTAGAAAACATTTTTCTCATGACAGCCCTATAAGTAATACCACCTTTCATAAAGACATCGAGGCTCAGAAATATGGAGTGATTTCTTTGGCAAGTGGTGGAATTGGGGCTTAAATCCAGGTCTGATAACTCCAAATCTAGTTTTCTTGCCATGGTAACATTTTAGATCATGGGATAATCAATATCAAGCTGGAAAGGACCTCTGAGGTCCTTTTACAGATGAGGAACCCAAGGTCTAGGGATGCTAAGTTACCTGTCCAAGGGAAATGCTTGCTTCACAGGGAGCAAACTTCAGAGGTGGAATTTGAACTCAGATCCTCTGACTCCTTAGCTAATGTTATTTATTGTACCACTCTTTATGTGCTTCATGCAATTTAGATAATTTAAGGTACTGGAGAAAACTCTTGCATGATCTTCATTAGCATTACAATAAGTTGGAATGTCAGTCTTGCTGTACCCATTAAACCTGGCCATCGATATTTTGCTACAGACTGACCAAAGCTGGCCATATGCTGGGAGAAGTTCTGGAAAAAGAAAATACTGACTTTACCACATTCCAGCTCAATGCCCCAAAGTCAGATCATTAAGTAGCTCCATTTGCTCCCTGTAAAATGAAGGGATTGGACAAGAAAAATGAGGTCTCTTCTAGCTCAGTAGCCTCAGAGCCAGAAAGACCTGTATTTAAGACCTCTAATCCATACTGACCATATGATCCAAGGTAAATGATTTAAGCTTTCAGCATTCTGTGAAATTAAGGAAGATTCTAAGTTGCGGAGAATATACCAACCTGCTATTGGTTAGAATAGTTAGTTCCCTCCCCTGAGAGTTCCTTGTACCAGTTAAATCACAGGTTCATTTCTTACCTTCTACCTCTACTGTTCAGTGATACAGGGACATGGCTTGCCACTTGGTCACCTTGGTGATTCGTAACAAAATCGATTTCTGCTTTCCTATTGTTAGTACCTTCTTGGAGAGGGCAAGCTGAAAGTCTTGCTCTGCAACATTCATCAAGGCCTCCTTACCCTATATAGGAGTTAAAGTGGCTTCTTGCCAGTTGTCTTAAAGGTGATTGGCTTAATAGAGTGATGTTGAGAATGATAATAGTTATCACATGTGATCAGGAGAGGAATTCTTCTCTTTCTTCTGTAGCCCAAATCCCTCTTTATTAATGCAGATACTCCCAGAGCAGAGAGAATGATTTAAAAGCTCTAATTTTGTTACCTTCTAAAGCCATGAACCACCTAAGCTGATTGTAATGAGATTTGGGGAAAGAGTTAGGCTCTTAGCTGAGGTCAATTTATCTTAGGGAGAAAGTGCTATCATCAAAATGCTTAGAAATTATTAGCACTTAGGGTAAACCTGAAGAGACCTATTAGTGTAAGATGCTTAGCCAAGCTACAAATGCAAGATGCAATTACAATTCTTATTTATTTCCCTTTGCTTCATATTTAAGCATGAGAAAAGATGGCTAGGTGAGATGCCAGGAAAATCAATTGATGAAACAGTAACTACTTATGAAGAAGCTGTTCTGCTACCATTTGAGGCTGTGTGGGGCATATGAAGGAATATCAGACATAGTCCCTGCCCTCAAGGAGCTTTTTATCTTCAGAGGGAGCAGCACATCCCAAGAATGAATGAACGAATGAATGATTGAAACATTTATCAAGTGCTTGCTTTGCGCAAAATGCTGTGCTAAGCCCTGAAGGTATAAATAGAAAAGTAAGACAGTACCTTTTCTTCAGAAGTTCACTTGGCAATGGGAGAGAAATATGGAAAGTTTCACCTGCAAGACAGATGAAAAGATGATGGTATTGCCTCTTTGTTAATGTGATTTCTGATGGTGAAATCCCATCAGTTTCTGGTATTAGATGGACAGTGCCAAGGACTGACTTTGGTGGTGAGAACTTTCTTGCATCGTATACTGCATCCTCAGAGAGTGACAGAGACAATAAATCCTATGATTTTCAAAAAAAAAAAAAGGGCTGGGAGGGTGGGGAGAGATCATTGTGGTTTGGTAAAGTTTCACAAAGAAGAGAGATGGCAAATGGAATTAGTCCTTGAAGAGTAGGTAGGATTTAGATTAGTGCAAAGCAATGGGGAATTCCAGGTGTCAAGAATTAGTTGAAAAAAAGGTGTGGAGGAAGATGTCCTCAAGGTATGCTAAAATGGGCACCAGTTTAGCTGGGACAAGAGTTTGTGTTAAGCATTAGGAGGAGACAAAGTTGTGAAAGTAGGTTGGGCCTTGATAGTGGAAGACCTTGAATGCCAGACTAATGGGTTTGGATTTTATCTTAAGTAGGCAATGGGGGTCATGGAAGATATTTTAAGCAAGAGAGTAACATGATAAAATACAGTATTTTGAGGGTAGTTATCCATATTAATTGGAATTAATTTGTAGTATGAAGTAGAAGAGGGTAAAGACTGGATGCTGGAATACCAATTAAAGGGTTGTTGTAATAATCCAGGGCAAGGTGATGACAGTCTGAACTAAGATAATGGTAGGAGGAATGGAAAGCCAGGGACAGATTCTTTATACTATCCAGAGATAGTATAAAGAAACAATCAATAGGATTTAGTAACTATTTGTTTGGATATTGGTGAAGGGACAGTGCTATGATGGAAAGGAGTGAAATAGAGATGACTTGAACATTTTCAGCATAGGTTCCTGGGAGAAAATGATATTACTGATGAAAATAGGGAAGTCAATGGGTATGGAGAAAGGGGAAGGAAGGAATGTCAGTTTTGTAGTGAAGAGAATGAATTCTGCTTTAGGCATATTTAATGCAAATTGATTTATAAGTATCCAAGTATAAATGTCCAGTAAGCATTGGAAATGTAAAACAGAAGCTTGGGGAAAAAGATAAAGGTACAAATTATGCAGATTTGGAAGTCATCTATAAGGAAGTCAAAGCTGTTGGAATGTATACAGCCTTAAAGGAAGGTATAGATCATAGATTTTAAAGGTGGAAAAAAACCTTAGAGACCATCTGAGACACAGAGGTTTCAACTTAACCAGGTTCATATAGCTAGTAAAGGTATATGAAGCAGGATTTCAACCCAAATCTGCATGATACCATGTCTAGTTCTCTAAAAGAAAAAGGCCATGGGCTGAATTTTGGAAGAACAATGATATGAGGGTGTGAGGGGGAGAGAAGAATGAAGAATAAATCTCTGATTCTTAACAACCAGGCATTTGTGGTACTTGAAGTCTGCTGCCCACAGTCACAGTTTCTGTATCAGCAGTGATCTGAAGGTTCTTCCTGGGTGGGCATGGTTCCATCCCTTAAATAAAGAAGTTTTTGGTAGGAAGCTGAAGGAAGGGGGGTTGGCAATATAGGAACATCATATTGCCATAGCAAGATAAACCATCCAAATAATCCATTAATATTTTTGAGCTAGCCCATGCTTCTAATGAATTTGGATTATATCCCATAGGCAGTAGAGAGTTATTGGAAGTTTTTGAGTAGAAGAATAGATGGGGAAAGGCTCTAATGTGCTGGAACCATTTAACCTGGAGAAGATGAGACAGAGGTGAGGTTTGTTAATAGTCTTTGAAAATACTCAGGCTTACTATATGGAAGGTAGTGACCAGCTATTCATTCATTCGACAAGGATTTAACAAGCTGCTACTATATGACAAGCACCTTGCTAAGAACTGGGAATACAAAGAAAGGTAAAAACAACAATGACTCATAGCTGTTCACCTCTACTGAGGCTGAACTAAGAGGAAATTGAACTATATAGTATTGATTATGGTTAGAAATGAAGAGAATTTTTCTGAACATGCAGAGTCTTTTACTAGACTGTCAAAAGAGGAAATAGAGTTTCCTTCTTTGGAATAGTTTCAACCTGAAAGACCAGGAAGTCTTAGATCTGCTCTCCTACCCTAAGCATCTATAACCTCCTGGCTCAGAGTGAATATTTCTCTTTTGTTCAGCAACCCTGAGCATCTTCCCCTCCCAGTTTGATTTTTTTTTATTAAAGGGATCATCCCTTGACTCACTTTTTTTTGGTTTTCACATTAGTCATGATTTAAAGAAGAATTAGAACCAATGGAAGGAACAACGAGAAAGAAGAAACAAAGCAAAAGAAAAGGAGAGCAAATAGTATGTTTCCATCTGCATTGGTACTCCAAAGTTCTTTCTCTGGATGTGGATAGCATTTTCCATCATGAGTCTTTTGGAGTTGCCTTAACTGACTCTTTTTTTTTTTTGGCTTTTTGGCGGGGGGAAGGCAGGGCAATTAGGGTTAAGTGCCTACCCAAGCTCACATGGCTAGTTTTGTGTTGTGTCTGAGACCAGATTTGAACTCAGGTCCTCCTGACTCCAGGGCCAGTGCTCTGTTCACTGCGACACCTAGCCGCCCCTTAAATCACTTCTTAAAGGGGCCTAATCACTGAATGGACATTGCCTCACTCAAAGTGAGAACCTGGGAAGACCTCAGCTTAAAAGGCCAATGGTCTCCCACTGCATCCTGGACCATCTCTAGTTGTCCTGATTGATATCAGGCCACTGGACTCAGATGATTCTGGAGGAGAAAGTGAGGCTGGTGACCTTGCACAGCCCTCCCTCCCTCAAATCAAAATCAATTGCAAGTCATGTCATCATTTCCCTGATGTCACAGTCCTCTTTGAGAACAAAGGACAAACCACAACACAACCACACACAACCCCAATCTATAACACTCTAATCATTTCCTCATCAAAATATCAAAAGGTTGATGATTATCTCCTCTAACTAGATTGTAGCACATCTCTGGTTTAGTAGAGTTGCTTTGACCAGAAACATTTATGGTCTAGTGGCCAACCTTTTGATGATGAGTATCTCCAAATTTAGCTAGTCTGGACCTTAGTCAAGTCCATTCTTGGGTCAGTATTATAATCCTTTCTAGTTTAGTGAGACCTGCCAGAGTTTTTGATCTATGAGGAATCTGGGATTATTTCCATACTATGATGAAGAGGGACGGCATTGCATTAATGGTTAGAGCACTACACAGGAAGTCAAGAAAACCTGGGTTCATATCCTGCCTCAGATATTGTCTATGTGACCATGGGCAAGTCACTTAACCTCTGAGTCTCCATTCCCTTTCATATAAAGTGGTGATAACAAAACTTGTAATGTTGGGGTGGAGGAAAGCACACAGTGGAAATTCACCAGCTCAGATAACCACTCCTATTTGCTAGTACAATTACCTGGTCTTCAATATTCTGGTGATGAACCTCTTTGTGCCTAGCTAGAATGACATGCATTCTGTTTTCTGGCTCTCCATTTTCAAAGGAACTCTTAGATTGTCCACTCTCTTAACAAGACCTTAATAACTTATCATTATCACCACATCACTGTGAAGTACTGGAGTGCAAATGTAGTGGGGAGTAGGAAGGAACACTTTAAAAAGATAAAACATAATTACCAGGAAGATGATTATTCTCCAAGCAAATTGGTAATAAAACAGTCCTTTAGCTTCCAATCACATCTCAGAAAAACAGCACCTTTTGTTTTCATGGTTTTTCTAGTAATGTAAGCAGGACATTTTTTTTTTAAAGCAATTGGGGTTAAGTAACTTGCTCAAGGTTACACAGCCAGTTATTTCTGGGTGGGTGCTAAGTGTCCGAGCCCGGATTCAGTCCCCAGGTCATCTTGACACTGGGACCAGTGCTCTTACTTGCTGAGCCACCTGGCCACCCCTAAGTAATTGGGGTTAAGTAACTTGCTCGGCGAGGTGTTTCTGGGAGGGTTCTAAGTGTCTGAGCCTGGATTCGATCCCCAGGTCATCCTGACACTGGGCCAGTGCTCTTACTTGCTGTGCTACCTGGCCTCCCCTAGCAGGACATTTTAATAGGTTCAAATCAAGACTTGAGAGTGTTTTTACATGTAATTTTGGGGAAAAACAAAGTATTCAAACATCTCAAAACCCAAAACCTTGAGAGTCTTTAGCAAACAATTGGGTCACTGCAGTTGAGTTGGGCATATTTTCTTGGGTGGAATTCGAACCTTCCCTGCCAAGTCTTGATACTGATGCTATTCAGACTCAGACTTTGTACCTCTCAGAAGCCAAATTTCCTTGAAAGGCCCAAGTGTCTGGGTGTCATTTGGCATAGGGGGGCAATGTGGCTTTAGAGAAAAGAACAGGCAGGGAAGATTAATTCACTGTAACTGCAATTCATTGGTCTCATCAATCACACTTGACTTTTAAGCCAGGCCCTACCCTCAGTTTTATGGATCATGATGCTAAAAGTCAAGATCCCCAAATCAATTTGGTACATGAAAAAGATCTTCCTGATTTTTAACAATGAATATCTCTTCTAACATGGGACGTCCTTACCTTACTCATCTTCACCAAATTCAATGAGAAAAACATTTGCTCCTAAGTACCTTTCTGTCTTCACTCTACTCCCCCTGCCTTTGTGCCCCCAATAACTCAAAACAGTTGTCTCTATTATGGTTTTCCTAAGAGCCACATCTAAATACATGACAGAGTTATGAGTCATACACATTTGCATATCATTTACATCTGTGTTGCATCTGCCTAGGAAGACTATGCAGGATATTCTCAGGCAGTTTTCCATTTAAAACTTAATTATCATTACCCTTGGGGTTCTTGTCTCTTGTTCAACTCTTCCCTCCTCCCCACTAGAAGCAGTGTAGTATGGTGGAAAGAGTCAGGGATTTAGAATCATGGAACCTGGTTTTGAGACCAACCCCTCAGGGAGCTTACAATCTCATGAGGAAGGATGGCCAAAAAAAAATTGAAGATGAAAAGGGAGGAGGGTTGTGGTGGGGCAGGTACCTGGCCCTGGGATAAGATAGCAAAGTCCAAAGGAGTAACAAATGAAAGATGTTCATAAAAAGATTATTTGAAGGGACTGGAGTCTAGATCAGTGTTTATGCTGCAGAAGAGAAGGCTAAGAGGCAATATGCCAACTCCTTTGAAGGATTTGAAGGGCTGTCACATGGAAAGGGGGATAAGGGGTGCAACCTTTCTCTGCTTCGCCCTAGAGACTGACTTGGGAACAGTGGGTGGAAATTCCAGAGATGTAGATTTAGACTTGATATGAGAAAAAAACTTCCTAATGAGAACTGTCCAAAAGTGTAAAGGACTGTTTTAGGAGGTAGTAGTTTACTCCTTCCCGGATTTTGTTTAGAAAATCTAGATTATACTTGTTGGGTATGTTACATAGAGGAGTCTTGTCCAAGGTTGGGTTGGCTTAGTTTTTTATGAACTTTTTTCCAACTCTGAAATTCTGCTTATCCCATTTCTGGTTCAAAAAAGTGACTTGCCCTGTTACCTCTTATTTATGTGACCTTGGGCAAGTCTCTTAATCTTTCTAAGACTCAGTTTCCTTGTCTATGTAACAGAGCAGTTGGAATGATTATGGCAGTGTTTTGCATGGCTATACATGTATAGCTTATATCAAATTGATTGCCTTCTCAATGAGAGGGTTAGGGCAGGAGGAAGGGAGAGATTTTGGAACTCAAAGTTTTAAAAATATATGCTAAAAATTGTTTTTACATGTAACTGGGGAAAAATGAAATACTAAACAAATAAAAAAGGAAAAAACAAAACAATGACAACAACAAAACACCAAAGGGGTTGGACCCAATCACCTTTAAGGAAAGTCCCTTCCATCTCTAAATCAGGCAGCTCAGTAAGGTGGATAAAGTTGAACACTTGATCCAAAGTCAAGAAGATCTGAGCTCAAATCCATCTGCAGATACTTAATAGCAGCAGTATGACTCTGGGCAAGTCCTTAACTTCTGTCCACCTCACTTGTCACATCCATAAAATGGGGATAATAATAGTACCTACATCACAGAGGGAGGATAAAATGAGATAATGTTTATAAATAGCTATGTAAATGCTATTATTATTCTTAAATCTATGGCCCTACGATCCTATGTAGCAAGGCACCTACTAGATAGTATATTGGACTTGGAAGTCAGGAAAAGCAAAGTTCAAATCTTGCCTCAGACAAGAGCTATATGACCCTAGGCAAGTCATTTAACCTGTTTCAGCCTCAGTTCCCTCAGCTTTAAAATGGGAAGAATAGTACCTATTTCATGGGGTTTTTGAGAGGACGAAATGATATAACACATGTAAAACACTTTGCAAATCTTAAAGTGCTGTATACATACAATGTATTTAATGAATAATAATATTTATTTAAATTAATATCTAATTAATGTTGAGTGGCCTTTTTTGCCCTCACTTGAGGACTTGAGTTCCTTGTTGGCCAAACAGGCTTATATTCTGAAGTGGCATAAAAATTAATTCAAATGGAAAAGCTTTTTTAAAATAGTCTAAGTCAACGTCTGATATCGTATACCAAAATAAAGTCCAAATGGGTGCACAACTTAGGTATAAAGGCTGATACTATAAACAAATTAGGGGAGCAAGGAATAGTTTATCTGTCAGAGTTATGGAGAATGGAGGAATTTATGACAAAACAAGAGATAGAGAATATTATGAAATGCAAAATGGATAACTTTGATTATATTAAATTGAAAAGGTTTTGCACAAACAAAGCCAATGCAACCAAGATTAGGAGGGAAGCAGAAAACTGGCAAAGAATTTTTACAACCAGTGTTTCTGATAAAGTCCTAATTTCTAAAATATATAGAGAGCTTATTTAAATTTACAAGAATACACATCATTCCCCAATTGATAAATGGTCAAAGGATATGAATAGGAAATTTTCAGAGGAGGAAATTAAAGCTGTGAAAAAAAATGCTCTGAATAACTATTGCTTAGAGAGATGCAAATCAAAACAACTCTGAGGTACCACATCACACGTATCAGATTGACAAAACAGGAAAATGATAAATGTTTGGAGAAGATGTGGGAAAGCTGGAATACTAATTCATTGTTGGTGGAGTTGTGGGCTGATCCAACCATTCTGGAGAGCAATTTGGAACTATACCCAAAGGGCTATGAAAATGTGTATACCCTTTGACCCAGCACCACCACTTCTAGGGCTGTATTCCAAAGAGATCATAAAAATGGGAAAAGGACCCACATGCACAAAAATATTTATAGCACCTTTTTTTGTGGCAACTGAGAACTAGACATTGAGGGGATGCCCATCCATTGCAGAATGGCTAAACAAGTTGTGGTATATGAATATAATGGAATACTATTGTGCTATAAGGAATGATGAGCAGATGGACTCCAGAAAAGCCTAGAAAAACTAATATGAAGTGATGCTGAGTGAAGTGAGCAGAACCAGGAAGACATTGTACACAGTAATAGCCACAGTCTGTGATAACTGACTTTGATAGACTTAGCCCTTCTCAGCAATGCAAGGTCCTAAAACAGTTTCAAAGGACTCATAATGGAAAATGCCATCCAAATCCAGAGAAAGAACTATGGAGTGTGAATGCAGAGTGAAGCAGACTATTTTCTTTTTTGTTTTGTTTTTTCTTTCTCATGCTTACTCCCATTCATTCTAGTTCTTCTATACAATATAACTAATGTGAAAATATGTATAATAGGAATGTATTTGTAGAGTCTATATCAGATTGCATGTCATCTTAGGGAGGGGGAAGGGAAGGGAGGGGGAGAAAATGTAAAACTTATGGAAGTGAATGTTGATAACTGAAAATAAATAAATTGAAAAAATAAAAGGATCTAGGAAGGCAATAGAGTAAGTATAGAGACTAATTCGGTCCTATGAGTGAGATTATTATTGTTGAATTCTCTCAGTCAAGGTAACTCTGTCTGGCTAGACTATTTTCTTGCCCAGAAGCCCATAATCCTTAGTTCTGATTGTATTCTCACCCTATATAAAACTCTGTCTCCTGGTTACTCTAATAGGATTTTTTTTTATAGTTTCACTCCCCACACCTCCATAATTCTCATCTTTCATTGAACTAACAACCATTGTTCTCTTGCTGATTATTCCCTATTTCCTGTCCAGAATCCTAGATCCTATTTGAATATCTTGACTTGGAACCATTTATTTCTTTTGAGGAAGCTCTTTATTCACTTCCATATATTGCCCCTCAGAAATATTCATATATATAAATGTGTGTGGATATGACCACACATGGAACATGTCACTAGATAACTCCAAAGGTAGCCCACATCCAGACAGTCATAGGAGGATGGGAAGATACTCCCCTTTGTTTATGGGAGTTCTGTTGTAATTCCATTAGTTGCTTTTCCAAAGCATGTGTGGAAAAAGTTAAATGTTACCCAAATTAAAGAAGGCTGTTTTCTGGAAACATTTTATGTTGGGGGAGAAACACACACACACGCACAAACACACAGAGTGCGGGGGAAGAATTCTCAGCATCTCTGACGCAAGCCTGGCAAAGGTTAGCGGTACACTTTCTTATAGTTATGGCTGGAGGAAGAGTAATTATCGTAAGCTGCCTCAAAGTGCTGCCTGGTGAAGAGTCTGTTGACATTTGCATTATGATGAATGCCATTCTCCAAGGCTTTTCTAACTCAGCTGTTCTCAGTTGTAATAAGATTTTTATAAAAGTCACACACAAACACATAATTCTCCAGTCCTGATGTTGGAAGAAAAAACAATGGCTACAAATCTCTCCTTGATGGAATATTAACGTTTCACTTAATGAGCCTATTCTAACTGTCCTTATCTCAGCCTAGTTTCCAAGAGCAAGGATGAAAAAGAAGACAGAAACACATGTTATTATGTGCCCAATTTTTATTAAATCTAATTGGCTTCTTTGAAGCATTTCAATCTGAAATCTCCAAACAAACCCCTATGTTGTAAGAGGGTCTCAGCGTCTTTCCTTCCTGAGACTTTATAATATGACTTTTTATGCCTTTCTTATTTGAGTCCTATTTTTGAAGAGCAGTACAGTGTAGGGAGGAAAGTATTGGACTCATATTCAAAAAGACCTGGGCTTAAATGCTGTCCTCTGACACTTACTAGCTGTATAACTCTGGGCAATTCTCTGAGTACTCAATTTCCTCATCTTTTTAAAGAGCATAGTATTCATACCCTGTACATCGATGTTGCAGCTGCCTATGAAGACTTTGTAGGATGTGCTCAAGTAGTTTTCAATTTCAAACCTAATTATTTCCACTTTTAAACTTCTCATTTCTTGATGTTTTTCTCAGCCTGTGTAGTTCACAGAGTTGTTGTGAGACTCAAATAAACAAAACTATCTAAAGGTTAAATTGCTTATATAAATGTCAATTATTATTATCATTTTGTATTATAATTCTTTGCGTGCATATCTTCTATCCTCTAATGGACTGCAAGTTTTATGAGGGCATGGACTATGTCTTATTTATCTTGAATTTTCCCTGTTTCCAACTACCCCCAACAGTACCTGGCCCAGCACATGGAGTAAGGATTTAATTGTTGAATTGAAATAATTGAATTTTGAGACCTCCAACCACTCTAGTTATTTGTACGAATGTTGTGTCTTTTTACAGATGAAGAAGTCAAGTCCAGAGAAATTTAATGATTTGCTGAAGGTTCATTGTGTGGGACCTAGAATTTCTGATGGCTCTTCTTTGCTAAGAAAATGTACCATTTCCTGAAATAACCAGGAAATGTCATATGGGTCAGAGTATGTTTCTTTCCTCATCCCCACAGCAACACTCCTTAATGTGTTGTCTTCCACTCATTATAATGTGAGTTCCTTGAGGTCAGACTTTCCTGAATTTCTTCTCCCTCCAGCTCTTAGTAAGCACTTAATTCTCATTCTCTCTCTCTCTCTCTCTCTCTCTCTCTCTCTCT
>NW_027187341.1:16527380-16640194 GCF_028583685.1 Petaurus breviceps papuanus | reverse complement strand
CTCTCTCTCTCTCTCTCTCTCTCTCTCTCTCTCTCCCTCTCTCTCTCCTCACCATTATGTATTTATCTATCATTTCTGCATTTTATTATCCATTATCCATCTAATTGGGATAATAATTCCTATAGTACCTATTTGTTGGGAACGTGACAGATATAATGTATATAATATATTTTGCAAACTTTATAATGGTAGGTAAATATTGGTTGTTGGTTTAGAACTGGGATTTCATTGGTGCAGGAAACTCCCAATGAAGAAACTCCATCTACCAGTGCAGATGGCAACGATTCTCTGACATAGTAAGAGAGTTGCCTGGGACATTGAAAGGTTCATTGACTTGTCCAGGGTCACACAGCTAGTACATACAAGAAGGGGAACTTGAAATTTCATCTTCTTGACTCTAAGGCCACATCTTTCTCTCTCCAATGTCCTCCTCCTCCTCTTCCTCCTTCTCTTCTTCCTCCTCTTCATCTTTTTCTCCTTCCCCTCCTCCTCTTCCTCCTTCTCTTCTCCCTCCTTCTCATCTTTTTCTCCTCCTCCTCTTCTCCTTTTCTCTTCCTCCTCTTTTGCCTCCTTCTTTTCCTCTACCTCTTCCTCCTTCTCCTTCTTTTCTTCTTTTTCTTTTCATTTGAGCTACACTGAATGATATGGTAGCTGAAATTCTCTAGGTGCTTCCCCAAAGCATCAGATAACTAGATAAAATTAGACCAGGGTAGTTGTCTTGGTCCTAAAGTACTTTGTGTATTGTTAAAAGCTTAGCCATTATGGGGCGGCTAGGTGGTGCAGTGAATAGAGCATTGGCCCTGGAGTCAGGAGGACCTGAGTTCAAATCTGGCCTCAAACACTTAACACAAAAACTATCCACGTGACCTTGGGCAAGTCACTTAACCCCAATTGCCTTGCAAAAAAAAAAAATAAAAAAATAAAACAACAAAAAGCTTAACCATTGGTTTATGTACATTTTACAATTAAGGGTTCAGGGACCAGGGATGCCATTCAGTTTACCCAGACTGGTTATCCTAGGAATGGCAGTCCTGGACAGGAACAGGACAAACATAGGCAAACATTTCATGCAGATGGCAGCAACACTAGCACATTGGTTTGCATCTTATGAGAATCCCAATGCTTTCATCTCCAGTGCTCCAGCCCCACACCTCATCAGTCTGGCTCCCAATAGCAGTGAACTAATGAATGAATGAAAAGAATTTATTAAGTGCTATTTTATGCCAGGCACTGTTCTATACAAAACAAGTAGAAAGATTTGAGGGTACAGAAAGAAAGTCTTTACTTTCAAATTTACATTGTAATAACAAAGCAATACAGCACATATAAGGGAATGGTGATCAAGGAGGGGTACTTCGGACTGAGAAGAACAGGAATGGTGAAGGGATCCACAGGAAAATGGATATTCCTTTGCAGAAATGGTAGTGTAGATTTGGTTCTTGTTCCTAGAACTAGAGGTAGAAAAGAAGAGAGGAAGGGTGTATGGGTGGTGGTCGCATGATAAAGTGCTTTGAGTTCCTCAGGGAAATAGGGTTTTTAGTTATAACCCAATGCCATTCTTAGTTTATATTATGTTACTGAGTTTATTATTATTACCTTTATTAATATTATTATATTATTTATTATAATAAATATTAATTAAATTAAAATAACTAATAAAAGTAAATAATAAATTAAAAATATTAATATATTTATTATATATTATGGGCTAGAGCCATTGAGTCAACCCTATGCAAGCCAAATTTTAGAACAGTATTGAACACCTAAGGAATATACTGATAGCTCAGTCATTCATTTCCTCTACATCTCCAGTATCGCTGGTAGGTGTCCTTTTGACAAAGACCTCAGGATAGAAAGGAATGAAAGGATGATGGCCTCATTTTCACTATTGAATGCATGTTGAGCATCAACACCAGGTAATAATATCTCTTAATCAGTCATGGAAGCATCCCCCACTGCCATCATCCCTCTCACCCCCAAACCAAACTAAAATAAAACACCCTCCAAGTCTGGGGAGTGGAAGATCTGTCTGTGGGCCCTGAACTTCAGATATGACTGGGACAGGATAAAAGGCTCTGCAACTCCCAGTGGAGACACACAAGTATTTTATTTTCAGAGGGTCCATTTTCCAAAATGGACTCAGTTTCCTGGGTCAGTAGAGGTTAATGTACATAAAAAGAAGAAATCAAAGCTTGACAACAGCAGCATTCAGGAAAGAAATATGACATGATCACAAAAGGAAAATGAAATTGGTGAAGTTTAGTGCAGACATTCCTCACACAAGACTTTGAACTTTTAAAAAATATTTTTTATAATTGTATTTCAAAATTATTGGTTTCTCTTGTAATCGTCTGTATTTTACTTTCTGCATCTAAAAATGTTATTCTGAGAAGGCTTCACCAGACTGACTGCCAAAGGAGTCCGTGACACAAAGAAGGTTAAACCCTTAATTTAGTGGCACAGTAACTTGTATTTAAGTCCAAACTGTTGTCATGCTATCATACCACTTCATAAGAGTATGGCACAGAAGAGGCTGTGTCATAGAATGCTATGGTCCCCTAAGTGGAGTGTGTATACTCCAGGCACTGCATAGGGTGATGACGGTATAGAAAAAAACAACATTAGAACATCTAATTTTCAATAGGAATAGAAAAAGAAAGAGAAAATTAAGCTGAACTAATATTTCATATATAGTTTATGTTAGCTCCCATGTTTGATCTGTGTATCAAATGGTCATGGGACCTACACAGAATTCAAGGCATCTTAAAGGAAGAATGGGAATTCCATAAGGTGGAAATGACCCTTTCATTTTTTCCTTTGCTTCCAGTTTGTTACGACGGACATTTATGTGTGCCTGGTTAAATGAATTTAAAGATTAATTTTAACTAAGCTAATCTTCACAAGGGCAGCTAGGAGGCTCAGTGCATAGGGTGCCAGGTCTGGAATCAGGATGGCTCTAATTTGTGAGTTCAAATCCTACCTCAGATATTTACTAGCTGTGTGACCTTGGACAAGACACTTAATCTTGTTTGCCTCAGTTTCCTCATCTGTAAAATGAGCTGGAGAAGGAAATGGCAAACATTCCAGTATCTTTGCCAAGAAAACCTCAAACGGGGCCATGAAACCTGAAATGGCTCAACAATCTTCACAAAATGAACAAGGTACTTTGTAAGTGTCCTTCAAAGAAATAGTAAATTGAAGATAATAGTAAAAAAGGGAACATGATGAATAAGAAAATGGCAGAGTATAGAGAGATATTTTTTCTTCTACTGTGGGGGTTCTTACCTTGGTGTCTATAAACCTATTTAAAATTTTTTTGATAACTGTATTTTAGTATAACTGGTTTCCTTTGTAATCCTATATATTTTATCTGAAACTTTGGGAAACTTGACTCTGAGCAGGCTTCAGCAAACTGCCAAAAGGATCCATCATACAAAAAAGCTTAAAAATCTCTATTTTAGTATGTATTACAATATCACAATAGTGACCTAATCAGATCTGATTTGATATCAGGCCCCCAAAATTAAATTATCAAGATGATTTAAAATGTGGATTTTCATTTGCTATTAACAATTAATCTCTCCCTAAGTATATATTGTACGTTAAGATATTAACTAATGGTAGTATGAAACCATCATGATGAATGAATGAATGAAGCATTTATTGAGCACTTAGTATGCGTAAAGCACTTTTTTATGTGTTAAAGACAAGCAAGACATTTAAAAACCAAGCTTTTGTTGCTGAAAATGATAGGTATGTCATGTGTAAAAACTCATATCTATGCAGAATTTTCTAACCTCTTTTATAATCTTCAAAATGAATAGCTTCAATGGCTTTCAAACACCTTTATTAAAGATATAAAAATGCAATACCTTCCAAGAACAAGTGATTGACATCTTTGAAGATGGATATTTCCTACCTGAATTTAAGGAAAATCTTTGCATAACTGGTGAATTGGGTTGAAAAATGATTATCAGGGGTAGCAAGGTGGTGCAGTGAATAGCACATCAACCTTGGAGTCAGTAGGACCTGAGTTGAAATCCAGCCTCAGACACTTGACACACTTCCTAGCTGTGTGACCTTGGGCAAGTCACTTAACCCCAGTTGCCTTACCTCCCCCCTCCAGAAAAAAAGAAAAATTAGTATCAGTACATACATATATGCATATAGTACATATACAGCCAACAATATACTTTTTTTCCATTCAGACCTACTTATCTTTGTGAGGCATCCTTTTCAACTATGGCAGCCATTTAAACCAAGTATCAAAATAAACTAGAAACTTTTTAAAAGTGAAGCATATTCAATGACATTGCTTCTCATTGAAAATAAGGAATTTTTTGTACTGTTAATAAATAAATATTTGTTAGTCAAATCCAGCTGAAAATAGCAACAGCTTGTTAAATGGATGGGCACCTAGACACTGTTCCTATCCCTTTTCTTTCCCCCTTCTACAAGGCAGTAGCCTCTTAGTTTTGCTTTTAATCTTTTCCCATAATTAAGTAGAGTCTTTTCTCATTTTTCTCCTCTCTCTGTTGTTGAGAAGATGGTCTGAAGTTTGGTTTCACTTATATGTTTCCCTTTTGGTTTCACTAATATCTCTGCCAAGAGATGGATGTTGACATGGCAGAGTCTCTTGGTAGGTTTCACTAGGCCAAAGACAGGTATCAGTTTCAATCTACTGTCTTCTTATTTATAAGGAAAATTATACACCTTATTTGCTTGGAATTGTTGCTAAGAATTCTATTTTCATGACATTAAGAGCCGTTTTTAGCAGACTTGTGTGTTCATTGTTGAGTTAAAAATTCCCTAGTCTATCTGGTCAATAAAAGTTGGTGATTCCCATTAAATATCCCTCACTCTCTAGATTAAATCAACCACGTGTACTTATTTTATGAAATCTAGCCATACTGGCACACTATAACTAAGGCTTGAAGATCCCAGAGTCTGGAAGTCCCAATAGATTATAGGCTATAGCAGACTGAACACATGGCAGAAATTAGTTTTCTTCTTTTTTATCTGGCATAGTCATACTTTTGAAATAATTTTAAAAAGTTAACTGCCCATGATAGCCTGTCCCTTCAGTCTACCATCCAGTCTTTTTATACCTTTCACTTCCATACTTCTTGAAAAAACTGTCTATACTTAATGTGTGTAGTTCTTAACCTCATATCCTATCCTTCATGGCTTGTAACCACATACTTTGACCCTTTCCATTCAACTGAAACTGCTCTCTCAAAAACTGCCAGTGCCCTAATCACAAAATATAATATCAACTTTAGTCCTTCTCTTTCCTTACCTCCACAAAGTCTGTGACACTAATTCCTTTGACTTTGTTGATGCCACACTTATTGATTCTCTTTCTACATCTTTAACTGTTCCTTCTCTGTTTCCTTGTCCTTCCCTCTACTTTGTACTCTCTGGTCATCTCCTCCATAGCTCTGAGAGCCAACTTTTATTTTCTGTCCCCACCATTTCTGGAACTTCAGTTTTGAAACTGTGACCATGGTTTAAATCAATTTGGTGCACCATTCCAACCCATACACGCATACATTGTTTATTTAATCTTTATGTTATCCTTTTAAATGTCTATTTTTATATATTCTTTATAGTATGCATAATATATCAACATAGCAGTACATGTAGGTAATTTGTAAATAAGTATCCATATATTGGGAAATGTCAAATTATTGATAGAGATGGATGCATGGCCCCAAATTTTGGAAACCACTGGTACAGTGAATGGAGTGCTGTGCTTGGAATGACAAAGACTCAGGATAATATTCTACCCTGTGTCTAAGACAATTCCCTAGGACTTTTCTACAAGATCATAGTGGGGAGAGGGATACATTTAATATAAATATGATGTAAAAGGGAAAAGTATCAATAAAATAAAATGTGGGTAACAATATTTACCGAACTACATTATATGTTGTGAAGATGGAATTTATTACCTTTCTTCCTAAATCCTCCTTCCCTCCTACCTTTCCTGTTACTGTAGAAGGCAACACCATCCTCCCACTGGCCCAGGTTCACAACCTAGGAGGCTTCCTGAATTCTTCCCTCTCTCTCACCCCCCATTTCCAAGTGGTTGCCAAACTTCATTGATTTCACCTTTGTAACATCTCTCTAATGCGCCCCCTTATCTCTTCTGATGCTTCTTATCTCTCTAGTCTATTTATGCCTTGTACACAGACACACACACCCACACTCACACATGTGCTTTGATTCAGCAATACTGCCTCCCTGCTTGTTCTATGAACAAGACCCTCCCAGCTCTGTCTGCCATGCCTGGAATGTTCTCCCTCCTCTATTCTGACTACGGACATCTGTGGCTTCCTTTAAGTCCCAAATAAAATTCCACCTTCTATAGGAAACCTTTCCCAAATCCTCTTAATTCCCATGCCTTTCCTCTGTTAAGTTTTTCCTATTTATCCTGTATATTGCTTGCTTTGAATATATTCATTCACACGTTGTTTCCCCCATTAGATTGTAAGTTCCTTGAGGGCAGGGACTGTCTGTTGCCTCTTTTTGCATCACTGGAACTGGCATATAGTAGGCACTTAACAAATGTTTACTGATTGATTGAATTGTTAGCTGAAAGGGACTTGAAAGGTCATTTTATTTTCATCATATTGTGGCAGTTAAAGTATAGTGTGAAGTATAGGCGCATAGTTTTTTGGGAAGGCGGTAAATTACTGGGGCATGTTCCCCTTCCTGATACATACATTTATTCTTAGCAGCAGCCCATGCATATGCAAGAGAAGGTAGGACTCCAAAGAGTAATGCCATTATGGGGAAGCAAGCACAAGCAAGTCTCAGCACTACTGAGGTCACGCTATCTCTATTCAAGAGAACTCTATCAGGCATGAATTATATTTGTGTGTGCATAGCAAGAGGGAAGTTAAACACATTTAAACATTAGCAACATATGTTCTTATACCACTGTGCTAGCTCAGTAGTAGCCTTTGGCTAAAGTGAACTTATTACCATATTCCACTAGGTTAAGAAATAAAAAAACATATGTTTGTTATGCACATAAACACATTTTTCTAAATCAGATGTTAGGTGGTGGACACTGAAAGTTCCCTTCCCTGATGAAATCACAGACCCTTTGTGTATTTATACGCAGCACTGAAGAGATCCTTCTTGTATTTGCACGTGGTACAGAAGTGATTCCCTGAGATGACAGCTAAAGAGAATAACTAAGACAAAGCTTCATTTCAAAGGAATTGAAGGCATTTTTTCAGACTGTTTCATTATCCATCAATACAATTTAGTTGATTATAGTAATGATGGTTGATACGAAAGTTTGCAAAATGATTTATTATTTGGAGTCAGGTGAACACTTGGGTTCAAATCCCATGTCTGGTGCTTCTAGCTGTGTGACCATGGGCAAGCCTAATAAAACTCTTTGAGCCTCAGTTTCCTCACCTGTAAAATTGGGCATGTATCTGTAGTACTTTCAGGCTCAAATGAGATACTATATATGAAGTGTTCTGTAGACTTTAAAAGTTTTCTGTGTGTCAATTATCATCATCATCATTACTGGTAATAAATGTCTCGTCATTCTCATCTTTTTCTCTGGGGTTAGAAATGGTCTAGGGACGAGACTTGTCCTTGCTATTATTCTTTTATATTGAATGTTCTTCAGATTTTTCACATATGAATAAAATAGCTTCTTTTTGTAATTGAATTTTATTATATCATTTAACCCTCACACCAATCCTGTGAGTGAAGTGATATTCCTGTTATTAACCCCGTTTTGCAGAGGAGAAGGCTGATGCTTACTCATAGACCTACATTTAATGAATATCAGAAGTGGGATTTAAATTTAGGTCTTCTTAACTCCAAATTCAGCACTCTGTCTAATATGTCACCTTGGTTACATGTTAGAGAACCTTGTAAATAATGTCCAAAATCCATTAGAGTGTGAGAAACTCTCCCTTGCAAAACACACACATATGTATGTATACACATATATGCATATGCATATATTATTTCCATCATTTCTTACCTAGCCTTAATCACTGAATGGATGATGCCTCTGATATACTGAGACCCGGGAAAGACCTTAGTTTAAAAAAGCCAAGATCTCCCACTGCCTCTGGGGCCATCTCTAATCTTCCTGATCTATATCTTCCCACTGGACCGAGATCACTCCAAAGGAGAGAGTGAGGCTAATGACATTGCACAGCTCTGCCTCACTTAAATCCAATTCATTTGTAAGTCAAGACATCACCTTCCTGATGTCCCTTGGTTCTCTTTGAGAATGAAGGACAAACAACAAGCTCTCTTTCTCTCTCTCTCTCCATATGTGTGTATGTGAATGCATGTATAAACACACACATCTATCTCTGCCACTTTTCCTATCTTCTGCTCTAGCTCTCATATCACTAAGTTGATAATTTGTGTATCTCATCATGTGTGTGTGTGTGAACCCAAACACTCTGTTGTCCACAAAATAACAATCTCAGAAGAACCAAACCAAATGGAGTGGATAGGAAAGTCAGAGCTTTCAAGATGACTCCTTCTGTTCCTATGCTTTAGTTCCATTAGGCACATGCTATTTTCTTTTAGATCTGGTGTGTGTCGCCCTTTACTCCAATTCAGTCATGAGAAAAAAGAGGGACCACAAAGAGAACCAGTTGTAATTTTGGTTTCTGAAATCTTCTGAATGGCTGATGCCTGACCCAGGCAATGACGAGGCTGAGTAAATTATTATTATTTTTTTGGAGGGGGAAGGCAGGGTAATTGGGGTTAAGTGACTTGCCTAAGAGGTTACACAGCTAGTTGTGTATGTGTGTGTGTGTGTGTGTGTATGTTAAGTGTCTGAAGTCAGATTTGAACTCAGGTCCTCCTGACTCCAGGGCTGGTGCTCTATTCACTGTGTCACCTAGCTGCCCCCATAGTGAATTATTTACAGCAAAACCTGTGTAAGAAGCTTATTCTCACACTCTCCGTGGGTTTCCATTAGATTCACATGCTAAATGACGTCATCTTTACTTAAGGACTTTGCCTCTGGCTCTAAGCCTAGGGGATAAATGGAGCAAAGCCTAGGAGCTATGCTGAGTGCTCTGGTTCCAGGCAAATGGACTGGATCAGGCTCATAACATAGCCATCCCTCTCCCCATTCTGGTGCCGTTCCATTTTCTGGTGACTCTTGGTTGCTGTTCCAGGACACTTCAATACATTGATTTCTACAAGCAACTAAATACTGTCAGTTTGTAGCAGTACTTGATAAATGTCTCAGGGATTCCAGCCCACCAAGGGGTGAGACATTTCTGGTATAAACTGTCCTACAAGGGATCCAGTCTGAAGAGCTGACTCTGTCCTAACATGCCAGGTTTTGTCTACTCTCAGCAATTTTGGGTCACTCTCATTTAATGGTGCCAAGCAGGAATTCATTCATTCAATTAACAAATACTTGTTAGGTATTGACTTTTAGCCAGAAATTTTCATCTCTCATATTCACTTAAAGGGGAGAAAATGAGTGGTCTCAGGATGAATGAATGGGACAATACTCAGTGTCCTGAAAAATACCAGAGCATGAGGCTCATTGCTGACAAAGTGCCAGCTAGGTAAACTGAAGATAGATACTGTTGTTCTATACAACCTGGTAAGCATCTCCAGCAACACTACTGGGACTGGTTATGACTTCAGGTCAGCTTAGAAACCTTGAGAAGGGGGAGCCAAGGCAAAGCTGCATTATATGGCATCAGCCTATGGAAAATACTCTTGGCCACTCCATTAAAGGAGGCTCTGGGGTATTTATGCTATGACCTGGTGGCCAGGTTATGCATAATTTATTTTAGGCAACAGATGAAGGAGAGGGGCTCTAATAAAGCTGAATTTCTTAGATGAATCTTTTACCAGAGTGAAGTTTCAGGGGTCCCTGGACCATACTTTAAAGACTGTCATAGCTCTTCCTCATGCACCTTAAGGATTTCCCCTTCCCTATGTTGGATTCCCAAGGGAATCTACATGCACTTCCACAACTCTGAAGGCTGATTGAATGGGAAACAGCTTCAAGGTCCAGAAAGGCATGAACTATTCAGGTGATCCCAACCCGGTATACTCTCACAGCGCTTGGAGGAGACAGACAAGAGCTGAAATTTGGGCAGCATGCCTATATTGACAGTGTTCAGTTTTTAAACTGTTTGTAGGTCTAATACAAACTCTTTGAAGGGTGTTTGTATTGAAAGGTCCTGCTCCAATTTGTGCCTGGGAACTGTATTAATTTGCTAAATTTCCAGATGAGCTCTATGGGAGGGGTTGGACCTAAGTTTTAAGGATACTATGGATTCCACCCTGTTGGTTTTGGTATCCCAGTAACCAAAGGCTATAATCAGGGATGCCTTTACCTCCCAGGCTCTTGCCGCTTTAGCTGAGCAGGTCTGTACTGAATTGTTTTCTTTCTTGTGTATTTTTGATTATTTCTGTCTAGTCTGACATTTTCCAGATGGCTTACTGAAGTTTAAGCAAGGATATTTATGTATAATGGTCTAATTCTGCTAGGATCAGGGACCATGGAGTGGGTAGCTGTTGAT
Organism: Petaurus breviceps papuanus; assembly: GCF_028583685.1. Lineage (NCBI taxonomy): Eukaryota > Metazoa > Chordata > Mammalia > Diprotodontia > Petauridae > Petaurus > Petaurus breviceps. Next base: position 16,629,644 of record NW_027187341.1, on the reverse strand, counting down.
CACAGCCTTCTACCACTTGTCATCTTGGGTTCTTTGGTTTAGGGCAGTGTGTCAGTTATGATGTGTCTCTCATGTCTATGGTCCGTCCTATCTATGTATGAGGCTTTTCTATTTATATATGTATATATATAATATATATATATATATTTATATGTATTCCAGAGCTAGATCTTTGTTTCAGTCACTCAAACTTCAATGATCCTGGTTTAAAAATCCATTTAATTAGATTAAAGAAAAACATAATCAAATCCAAGAAAGCATTAGCCATTTATAATATACATGTGATATTCCAAACCATTCTCAGATTCAATCCTTCAAGCCAAAACCTCCTTTCAGGGTGGAGTCTAGCTCCTCCATAGTCTTCTCACCAAACATGGAAGAGAGACAATTTCTAAGTTCTTATAATAGCTCTCTCATCTCCTGCTGCCCCAGGAACAGGAGGATGGATAATTATAACATAATAGTATTTACTGGAGAGTCAGATGACTAGCCCTTGCACAGGGTAATTACAATTACAACAGGAGTGAGTAAGCAATGAATTGGGGGCTGGGCTTCTTCAATGGGGTCGTTGCTGCTTTCACAGAAATTGGAATACCAAAGATCAAGACTTCCAGGGTTTCTGGCACTAGTGTTTATTGATCTGGCTTGTCAGAGTTAAAGGAAAGCAGTCAGAGCACAGGAGGAGGGGAAAACACGCCCCAAGTAAGTCCTATGTTCTCCTGGGTGAGGGGAAACCACAGGAGATAGTCTTAACTTTGGCGCCTATCCTGATCATTATTTTGTGCTCTGTCCTCCAAAACTCTGTGGTCTCTACTACCGTATCTTAGATCTGCCATCACATTACTCCTACCCAAGCACTGTGCATATCAAGAGGAGAAAGGGCAAATGAAGTTCATTCAAGGTAATTAAATAGGGGCTCCTCCCCATATACATCCAAAGGAAAAAAAAAATATATATATATATACACACACATATAAAATGAAATAATACATCAGGTTAAAGATAATCAAAAGCACATATAAAAGAAAACAACTCAGTACAGACTAGTCTAGCCTAAGCTATGATACATGGGTGGTTGCCACCTTGATTCTCTGTATCCAAAGCGTTAACCCCAGACTTTCTGGCTCCCTGCGGTGGGCGTGGTATTTTGGAAAAGCTAAGGGATTTGGATAAGACAGTACAAATATGGAGCTTTCCCTCAGATGAACTGGAAGCTTAGTAGAAATAATTAGGACAAATCCAGAAGCAGAGATGTAGGTAGACAAGCAAAAGTCAGTTTCTAAGAAAGCTTATTTGGTTTACAAGACTGAATAGATACTGAGAGGTATCAAGGGCTTCAAAAGGAACAGGTTAATGAACTCACCTTCACATTTTTAGCAATAACTATTGGCCACACACACCCCCATCCCATTCTTCCAAATGGATCAAACAAGAAAATATTTGTAAAATGCTTAGAGCAATGCCTGTTATGCAATAGCGTTCTGAAAAATTCTTGTTTTTTTTTCCTGTCACTCATGCCTGCTTAATGTTCTGAAACTATGCTGTGAACCCACTCTAATCTTGTTATTTAGTTATATTTTTTCACATCCCTTCTATCTGAAACAAAAAATTTAAATTTGTAAAAGAAACACAGGCTGGTTTTTTATTATTTCAAATTTTTAAAATTAAACAAAAAGATATTTTCTCCCCCTTCTATCTTTCCCAAGCCCCATACCATTGGAAAGAAGAAAAAACTAGAACAAAACTATTTTATCAACTTGCATAGTCAAGCTAAACAAATTCCCTCATTGACTGGGTCCAAAAAAATACATGTCTCACGATGGACCCTGAGTCCATCAACTCTTTGGTGAATAGGTGGATAGCATGCTTCATTATTGGTCTTCTGGAATTGTGGTTATCATTGCATTGATTAGAGTTCTTAAGTTATTCAAAGTTGTAGGATGACTTTTCACATTCTCCCAAGAAGTTACCCTTAAAGGATATTAGCCATTATTTTCTTCAAATCAGGAAGATCAAGTCTTTGAAATTTGCTTCTATTCACTAACTTACTTAGTAAGTTTCTCTTCTTCCCAACCAATGGAAAGGTATAGTGAAAATATTGTTTGGGGTTGATAACAGGTAAAGACAGGTTTACAATCATCTCAAACACAACACCCTGAAAATATAAAGATAGCCCCTACCTTAGGTCTCACTTAATACCCTCAAATTACTCATGAGAAAACTGAAAATCTGAGAGGTAAAGTTATTTATTCAAGGTCATACAAATTGCAAGTGACAGAGTTGGGATTTGAACTGAGATCTTTTGTCTTCCAATTTACTGTTCCTTCCATTTGTTTTTATGTCCTCCCAAAAGACTATGTCACCAGCTTCTGAAAGGGAGACTTCACCGTCCACTAAAACTTCTTAGGGTCAAAATTGAACATCCCATCCTAAGTGGCCCAGGCCTGGAATAGGGGGGAAAGACCCAGGGGTTATACCACCTTGTTTTTCAGGGCTCCACAGGGACTGAGGAGTCTGTATTCCAATAGTTTAAACACTAACTACATGGTGCAAATTTTTAAACTGATTAACAATTAGTATTTAAATGTATAAAATTCAATGAACAAAAAGCCAGATGTTGCAACTCTTTCCGATATCTTACAAACAAAAACTGTGTACTTTTAAGTACCCAGCAAAATGAGAAAGTCCTTTCAAGGACTTTCAAGGAACCTAAAAGATGGAGGAAAATGACATGGCAAAAAAGATCGGACCTTATTACTGAAAAGAGCACCAATAACAATTGACCTCCATGCCTACTTCCTATCTATAGAAAATGTTTATGGGAATCATCTGTCCTTGAAGGACTGACGCAGATGTTAGTGGGAAACCTGCAGGATTTTTCAAGCCATATTCAATAATAGGCCCCATCTTTACTATTTCACAGTTAACTGAAACATGTAAAAAATATAAGATTCTATTGTAATTATTGTTTGTTGATTATTTTTTAAAAAGCAATTGATTGGATGGAACAAAATGTGACCTCACAAGAACTTTAACAACAATATGTTTCCTTTCAAATTATCTTAAATGTATTATTTGGAAATGTATGTTTCTTGCTTGTTCTTTTCCTCCCTATTTACCTATCTATGAAAATCTTATATTCCCCGAGTATAATGTAAGCTCCTTGAAGACAGGCACTATCTCATTTTTGTATTTCATCTCTAGCACCTAGCATAGTGCATGGAACACAGTAGTTCTTTAAAAAGTGTTTATTAGGGGGTGTTTAGGTGGCACAGTGAATGTGCCTGAAGTCAGGAGGACCTGAGTTCAAATCCAGTCTCAGACACTTAACACAAAAACTAGCTGTGCGACTTTGGGCAAGTCACTTAACCCCAATTGCCCTCCAAAAAGCAAATAAATAAATAAAAAGTATTTGTCAGGTGATTGATTTGTCTCCCAACTTGGTATAAACTGAGTTTAGATTATTTTAGAGAGTCCCAACTGAGCTGGGATGGGAGCTCAAATCAAATTAATGACTTGTCCAGGGTCACACAGTGACCATCCAATATGCCCCACAATGATCCTAACAGTTCATGTCAGTCCAGAACTGAGTGGAATGTAAAGCTGGATTACACCTTATCATCCAGACTTTGTATACTTCCTAAGTTAAGGGTAACTGCCTTCCCTAAACTGAAAAGTGGGACATGAGCAGATAATGCAGTAGTATAAAAGACAAGTTGGGATACTGAAGGATGGAGGAATGTGATCATAATAATAGTCAGCATTTATATAGCACTTTAAGGCATGTGGAGCACTTTACAAACCATCTCATTTTATCTTCAAAACAGCTCTTTGAGGTAGATGCTATTATTATCTGCATTTTGCACATAGGGAAACTGAGGCATGTAGATTAAGTCATTTACCCAGGGTCACAAAGCTAGCAAGTGTCTGAGACCAATTTGAACTCTGGCACTCTATTCACTTGGGTCACCTAGTAGTCTAGGAGAGAAGAGGAGAAAGCCACTGTCTATTAGGTAGAATGGCGATCATACTAGTTCTGAGCTAAGCTGTTTTCCCTCTCTGAGCTCAAATCCAGGCCCTTCCCCAATACAATAGCACCTTTTACTTCGACTCCTCCAATATGCCCAACACCATCGAACATCCAACTTCTCATACTAGATTTGAGGAGACTTGAAGACTCCCACTCTGGATTCTTGGTACTCAGTCTTGCCAAATTAGCTCTTCCTTTGACATGAATTTTCCTAGTATTTCAGGTGTCCATTCTCTGAGAAAGGCTATAGCTTCTGAAGTCTTAAGTTTTTACTGTGGCCCCAGGGTACCAATTAAAATATAACTCAGGGAGGTAGAGTAACCTCATGGAGAGGTTCTCTAGGCAGGATGTGGGGTTCTCATCTTAACTCTGTGAATGTACCTCATTCCTCTCTTTCAAGTCAAGCTTCCCTTTAAACAGTTACTTTGGTCGGTCGGTTGGTTGGTCCGTCATTCTCACAAGCAAATAGTTCACCTGCATTCTGTGTATTCACATGTATCATACTTTAGACCACTCAACATGTATATACAAACCAAAAATTTTGCACAGACAAATGAGGTAGAGATTATTTTCACTTCAGAAGATGTCTGCTTTTTATTATAAGAGATTTAATTAAAGCATCTCTTTAAACAGTGGGCTATCCTGGTGGCATAAAAGGATCCCATGTACAAAATTTCTGGATACCTATCACTTTTTAGGAACTCATCTGTTGTGAATATGTAACTGTACAAATTTACAAAGCTTTGTTGAGTAGAACATTTAAGAATGTGCATTTTGTAAATGCTGTTATGGTGTATCCCAGGGCACTGTCATAGAAAATCCCCTTAATCCAATTTTAGGAATCAAAGGATTCTGGAAGAAAATTTAGAGATCAGTCCAATTCCAATTTTATAGTTGAGGAAAATGAGACCCAGAGAGGGGGAGGAACTAAAACCATTTAGGTTGTAAGTATCAAAATTGGGATTCAAACCCAGATGCCATGAAAATACACATTTTAGGAGGGACATTGACAAACTGGAGCTCACTTAAAGAAGAGTCACAGGAAAGGGAAGATGAAGAGAAGTTAGGAGACCTGGGGGTGTTTAGCCCAGAGCAGAGAAGACATAGAGGGATATGACAACTATCTTCTGGTACTCGAGGGAATATCCTGTGAAAGACAGATATTAGACTTATTCTGCTTGGTCTTAAGATTGGATTTAAAGAGAAAGCTTGCTCACAGTTAGAGCTGTACAAAAGTGAAATGGGCCACTTCATGGAGTATGGGATTCATCATCTGCAGAGGTTTTTCAAGTACAGGCTGAAGAACAAATTACAGGATATACTGTAGTTTATTATTCATGTTCCATTGGGCTCCATGACCTCCAAAGACCAAGGGGAGGCCCACAGAGGTTAAGTCACTTACCCAAAGAAACACAGGAATCAGGCAGCTGAGATGAGATTCCAAACAGTTTTCTTTTGGCCACAATCTATTACTTGAACTTCTACCTCATTAGAATCAAAGAATTTTAGGGTATTTTAGAGCTGGAGAAATCATCTACCCCAATCCTCCTGTTTTACACCATAGGCAATCAAAATTCAGATTTGTCGCCATTGTTGTTGTTGTTGAGTTGTGTCTGACTCTGTGACCCCATTTGGAGTTTTCTTGGCAAAGATACTAGAGTGGTTTGCCATTTTCTTCTCCAGTTCATTTTAAAGATGAGAAAACTAAGGCAAATAGGGTTAAATGACTTGCCCAGGGTCACACAGCTAGTATGTGTCTTAAGCCAGATCTGAACTCAGGAAGATGGGTCTTCTTGACTTCAGGCCTGGTGCTTTATCCACTACACCACCTAGCTGCCCCAAAGTCATTTACCCAAGGGGAAAAAAGGCAAATGGAGGCTTGAATCCTCATTTCCCAACTTTTGGTTCAGTGTTCTCTCCATTATGCCTGGCAAAATCTTAGTTCTTACATCGTAGGTTGTCACAGTCCTATAAACACATACTAATAATTCCCATCTTTTTGCTATGCTATTGTTGATTTCTTTTTTAGAGACTGCCCTCCTCTCTTTTTTCTATCCAAACTCTATCTAGCTAGTGCTCAAGGTCCACCTGTCTTCTATGAATACTTCCCTGACCACTGTTGCACTGACTGCCATCCATACCTGTCATTCCAACCCTCCGGAGGGAAGACCCTTTAACCCCTATTTCTACTCTATAATCTACTCAGCATTGGAGTGAGTCCTGGGGCAGAGCTGAGCTGGATGAGGGAAAGGACCTTCAAACATACATTACTCCTCAACAACAGCCCTGCCCTCAGGATTTTGCTGACCCCCTTCTTGACTGTTAGACAGGACCAGACACTAGACATCTGCTCTGCTGCTAAGTGTGAGGTTCTCCCTCATCGACAACACCTTTGTTACCTTGAAATACATAACAATCTACTGCTCTTTGACTCTTCTCAGAATCTCTGGGATTCTGAGTCATAGGCTGCCCTGGTAAGAAGAAACTCCTTTTCTTTTTTTTTTTTTTTTGGCAGGGCAATTGGGGTTAAGTGACTTGCCCAAGGTCACATGGCTAGTTTTTGTCTTAAGTGTCTGAGGCCGAATTTGAACTCAGGTCCTCCTGACTCCAGGGCCGATGCTCTATTCACTGCACCACCTAGCCGCCCCTGAAGAAGCTCCTTTTCCTGATCAACCCTTGCTGCTACCTCCTATCCATCCTTGTCAGGCCAATTTCTCTGGCATCCCTGTCCTTCCACTGTCCTATCTGAAACCTATTCTATTGTGACAACCCACCCTCTGTATTAAAAATGTTCCCTTCTCACCAAAAAATTACTTTCTATCTATTTTGTATTTAGTAACTTATGTACATATTGTTTCTGACTAATAGGATGTAAACTCCTTGAGGCTGATTGCTATTTTGTCTTTGCAACCCCTGATCTAGCATAACCCCTGACACAGGGGAGGCATTCAGTAAAGGCTTCTGGGATTAGATTATCTCCCTCTCCTTTGTACATCTAAAATCATAGCATCTTAAAACTAAATGGAACCTGAGATGATCTTGTCTAACCTGGTCATCTTATAGGCTAGGAAACCGTCACCTAAGGAAGTTCAAATCACTTGCCCAAGGACACACAGATATTTAGCAACCTTCCTGGAACTAGATCGCCAGTTCTCAGTTTCCTTCCTGCTGTCCTGGTCTGGCTTACTGCCCTAGCACCGAGAATCTGTATCACACTCCTGAGCATTTCATTATTCCTTGCCGTATATCACTGGTGGTAGGTTCCCGTGTATTAGGTTCACCTAAACCTTTTGGCAGCCATCACTACATCCCATAACTTCTTATCTCTCTCAGCAACAGCTCAATAATAGGTACTTGGTAGATGATGATTGAATCCTGGTTGATTGATAATAAACCCGAGTCAGAAGTCTAGCAAATGTGCAGCCCCTCTCATGGAGAAAAAAAACCCTTTCAAGGTCATGTGAATATCAAGGCTCAGGAGTCCTCCTCTGCTCTGCCCGTATACAGCACCAGAAGACCCAGCTCATTAAGATAAGGTTCCATCTCATTACTGTGGCAACCCTTGCTGGAGCCCTTAATTTCTCGTGTTAAAACAGCAAATGAGATGATCCAAGCATGATTTCTAATAGGTACCATGGGTCAGTCGTTACTCATTTGTTCTAGTGATTTTCGCTTGACCGGTTGAGATGAAAATTTGTTCTGATCCTGGCAAGAGCTATAAATTAGTTTTATGCCCATACTAAACCCAGATGCATAAAGAGGAGAGAGGTTGGGAAAGATGACCAGGTTTGAGCTATTCCCCAGCTGTACATAGAGTAAGCGACTTTTCACCGGGTCTGTCAGATTAAATGAGCTTTTGTATCAGGCAGGAAGTGGACACTCTTTACAAGTTTTTGTAAATTGGCAGGAGACCTGGTAAATGTTTAACAACCAGCTTTCTTTTTAAAAATGTACTCACGACATACTTTTAAGTTGAATTGGCATTATTAACATTTTATCCTTCACTTTCTTAAGTCTAGGCAACCAACAAAACAAGATCTGGTTTGTAACTTTTCCTAATTTTTTGAGGTATAAATGCTCATACTGAGAATTTAACAATCATTTCTCTTTGGCTGATTTGACCTGTTTTTAGCACACCCCATGCATATAAATTAAGGCTGGAGAGGCAAGTTGGGATTAGACTGTGGAGGGTTTTGAATAAGGATCCAAGTAGTTTATTATGTTATATAATAAGAATACAGTTTATTATATTTTACTTAGGAGGCAAGAGGGAGCTACTGAAGGTTTTTGTGTAGGGGAGTAACTTGATCTGATTTAGGTATTTGCAAGGTGACTCCATCAGGTGGGAAAAAATAGATACAAGCAAGAATACTCTGCCATAATACAAGAAAGGCCATTAGGAGCACTTTGTTCTCTCCTAACAAGAGACTGAATTAAATAGAGTATTTTAAAATATCATTATTTCTTATTATCTATGCTAGTGGAATAGATATTACAGTACAATTGATAATCCTCAAATTTCCAGTATGTGACTTTGGAACATACGACATAATTTTCCTCACCATAAGATTTACCTTCCTAATTATATTTTGCAGTTGCTTAATAATAAAATTAGTTCTCATTCCTTGAGCATACTTGACAATTTATGAGTCATACTGAGTGATTAGGGGGAAACCAAACTAAAAAGCAATATTTGCTAAAAATAATAGTAATTTGACAGAGAACCTGAGTGGTGGAGAGAGAGTTGCTTGAAACTAAGGAAGAATGAGAGTCAAGTCCTACTTCTGATACAACATGTCCCTGTAACCCCCTGCAAGTCGCTGGACCTCTGAGTGCCTCTAGCAACTCATTAAGGCAATAAATGGCAGACAGGTTGATAGAGAACTGGCCTTGGACCCAAGAAAACTTGTTTTCAAGTTCCAACTCAGACCTATGTGGGTTTTGTGATAATGGGCAAGTCATATACCTTCTCACTACTCTAGCTAATGGTGTCAAACTCAAATATAAATGGTGGCTACTAAACCATACATAAGGATCCCTGTGAGCCACATATTCACTTTGAAAACCAGACACACACCCATATTTATATTTCTTTTTTTAATAATATGTCAGCACATTAAAATCAGATAGGAACTACATTTTAATTAGGTTTGGGCCACACTGCTTCTGGAAAGTTGTGGATTCCATACACATGGCTGACACCTCTGTTGTAGGAAATTTGCTGAGACTACAAGTTGTAGAGGGAAGGCAAACCTGCACTGGTAGAGGGAGTTTCATCATCCAGGGAATCCTGTATGCTGTTGAAATCACAGATCCAGCCCCTATCCCTTTAAATAATCATGCTATTGTTTGTATTTATAGAGCACTTCCAAGCAGTTTAAAAATCTTACCAAATCACTTTTTAAAGCTTCTTTAAAGACAGAAAGTTCTGCGATTCCCATTTTACTCATGTGAAAACTGGGCCAGAAAGTGGTAAAGTGACTTGCTCATAGTCCCACAGATGGAGGGATAGAGCTAGGACAAGACCACAGGTCTTCTTTTTATTGATGTTCAGTCATTTAAGTCATGTCTGACGATTTGTGACCTCATTTGGGATTTTCCTGGCAAAAATATTTGGAGTGGTTTGCCATTTCCTTTTCCAGCTCATTTTACAGACGAGAAAACTGAGACAAACAGGGGTAAGTGACTTGCCCAGAGTCCCACAGTTAGTAAGTGTCTGAGGCTGGATTTGAACTCAGGAAGATGAGTTTTTCTGACTCCAGGGCTGTCACTCTATCCACTACACCACTCACCCTCAAACTCTCCCTTTGATATATGCCAGCTCACATTCATTCTCCAGCTAAACTACTCACTAGCCTTAGGTGTGGTTGTGTTATCCACAGGGATACTCTTTTTCTGGAAGATTACAGAGTCCAGCACTACACTTATCAGATAACTGCATTGACCAAGGCTTTGTTATCATGGTCCCTAGATGGCAGGATGCCTCTGTAGGAACCCTTTCTTAGGACCCAACATGACTCCATCTCACAGGTTGGGGGTGTTTGTTTCTATGTTCTGCTTTAAGCCCCATTTGTCTTTATAGTCTCTTAAAGGAGGCTCACCTGAGGTATATTCCAGGCACTTACAAGGATCTACTACATGGGGCCCAAAACATTCCCACAAATCTGTTGGGGATGCTCACCCCAAATTAGCCAGATGAACACTTCTATCTCCCCTCAAATCCCACTCCATACACCATGTGCAGCACTTTCTATCTTAACCACCCAGGACCTCATCCCAACTGCCCCGACTACTAGCCTTATATAAGGGTGCCACGGGGAAAATCAGTCACTTTGGACAGCTGTGAGCTCTCTTCAACTCTATCACACAGCTGCTACGTCTTCAGAGTCTCACTCCATTGGTTTCTACTGCATTTGGAAAGTGCTGTGGATGGCTTAGCTTCCTTACCCACTCAGCACTGTGAAGAAGAGATCTCATCTTGACTCCCTCGTCCATCAATTCCCAAGGAGTGTTGTGAAGGCAGATCAAGTTATTGTTGTCAAGTTCTCTTGCAAAGGTCAGGTGCTTTATAAATGCCAAGTAAAGATGAATCCCCAACACATGAATGCTTAGGTTATGTTCTTAAAAAATTATGCTACTCCTCTGTTGTTTGTTACTCAATAAACATTTTCTCATAAAAGATTAGTTAAGACTATGATGATAACTTTCCTCTATTTAACCCATAGATATACCTGCATATGATACAATCCTAATAGAATCATAGATTCAAGGCTAGAAGGGACCTTAAAGGTCATCAAGGCCAACCCCTTCATTTTACAGATGAGGCAGCTGAGGAATGCTCAGGGAACTCACATGACCAGTAAGTGTCTGAGGCAGGACCTGAATTCAAGTCTTTGTGGCTCTATCCACAAAGAGTCCATGGAGCCATACTATATGTATTCTATAGGGGAACACATCTGTAGTGAGAAGAGAGTCTGACCTCCCCTTTTGTTGACCCCACCTAACAAGCAATGAGAAGAAGGTGTCCACCAGCTCAACTACAAGCCAGGGTATTTTGGAGGGGAAGGGAGTCAAGCAGAATGGAGGGCAGGATGAGGTTGGTGAAGGGCAGGGATGGGGACTCTGGTGTGGCCTGGGAAGAGGACTGAAGTAGGTCTGCTAATTATATTATTTATATAGGTAATGGGCATAAGGGTACATGTATTTGTAAGGAAGGTTCTATGTAGACTTTAACTACATTAATAAGAATTCGTGTTGATAAAAGCAACAAGAATAATTTGGACTTAGGGGTAAGGAATGGTAGGGGTAGGACCTCTGATAAGGTATAGGCCCTCCCACCCTCCCACTGGGACATTTTCCCACCTTGGTTTGGCTTCCCCAGTTCACCTTCATTCTTTTCTTCCTCTTGGTGAGGGATCAACTCAGCAAAGTAACCCTCTCCCTTCATTGTGAAAGATTAATTAACCTAGGGTTTATAGACTACTCCCCCAAGGGTGCATGGTTAGATTTCAGGGGGTCCATGAACTTGGATGAGAAAAATTGCATCTTTTATTTTCACTAACCTCTATGTGAAATTTAGCATTTCCTTCAATTATGAAATTTTTGAAAACAATTATCCCAAGAAGGCATCCATATGCTTCCCCATACTTCCAGATGAGTCCATGGAACACAAAAGTGGTTAAGGACTTCTGGATTAAATCATTCCTTCCCCTGTCCTTTGCTCCTTCTCTACCTCCGCCTTTTAAATATCAGTTAGGTCCCTTTGGAGAGAAAATTGCATCCAGGCATTCTAAAGGAATCAATAGGTATACAAAAGACAGAAGAAAGAATTGTCTTCATTTCTGAGAAAAAAATACATAGGTTTTCCAGTTCACTTTATCACAGAATTGGGGAAGGGGGAGAAGTCTCTGGAATAAAGAGCAAGGCTGGGTCTTTAATTGGGAAATGGGTCTATAATGGTCTGTAGTAGCCACTGTGGTTCTTGAGCTGTGTGTGTGTGTGTGTGTGTGTGTGTGTATGTGTGTGTGTGTGTGTGTGTGTGTGGGAGGCGGGGTGGGTGTGGATGTGTGCGTGTGTAAATGGATGTTGGGAAGAGAAAGGTGGCTAACATAGTCCTGGACAACCAGGACATGCATGAAGCATGGTACCTGTCCATGTAACTGCTCCACTCAGTCCTCCTTACCTATATTATCTCATTTGATCCTCACAACCCTGTGGGGTAGATGCTATTATTATCTCCATTTTTCAGATGAGGAAACTGAGACTGAGAGTTTAAGTGGCTTGTCTAGGAGACATAATTTGGATTCAGGTCTTCCTGACTTCAGGTTCAGACTCAGTTGCCTAATCTAAGTTATACACTTGGGCCTCGTTTCACCCAAGCACCACTGTGCTAAGACTGCCCATCAGTCAGACAGGAAAGCCTCTTTTGCCCTTCAGGACCCCAGTTGGTCTTTGGCTTTTTGGACCAATGGACCAACTCTAATACCTCCCTGTGACAAGCTCACTCTCCTATCATATACTCAGGAGACCATGATGGAGCAGTGTGGTTCTCCACGATACGGGTTTTCTTCCTGAGTCAGGAACAAAGAGAGATGGAGGGCCAGGAACATGCTCAGAGGGGATGAGTACTCATGTGATAGGAGTCTGAGGGGCGGACCCCAGGGATTTCTTTTTACTTCTCCCTGTCTCAATTCTAGAGGTCCTGTGAGAAGCTGGAGTGGACAGAGATGATATGAGGGCTGGGGAACAAAGGCTTTGTCAGAGGCTATAGAAAACACTTCTATGCCTTCAGCAGCTAGAAACAATTGAGCTTAGCACCTTACTAGGAAAAAGAGGAAATAGGTAGAAGAGGAAGCTACCAGATGTCATGCTTTCTCTACATATGCCCCATGCCTGGCCCTATCCTACTGGGAAACAGCGATGACCTCCAGTTGTACTGTAGATTCTGCTTCCTTCCCATCATTTCCCCTCCTTCTCCCCCACTCCCATCATCCATTACACCCCACTCCCAACACACAAATGAGCTGACGTCTCCGTGGCTTCTTTCTTGATATAGTTTTATGTCCCCTAAGGTTCACTCCCCTCTCTGCCACCAAACTGAATTTGCCATAAAAAATTGATTTGAAGACATTATTCACTCTGCTTGCCTTAGGTTAGCTTTTGTGGGTTTTACCCCAAGTACCAGCATCACTAACTACAGCTCCATGGGTTAGTCCTAAGGGAGAGGGAGAACAGAGGAAAATTGGGTTTTCTGACAGTGCAGGGGAAATAGGGGAAGTTTCACAGCCACTGGACCACCTAGCCAGGGTTCATGATTTCCAAAGGTCTTTCACTTTTATGTGAAATAAAATGTTACCGATGTGGGAAAGTCAGGTGTTTTATAGGAGTGGGGTGTTGCCTATATTTAAGATGGGGAGAAAACCCCCAAGAAAGGACCAGTGATGAAGATGTGGGACACAGAGACTCTCTGTTGCCATCTTGTCTGGCATCTGGTAGACGAGTAAAGTTAAAAGGCAAGACTTTTCACCATCTTATTCTGTGGAATGAGTATCTACTCCCACCACTAACCAGGTGCCCTTTAGAAACATTGAATTCACTGAAGTCTATTTTTTTTCCATGGTGGAGGAGGAGGAGGAGAAGGAGGACGGGTGGTCAGGACCTTCTAAACTTTCCATCTTCTATAAATAGGTCCAATTTTCTCTCGCTGTAGGTGAGACACATGTTAGGCTGAATTTTGACCTCTTTCCTCACCTGCTCACTTCTAATGAAGAACCAAAGTTAGACTGCATAAAAACACCTTTCCCCCCCATAGACTTTGAGATGAGGGGAGGAGCAGGTGATAAGAAAGAGGTGATTTGCACAAGTCATAGCTCTGTCAGACTCCAGACAGCATCACTCTCAAACTGTTCTCCTATAAATAAGTCTCCTCTTTCTTACCACAAAGGCTTTACTCCCCATGTGGCGGAAAAGCTTCAAAGGAACATAACACAGTTTTCTTTATTTATTTTTCTATATTTATTTTATTTGATTTCTGTATGAAGTGAAGGGAGAAAAGTGTCTGCAAAATTTGAACACAAAAACCCAATTTATTCTTTCAGGTGTCAAGTAAGTAATAGGAAATTGTGGGCAGCCATGGAAAATGGACAATTCTGACCAAGCTGTCTTCTAACAGATGAACTCAAATTCCATGAAAAGAAAGAAAATAAACAATTCTCTCTTGCCTACTTAAGGATTCCTCAATGGTTATACTTCCCCTCTGTTTCCTTTCTGAACATACTCAGGGTCATGTCGTTCTCTGACTTGGCATAGAGTTAATGAAACGGTAAACACATCTGTTAACTGAATAGTTAACAGCTCAAATTGTCATTCTTGTAGAATAGATCAGCTACTTTAACCTCTCACTAAAAGAAAATAGCTATGTGTAACACTTGGGCTTCCTCTTCATTCATTGCCTCTCCTCTCCCCCCACCCTAAACCAAAACAAAACTACCCTGGGTTTGAGGTACTCTGGAAGTCATAATCCATTTAAAACCATAACCTCCAAGCTCCTACTTACATGTTTGCTTTTATAAGCCAGACAGTAAACATAATAATTCAAAACAAAAGACATCTATTTAATCAAACAGTGGAGCAAGTAAAGTGGTAAGAAAAGATTCTACTCCAAGGTTTCACCTAGAAAATGGGCAAAAATGACGCCCCCCCCAAAGCAAGAAATAGTAGGTAGATTGTAAAGAGACAAATGTTGTGAATTGGTCCAGTCATTGGGGAAAACAAATTGGAATTCTTCAACAAAAGTGACTAAACTGTTCATTCCTTTTTCCCCAGAGATAACTACTAGGCACATACACCAAGGAGATCAAAGGAAGACATAAAAATACCAAAATATTCACAGCAGCACTTTTTGTGATAACAGCTGAAAAGAAATTGTCTGACCATCAACTGGGAAATGGGGAATCAAACATATAACTATAATGCAATATTACTATGTTGGAAGAAATGACAAATATGAAAAATTCAGAAAAACATGAGAAATTTTGCATAATTTTATATTTATATATTAACTGATGGAATATGATATAAGCAAAACCTGAAGAACTATATGTATAATGACTATAATAATGTAAATGAAACAAACACTGAAAGGAAGATAAAATCTAACTAAATGTAATAACCCATTAGAGGATAAACAGCTCCTCTTGGCAGAGAGATGGAGGACTATGGGGGCAGAATGTTGCATACATTATCAGATATAGTAATTTAATTAGTTGTCTTAATCTAACTTTTTCTTTATTACAAGGGAGGGTTCACTTGTGGGTGGGAGAGTACCTATATGACTAGTAGGTAAAAACAAAAGGAGTTTTGTTTTTTTAAAGAAGGAAAGATCTTCCTAAGGACATATTTGTGCTTCTAAGTAAGGCACACACATAAAGATGTACATAAAACATACATGTCCAAGGAACATTCAAGGGATCGTGAACTAGGAACTTGTGTAGCTAAGGCACATGCATGGAAGGTATGTGTACACTACAGGGCTACCTATGTATTCTAGTAACATTATCATGCTGTTCTCTTACATTGTCTCTGCTGTATTTTTCTCTACTATCCTTTTCTGAACCTTGGCTCTTCCCATCTACTGGCTCCCTGCTCCTATGTATCAAGGTGTGGTGACTAGAAAGCCTCTCCCTGGTGAGAACATGCTGAGCTCTTTAAATTTTTAATACAATTTATGAGACTTTGTACCTAGCTAAGGGCAGCAGGACAAAATCCAGAAAGAGTAACCCCCCCCAAGCTAAGATTGAATCTATTCTTTTTACCACCTGTGACCGATTATTTGAAGACTGTGGTTCCAGAAAACCATCTAACTTAGAATTAGAAAAATCTTTGTAACTCTCATCTAAACCTTTGATCCATTTGTTCCACCTCCAACCCTATTTTCCAGGGCTTTGTCAAATAACCCCCCCCCCCCCGAGTTCTATAGAAGTTGAAGTGACAAAAAAACCCTGACTCTGACCTTTTTTTGAATGGCATTCAAATGAAGTTGGGGAAGAACAAAAGCTAAGCAAAATAGAAAAATAATTGCCCCAAACTTTCCTGTTCCATGTTACTGCTTTTAGTGCATGTATGTGTATGTGTGTATGTATGTATAGATATATATGTATGCATATATATGTATGTGTATATGTATGTATATTATATATAGATACTAGACCTAAATTTCACTGAGAGAAGGAACTTTATAATGAGAAAACTCCCTCTATAAATGCAGGTCAGTACTTTCTTTGCAACTTATAGTCTAAAAGAGGTATTCAGAACATTGAGAAGTTAAATGACTTTCCCAACTGTAAAGCCAAGGCAGAACATTCACAGAACCAACAGCAACGATGAATATGCCAACAGTTCTGAATCACAAAATATAACAGACTCTCCATTTAGAAGACAGAAACAGAACATTTATTCAGACACCAGAAAGTCAAATCCCAACACCAGAAAGCCAAATCCATCATAGCAACAAAGAAATTAATATACCTTATCATTGCAGAGAACAACACCATACCTAGCTGTCTCCTTGCTTGCATCCTCTCCTCCCTCTAAACTAACTTCTCTGCCTCCAAGCCTCCTCTGGTCTCGGCTCCACCCATTCAGCAAGCTCCTCCCACTACAGACTCCATGTGATTATATTCAGCCCATTAAGGGGCAGGGAAGATCTTCAAATTCCCATTACCATTACACTAACCAGCATGAGCCCAAAATGGGACTTGAATCCAGGCCAGATCTCTATCTACTCTGCTATGCTGCCTCTCTTCCTCAGGGCTGCAGCTCAAACAAATCATTATAAGGAACTTTCCGAAAGGAGCAGTGGAAAGGGTATTAAACTTGGAGACAAGGATCTGGGTTCAGATATTGACTCTGTTTCTTATTATGACTTTAGGAGAAGGGATGGTCCTGGGAAAATCACTTACTCTGCAGTCAGAGAATCTAGGTTCAAATCCTGCTTTGAATACTCATTACCTGAGAAATCTTGAGCAAGCCTCAACTCTCATAAGGTCTCAGCTTCCTCCTTTGGATAATAAGGGGGTTGAACTAGATGGTCACTAAGCTCTCTGTCAGCTCTAACTTCTAAAATCCCAATCCTAAATAAAGACTACATATAACTAAAAAATTGCTACATGAAATGAGCATTATTAGATTCAACTTTAACTTTCTTTCTCCAGTCAAGCTAAGACCTGTTAAAGACCTTACCTTAAAAAGACCAAGGACTTAGGGGTGGCCAGGTGGCTCAGCGAGTAGGAGCACTGGCCCCAGTGTTGGGATGACATGGGGATCGAATCCAGGCTCAGATACTTAGCACCACACCCAAAAATAACTGGCCATGTAATCTTGAGCAAGTTACTTAACCCCAATTGCTTTAAAAAAAAAAGACCAAGGACTCCCAGTTCATCAGGGATCATCACCAGTCATCCTTACCTATGTCTTGCCACAAGACTCTGATGACTCTGGAGGAAAGAGCACAGTCAATGACTTTGCATAGCTCAGTCGCACTTAAATCCAATCCACTTGCAAGTCATGACATCACCTTCCTGATGTCATGGTCCTCTTCAAGAAAAAGGACAAACAAAGAAGATGGTCTAGATAGTCTTTGGCTTTCCTTTCTTCTCTGAGCTTTGTTATTCAGCAATGTTTCTTTCCTTTTTTCCTAGTTCTCTTTCTCCCATGCAGTAGAATATGGCATCTTTCCCAGTTATTCTTTCTAAAACTAGGCATAGGTTGAGCTTCAGAATACTCTCTGAGAGAGTATTCTATGAATTAAATTGAGATGTACTTTCTTCAGTCACTTTCATCCCTTAGTAAATGAAGCAGTTCTAGACCTGCCTCTGAATTTCTCTAGCTGTACAAATATTTGCACAATTGTAAAGAAACCTACAAAAGAATTCTGCCTGCCTGAAATGAAGTGTGTTAGAAAACTGCAAACCATGACCCAAACTGCAAAACCATGGGGAAAGTTTTTAAATTCATGGGGAAGAAAAGAGTGCAAGGAAGGTTTCATGAAGGATGGGACATTTAAATTAGTGTTTAAAATATGGGTAGAATTTCAGCAAGTGATGAGGGCAAGGGAGGGCATTCCAAACATAAGGCATATTATGAACAAAGGCATGGAAGTGGAAAAGCCTAGAGCATGTTCATGGCTTTCATAATTAGAACTATATTTCTGCTTCCAAATGGGAGGAAACATTCTCCTTGTTATATAACTGCAGGTGTGGTTTGTGGTCTCTTTGTGGAATATCAATGACTGTTCCCAAGTTATTTGGCTGTAATTAAATCTGCTACATATATGATAGCTCCTACTGTCTGTAAAAGCCTCACCGAGGTGAACAAACCAGTCACAAAGGTGCACAGTCTTATGTGGATTTGCTACTCATAGCCTCAGGGTCCCTCAATTAAAATCTAGGGGTCCATCTTCTCTCATCATTGATCCAATGAACAACTCTAGTTTCTTGGTAGGGCCCACTCAGGAGAGAAGTTTGACCACATAGAGCATTGAAATGTGATCATGATGGGATCTGGAATTGTTTGGGTTTATGGGGAGAATTCCTATCATCTTGCAGTAGATTTGATATCATTTTCTCAATCAGCCTACTCCTTGGAGGTCATGCTGTAGTAACTCACCAGTGAATCCTGGATGACAGAAAGACTTATTGGGGTTGGACAAAGCAGTGAGGTTCCCAAACCCAACAAGAAGCAATTTTCCCATCTCCTTGTCCTCATTTCTTCTCACCCCTACCAATATCTTTATATAAGAATAGAAAGCTAGTCATAGGCTCATAGATTTAGAGCCACAGAAATAATTTAGTTCAACTTCTTCATTTTAGAGATGAGGAAATTGAAACCTATGTAGGTGAAATAACTTGTTCAAGGTCACACAGTTGAGCGAAAGAGGATTTGAACCCATATCCAATGAGTCTCCATGATGCCCTATTGCTTCTCATTATATTTGTATTTATTCTGTCCCTCATATCACTCAGAGAGACCTTCATCATTATTAATATTCTGCATTCTATTCGCTCCCACCCTGGTATTGATCCATCATCCTTTGGTCTTCCAACAGCGTGATTCTTTGTAGAGGGTGTGGTTCTGTGATTCACAACTATGTAGCATCAGAAGAGAATATTACTGTTGTTTTTTTTTAAAATATGCTTTTGTGGCAGTTGCACTTGGGGATAATTGAAAGGACTTGCTGATTTCTCCAGTGTGGCCAAGCCAGGTCTCCTCTTCCTGTCCATTTCTAGATTCATTTCAGTACCCCTCTGCCATGCTTGCCCAAGATAGTGGTACTGATGAGCTCATAACATCGCTGCAATCATATCTAGGCAGTGGATACTCTATCATTTTATCACTCAACGGGTCTTTCCTCACTTCCTTTCATAAGGGTTTACTCAGAAATGTCAGCCAATAGTCAATAAGCATTTATTAGATGCCTACCATGTGCCAAGCACCATACTAAATGCTAGAGATACAAAGGAAGGCATGTTAATGCCGGTCCTCGAGGAAATTACAATCTAACAGAAAAAGATGACACGTAAAAAGAAACTAAGGTGGGAGCCGGGTGGGGGGCATTTAATGATGTCCTTAAGCTAGGGTGGAAGATGATCTGAGGTGTGAATTACAAAGTTGATTTCTTGCCGAGTGATGAATTTCTGGAGATTGTGAAATCCAAGAGATCAGCAGGGTGGGAAATGATGAGGTGAATTCCTTGAGTACCTTCCTCAGACGGTAGAGAACTAGCCACTGGTGCACTTAGGATTCATGGAGTGCCTCTTTGAGCAATCTGTCAAGACCCAAAGATGTTACCTCTCCTCTACCCCTCCCCTTAAGGAAACTGAAGGGGTCTTTATTCAAAGAAATCCTGAGAGAATTTCTTTTACTTCTTCATGCATGTATCGGACCATGCTAATCTACTAAAAAATCTTCAAAACTTCTTACTGAGTAAAGTTCAAACTCCATGACTTTCCTGACCGTAAAGACCCCCTACAACGTGGCACCATCTGATTTTTCTAGGCTTATGGCTTATTACTCCACACCATACATTCTATGCTCTGACAACCAAACTAGGCTACTCCTTGTCCTCAGAGTACCCTACGTGTTCTTGTCTCATTGCCTTTGCTCCTTTCATTCTTTATACCCAGAATGTTCTTTTCCTCTGCTGACTTTTTGCTGCAACCTCTTCCTAATCTGTAGCTTCCACAAAGACCTACCCTATCTTAATTAAATTATTAGTTAATTGCTATTAATTAGTCCTATCTTAAACATGGCATAGCTTTGCACACAGTAAACGCTGATTGGCTGTTGAATTGAATTGATAATTTAATCAATAGAGTGTAAACTCCTTGAGAAGGACTGTTTCATTTTTGTCTTTGCATAATAAATGCTCATTGGCTGTAGAAGTAAATTGAATTGAATTGATAGTATCTAGGCCAACCCCTTAATTTGATGGATGGGAAAACTGAGATGGGAAGAGGTTAAAGTAACTTCATCAGGGTCATGTGACTAGAATCCAGATCTCCTACTCCCAATTCATGCTCTTATCCCAGCACCAAGATGCCATTGACTGTCACTGGTGTCAGACTATTATTAATGACAAGACTGTCATTTAATATTAACTTAGTGGTAAATAAATAGGAAGTGAAATACTGAATGAATCATAAGTAAGCCAGATTTACTTTACTTTTCAGGAAGGAAGTCAACAGGGCAAATTTCTTTGAGTCAACATAGTTCAAACATAGGAAAAAAGGGAGTATTTATAAAGCTCCTGCTATGTGTAAGGCAACTGTACTAAATGCTTTACAATATTATCTCATTTAATACTCATAATAACCCTGAAAGGTAGGTGCTGTTATTATGCCCACTTTACAGATGAGGGAGCTGAAGCAAACAGAGGTTAAGTGACTTGCCCAAGGACATACAGCTAATAGGTATCTGAAGCAGGATTTGAACTGAGGTCTTCCTGCTGCCAGGCCTGGTGCTCTATACATTGTACCACCTAGCTATTCTTTGATGGTCCCTTCCAGTTCTAGATCTATGATCTTGTCATCAGAATTAGATCTTTATTTTCACTAATATAGAATAATAGCTAACATTTACATAGAGATATAAAAAGAAAAGATAGTTATAGCCATCACTTTAAAGTTAGCAAAGTGTTTTCCATGTTATCCTCATAATAAATGGGGGGGTTGTTGCTATTATTATCCCCATTTTACAGATGAGGAAACTGAGACTGAGAGAGTTTAAGTCATTTACCCAAGGGTTACATAGCTAGTGAGAGTCTAAAACAGGATTTGAAGTGAGGTCTTCCTGACTCTAACTCGTCCTGTCTTCTCTGGACCACCAAGGTGCCATTAAGATAATGCTAAGGGAAAATGGTGATGTAACTGACAGAAATAGAAAAGACAGAAAAGGAGGTCACCTTTGGAGAAGGAATGTTTGGTTTGGTAGATTTTGCAGTGATGAAGAGACATCAAGGTGAACATGTCTGGTGGGTACCTTGAGTGGTGGATCTGAAGCTCTGGAGGGGAAAAAAACAGGTCTAGTGATTAAGGAGTTCTCTGCATATACAAAACAAATGGCTCCTTTGGAATGAATGAGATTGTCAAGGGAGAGAATGTAAAAAGAGAATATATACTGAGTGCTGATGACAGAGCCTTGAGGAACACCAAATTGAAGGGTTGGGAAGAGAAAGAAGAGAAATCAAAGGATTCAAAAGGAAGTAGTTAGCGACAGGAGATCCAGGAGAGTTGACCATCTTGGGAGCTAAGAGAACAGTGTAGCCAGGAGGAGGGAGTGGTCAACAGCATCAAATATCTCAGGGAAGTGAAAGATGACGACTGAAAAAATGTCTTTGGATGTGGTGATAAAGAAGCTTTGAAATGGGAGGTTCGGTAGAATGATGGAGATCAGGACAAAGTGGAGGAGAGATATGGGATGATAATCTGATGTAGTAAAGAGGAATTTTTAGCATTGGAAATACATTGGAGTAGAAATAGTTGTGTAGGGGCGGCCAGGTAGCACAGCGAATAAGAGCACCGGCTCCAGTGTCAGGATGACCTGGAGAAAGAATCCTGGGCTCAGACACTTAGCACCCACCCAGAAACACCTGGCCATGTAACCTTGAGCAAGTTACTTAACCTCGATTGCTTAAAAAAAAAAAGAAATAGTTGTGTATTCAACCCTTTACCATGTCCATAAAGGCTTGGCCATGGAGAAGTTGGAGAGAGCCAGGAACCTACCTGCTAATAGGGAAGACTACCCAGAATTCCCTTGTAGTCATGCTGATTACCCAGAGTTCCCAGATATCTATGCATGGCCCTCCCTTTCTCTAATGGTACAATTTCAAGTATCATGGTATACATTGGTCTGGTTTGGAGGGCAAAGGAGTGAGGCATTTTTTGGCCTTTCTATCACCACTCAAATCATACCACCATCTACACTGCCACATTTTAAGGCTAGCTCTTGTCTATTCTTAAGGTTCATACACTCACATCTGGAAATATTTTTAACTGCTATACACAGTTGAGGACATTGGCTCATTCTTGTTTTGGACTGGAAGGTATATGAGTTCCTTCCAATTCTGAGATTGGATTCTATTCCAAGCCCCTGCTGCATGTGCAATACTCTGACCAGATGAGCTCTTTGTAAATTGGCTTGTGGTCTACAATGGGCAGAGAGGAAGAAAAATAGCAGCCCTGTACAAACCGGTCTTCAGTAGACTAAGGGCCAGTCCTCAAGTGATCTTACAGATGTATTCATAATTAATAGAGCTTCAGGTAATTACATTTTAATTCAAAATTACTCATATGAGCCCAAGGTTTCATTTAGCAATCTCAGATAGGAAAATCTGGTGTTCTAACAAAAATTTGCCTTTGGAGTGGGGCAGGGGGGAATCTTTCATCTTCAAGATTCATAAAACTCATTAGCATGTCCCAAACCTAGAAGATGAAAAACTGCCAAAGATTAAAAGGAGTGGAAGCCACAGTCTCTCAACTAGAGAGTGGAACTGAGGTGACGTCTTCACCTAGTTGGGAGCTAATAGAAAATGAATCATGGAAGTAGGGGCCTGCTAGATAAATGCAAATTGGGAGTTAGAGATGACTCCCAGTAGTGAGGAGGTTGAAGAAGGATATGGATCAATTTAGGAGATTTCCTGGGTTGAATGAGCAAAGCTACATACATATGTACACTTCTTAGACTCATTCACTGATGGAAATGTAAAGGTTAGATAAACAATAAGAGGCAATGCTCTGTGTGTCAAAATGAATCCCTGACGTTTGTAGTCATCTCCTAAAAAGAAGAGTGGAAATGTTCATATCATGCTGGGATGAGTTCTCTATCCTTGAAGCATTTTTGTTTCAATTTCAGAGGATGAAGTTTGCTTATTTGTCTGAACCAGAGATGATAAAATCATAAATTTTGAAGAGGAAGGGTCCTAGGAGAACACTTAGACCATTTCCCACACACACACCTCATTTTATAGAGGTGGAAACTGAGGCCCAGAGAAATGAGGTGACTTAATCAAGGTTTATCATCTTCAAGATACAAGGAAAGACTCTGGACTTGGTATCAGGGGGCATAGAAATAGACTCTAGCCTCTACCTTTTCTTAATCACCTTGGGTTAATCATAACTTCTCTAATCTAATCTAGGTAGCTAGATGGTCCAATGAATAGAAAGCTAGAACCTGGGGTCAAGAAGACCAGAGCTCAAATCTGGCCTCTCACACTTATTATCTTGGGGCGCCATCTGCAGTTGTCCTGATCTACATTTTGCCACTGGACCCAGCTGGCTCAAAAGGAGAGAATGAGGCTGGTGATTTTGCAGTCCTTCCTCACTTAAATCCAATTTACTTGCAAGTCATGGCATCACCTTCCTGATGTCATGGTCCTCTTTGAGAACAAAAGACAAACAACAACACTTATTATCTGTGTTGATGTAACCCTGAACAAGCCACTCTACCACTGCCTGCCTTAGTTTCCCCATCTGCAAAATGCAGTTAATTACAGCACCTACTTTCCTGTGTTGCTACAATAATCAAATGAAATAATATTTATAACATACTTTGTAAATATTAAATGCCAGCCATTATTATTATCATCCACATTCTCCTCATCTGCAAAATGAGGGTGAAAAGAATCCTGGAATATTTGATAAAGGGTGACCCTCAAAATTAGGAAGATCTGGATTCAATACACTCATCCAATTCCTCCAGGTAATCCTGTTAGACAAGAAGTTGGAACAAGTTGCTAATCTTTTCAGTGGAGGTAGTTTCCACACTGGGAGATGTTTACACTGATGAAATATCAAGTCTTGACTGAAAAAGAAAGAAAAGAGGGGTAGGTGTGTTGGAAGTGAATAATAATGCAGTATTTGTGAGGATCAAATGAGATAATATGTAGAAAGCTCTTTGTAATAGTCAAGTGCTATGTAAAAGTAGTAAAAGTAGTAGTAGTAGTGGTGGTGGTAGTAGTAGTAGTAGCAGTAGTTGCAGTAGTGGTGGTTTTTGTTGTTGTTGAAACCATTTAGTCACTGGGGTTATTTTGTGGAGAACGATCAAAATGTGTTTATTTTGAGGAAACCATGGTCTTTAGGGATTGAGCAACCTCATGTCTTTATATGGCAGCTGTTCACACATACCCATGCACACATTCTGAGACAGCAGCAGAGGTGTAGAGGAAAAGCTAAGTCCAGAGTCTCGGTAGTAGGGGAATATTTGGAGAGCACAAAACTCCTCCAAGGAAGTGGCATTCTGAGCATTGTTAATAGATTATCAAACAAGTGATCTTGCCATGCGCCCAGAGCTGTGCTGATCTTTGGGAGTGGGAGCACAGAATAAACAGGGCAGGATTTCTGCTTTAAGGAGACTCTAGTTTGGAAATAAGAGTGAACAGCACGAGGCGATGGCTACTTGTAACCCATTTCCCTGGAACCCCAAAATCCAGGCCTATGGAGATCCCAGTTCAATCTTAAAGGCTTCTCTAGAATTAATATCCTCTATGACTCATGTTCTTTTTAAAATAAATTAATTCAGACTATTCACTGGAAGGCCAATACTGAAGTTAAAATACTCTGACCACATAATGAGAAGATGAGACTTATTGGAAAATACCTTGATGTTGGGAAAAATTGAAGGTAAAAGGAAAAGGGGACAGCAGAGGAAAGAGGGATAGATAGTGTCATGAAAGCAATTAACATGAACTTGGACAGACTTTGGGAGATAGTGAAGGATAGAAGGGCCTGGACTGTTATGGTCCAAGGGGTCATGAAGAATCGTACACAGCTGAATGACTGAACAGCAACAAAAACGGTTCATGTTTGCCCCATACCCAGAAGTATCTGTGGAAACATCAGAATTTGGTTCACTTTGAGCTCTCCCCAACAAATGTCATTTGTTTTCCCTTCTTACAAGCAAGAGGGACTACCAAGTTCAAATATTTATACTTTATTTTTTTTTGCTTTTTTGGAGGGCAATTGGGGTTAAGTGACTTGCCCAAGGTCACACAGCTAGTAAGTGTTAAGTGTCTGAGGCCAGATTTGAACTCAGGTCCTCCTGACTCTAGGGCCAGTGCTCTATTCACGGCACCACTTAGCCGCCCCCTGTATTTGTATTTTATTACAAGACATGTAAGGATGGGTAAATATGGCACCCCTTACAGAAGAATAAATATGGAGCCCCTTACATTGAGCCTAGGCTTCATCCCTACAGTTCAGTTCATAATCTCTGGAAAAGATTATCAATCACTCTAGTACACAGCGATCTGGGCTCAGTTCAGTGTCACCTGCTCCCTGTGTCCTCCATGGTGATGGCCTTTCCCTGTTGCATCCCAAAAGACAATAAGCTTCCTGAGGGCAGGGATTATTTTCATCTCTCCAACACTTAGCTGGCGCCTTGCCTACCCCTGGTAGGTTCTTGATAATTGTTTGTTGGATTCAATTGATGCATATAGGGTTGGTACAGTATGTTCTAACAGGAAGGAGGCATGAAAATAATCCCTCGGCAAGGACATTATGACATTTAGCTCTGGTTCTTGGCATCTGCTATCGTCCCCAGCTTGCTGCAGACACTTCTGGACTTTGCCTTTGGAAATCACCTTCACCTTTCTCATCACTACCATTTCCTAGACATTACTCCTCCAACCCCCATATGGAAGCTCCTGCCACTCAGCAATTCTTTTTCTGGGCATGTGTGGAAAAGTGAGCTCTTTCCTTATCAGTGCATGCATCTTCCTGACTCCCTCCTTTCCCCTTTACAATGCAGGGAAAAGGGGTAGGGGCATGAACAAGACCCTTGAGCCTATCTGCTGCATTTAGAGTGCTTGTTGGTGTGGTACAACTGAAGAGCCTGTACATGGGAGTTCAGGAGAGATGGAGAAACTTGTTCTCTGACCCTGGGAGTTTAGCTTCTAAAGCAGGGGACACAAAGACGATAGACACATAACAATCACACCTGCTGGATTGTAAACTTCATTAGGGCAGGGACCTTAAGTTATCTAAGCTCTATTCTCCTAGCGCCTAGAACACCAAGCAGAGAATGCTGCGCACAGTAGGTCCTTAGTAAATCATCATTGAATTTACAGTACAGACCTAGCCCACCCAAAGGGATATTCTTCAAAGTGCTGTTTTACTGATTCCCCTCCCCCCTGCATGAATTTCGAGATGGTTTTCAACAGTACTGTTAGGGCAGCCTCAGCCATTTTCATTCTTGTCCAGTTTGCCTTGTGGTCAATGGCATGGATTTCTTAGAGAGTGAGAAAGCAGAGAAAGAATGGTTAGAGATACTTTCAGGGAATATGAAATCCAGCACAGTTGGCTGGTCCAAAGAGGAATTAACTGCCCAGCTCAGGTCTCCTTAGCAACAAGTAGTAACCTACAGAGCCAAGCCAGAGACCAATAAATAACTATTATACCTTGCCTTTACATATTGCCATTTGATTGACAAAGAGTGGAAGAAAGAACACTGAATTGAGTAACAGAAAACAGTATTTGAATCTTGCCCCTGTTTCCTAGTATCTAAATCCTTGAGCCTGTCTATATTTTTCTACCTGTGTGACCTTGGGCAAGTCCCCTTAGCTTTGAAATTCCCTTTGAGGTTCTTTTTAGCTCTGGAACTATGACCCCAGGATCCTCCAGTAAGCTTTCCCTGATCCTTCCAGGTGTGAGAGCTCTCTCCTTCCTTGAGCCTCTTTCCCTGTTGCATCCCAAAAGACAATAAGCTTCCTGAGGGCAGGGATTATTTTCATCTCTCCAACACTTAGCTGGGCCCTTGCCTATGGTAAGTTCTTAATAATTGTTTGTTGAATTCAATTGATGCATAGGGTTGGTGTGGCATCTTTTAAAAGGAAGAAGGTGGCATGGAAATATCCCTAGGCAAGGACATTATGACAAATATTTTACTCCCTTACCTTAAGGGAAAATATACTATCATTTTCAGAAGATGGCTAATATCATGCAAAGTGGTTTGGTGCTCTAGTCAGAGGACTGTATTCAGATCCTGCCTCTAACCATTACTATGTCACCTTGGGCAAGTCCTGCTGAGTCTTGGTTTCCTCATCTGCAAAATGAGATGGCCTTCTAAGGTCTTTCCCATTTCTATGACTATATGTCTACAAATACATGCATATATGTAGATATACACACATACATGCACACACAGGTGTGTATATTAATCTTATATTTTATAGATATTCATATTATATTTTAATGTATATTACATATATTAATGCATCATGTCCATATATGCATATGTATATGTGCACATATATTACATATATATTTCATTTCTTCATTTTAATTCCCTTCTATAGGAAGATTCAGTAATGAAAGCTTATATAGCATTGCTTTACAATTTACCTGTCACCTCCCCCACCAAAATTCCTGCTCTTTTTTAAAAACTATAACCTTATGAGTCAGGTAATATCTTCCTTTACAGATGGAGAAACCATGGTTCAGAAACACAAACCAGGGTTTTCTAACTCTTAATTCACTTCTTTCCCTACTACACCATGTCTCATCAACTAATAATCATAAGAGAGATTGGTACATTGTGTCTTAAGGTGCTTGAGATACAGAAAGTCATAGAGGGGAGGGCAGCTTGGAGGCTAAAAGATCCCAAGCCCCTTATTTTACAGATGAAGAAACTCAGGCAGATGAAGGTTAAGCAATTAGACCAGGGTCACACAAGTACCAAGTGTCCAAGATGGGCTTTGCACTCGGGTCTTGCTGACTGTAGGTCCAGGTTTCTGTCTGCTACAGCATTGCTTCTGCAGAAAAGTGCACATCTGGCAAACCAGCTTTGTCCCCCTCCTCCCAGCTTTCCTCAAAACCAAGTGATTTCCATGAAACACCACCCTGAAGGAAGCACTTTGAGTCTGCATGATTTCACTGTTCCTCCCCCCAGCTCCAAGTGTTAAAACTAGCCATTCAGGAATTCAGACTAGCAAGGACTGTCTACGTGAAGGTCCCTTCTCTCCACCAGGTCTGACCTGACTGAGAACAGAGAGCAAAGAAACCCAAGATCCAGCTCCTAATTTGAGCTTGTCTTCTCCCACTAAAAAATGAAGCCTCATTATCACCACTTTCACTCATTTTCTGGTTTGTTTTTTTGCTATTTGGCAGCAACCCAGCACCAGCATCTCTTGGGACTTTGGATGCACCAGGCAGTCATATGTAGGCTATTAAAATAGATCTGGTGAAAGTGACATCCCATGAAATTGGTGTGGGGAAAACAGTGAGCTCGATATGTCTGCACAATCAATACCAGCCCTGGCAAGCTTTCCTCCTGACAAGGGAGGGGGGGAGATTTTTTTTAAAATCCCCAATAAGGTGGAGTTGAAAACCACTTGCTACTTTCCCCCAAATGTCTTGGTAAGGGTTTAGAGAGAATCTGCCAAGTGCTTTTATTCCACAAGTAGGATAGAGCTTAAAATGCAAATATCCTGGGAAGAAAGAACATACAAACCAGCTTCTGCCAAGATACAAATGCCCAAGAGGCAGCACGTGGTGGATGCTGATACTGGAGTCAAGAAAAGTTCACCTCCTGCCTCTGACAATTCCTACCTGTATGACTATGGACAAGTCATTTAACCTCAGTGAGCCTCAGTTTCCTCAACTGTAAAATGAGGGCTTTCGACTAGATGTCATCTTTACAACTTAAAATCTCTGATTATGTGACTGATAACAAAGCCTTCCCCAGAGTGTAGGTTTTGCTAGGGGGAATAGAGAGAGAATACAAGGTCTAGGACATTTGGGGTAACAGAACAAAAAGAAAGGAATCAGAAAGGAAAGGCTGGGGTCTAAAGATATTTCATGTTTGTTTTTATACCCTCAGCCTTACCATGGTACTTGGCACCAAGTAGTAATTAATGAATTTAATTGAACTGAAAACAAGCTTCACAATTTTTCTAGGGTCTAACTTGGGCTTTCTCACATTAGGTATTATCTTTCCAGTATACATCCCTAAAGGAATTCAGTGACTTGAGAAAGGACCTGAGTTATTTTTATTTTTCTGAAGAAACATCTAAGGCATAGAGAAGTAAAATGACTTTCTTATGAAATGGAGTGGAAACGCATTTATAAAACACTCACTGTGTGCTAAGCGTTTCAGAGAGAAGAGCAGGTCACTTCTTTTAAGTAGCTTGCATTCTAGTTAGTGTTAGACAACACATATAAGAGGGTTCAGTTTCGGGGCGGCCAGGTAGCACAGCGAGTAAGAGCACTGGCTCCAGTGTTGGGACGACCTGGAGATCGAATCCCGGGCTCAGGCACTCAGCACCACACCCAGAAATAACTGGCCGTGTAACCTTGAGCAAGTTACTTAACCCCGATTGCTTAAAAAAAAAAAAAAAAGAAGGTTCAGTTTCCAGGGTAGATGGAATGCTCCAGTGGTTCTTAGGGTACAACAGTCAGGATGAATAACAAAGAGTATTTGGGGTACAACAGGCCATAAGGCAATGCCTAGCAGGGGTAGTCTGTAAGGCTGGAGTGGTAGGGTAAATGACAAAGTCCGCCATCTTATCAGAAGGATTTTTGTTGGTGCCTTGCCTATTCAAGTGATGTAAGTGACCATATCCCCATCCAGTGACTATTGGGATAGGGTAGTAGACCCAAAGGTGGGAGTGGAGCAGGGCTCTGTGTTACCTCTAGCATGATGGTCAATATCCAATTGTGAGCAAAAGTCAAGTACCTGGTGCCAAAGTTCAAGAAAGACTTCCCACCAGAAACAGCACTAGTTGAACCTTAAAAAGAGCTAAGGATTCTAAGGGGCAGAGGTGAAGAAGGAGTATTTTCTGGGAATGGGGAACAACCCATATAAAGGCAGAGAGCCAGGAGAGAAAGGACTAACTTTGGCAAATAGCAAGTTCATAAAAAGTAGTAATATGCCACAAATTTAGAAAAGTCATATAACAAGGAATTTTTTTTGGAGGGGGGAGGGCAGGGCAATTAGGGTTAAGTGTTAAGTACCTAAGGCTGGATTTGAAAGGCTGGTGCTCTATTCGATCCACCACCTAGCTGCCCCAACAAAGGATTTTTAATGCCAAGGTGAGGAGCTTATGTTTTATCCTAGAGGCAATGGGAATGCAATCAGGGTTAAGTAACTTGCCCAAGGTTACACAGCTAGGGTAGGTGTTAAGTGTCTGAGGCCTGATCTGAACCCAGGTTCTCCTGACTCTGGGGCCAGGTACTTTACTCACTGTGCCACCTAGCCGCCTCCAATGAGAAGGTTTTGCAATAGACAAGGCAAGAGGCAGGAAGCGCTAAGAGTCAGGGCAGCTAAATGGCACAGTGAATAGAGTACTGGCCCTGGAGTCAGGAGGACCCAAGTTCAAATTTGCCTTCAGATGCTTGCACACTTACTAGCCCTGCGACTTTGGGCATGTCACTTAACCCCAATTGCCCTCCAAAAAAAAAAAAAAAGAAGAAGTGATAAGAGTCTGAACTAGGGTGGTGGTCCTATAGGTGGAGAGATTCTGAAGAGGTAGTTTTAGGTAAATTTAGCAAGGGATTGGATATTGAGGGCAAAGGTGAATTTGAGGATGATTCCAAGGTGGCAAACCTGGATGAGAAGTAGAGAAATTTGGTTTATGAGGTAAGTTTAGACATGGAAAGCACTGGGATTCATTTTAGACATACTGAATCCAAAAATCAAAGTGACCTATTCTCCAGATCCCTAGGGTGAGAGAATCAAGGAGTGTTCCACATATCAGAAAAGAGACTATCTTAGGACAACCAAAATAAAGGAGAACCCTTTGCACATGTTTCATTGTGTTTTTAATTATTTATTTCACTAAATATTTCCCAATTACATGTGCAAATTTTTTTTAAACAATCATTAAAAAAAATAATTTTAGTTCCAAATTCTCTTCTTTCCACCCTGCCTTCCTCTTTGAGAAGGCAAGTAGTTTGATTTTGATTGCCCTTGTGAGGTCATGCGTGGTTCATCGTTACAAAGATTCAGCTATACACTTGATCAGATTATATGCCTGAAGTACATAAGCCCCACAGGAAGTATTCTAAACTTTTTCCTATCTCCTTAATCCCTTAATTCTAGCTCTCTCTCATCAGATGGTTCCATTTTTACTTTACTAAGATGGAAGCCATTGACTGTGAACCTTCTATTGTGCCTAATGCATAAGGAGAATTTCTCAGCTGCTCCTTTGCCTGGACCCATACTATCATCATCAACCACATATTAGGCATTCACTCATGGAGCCCAGTGCTGGGCATATAGGCATATCTGGTTATCATTGTATAATGAGACCTCCGATTTCCAATTAATTTTTTATTAATTTAAAAAACATTTGTGGAGAGCATACTTTGTGCAGAATACTGTGCAAGGTGTTGGGGAAGTTATAAAGTTTAGATATTTGTCCTCATGGAGCTTCCAATCTAGGAAGGGTATATTACACAAATACAGATTACTATTACACACACTAACACGTGAAAATACATTGGAGAGGTAGAGAACAACAGGCAATAATGAAAGGTTTGAGGAAGCTGGAAAAGATGTTGAGTTAATTCCTACTTACAGCTTTTCCTTTACCAGAGTGGGAGACAGGTTAAAAAAAAATGTCAGGTAGGGTTTCCAGAGAGCTTGATTTAATCTGGTATTCCAGGGACAGAGGAAGCTGGGGCCGGTGGGAGGGGGGAAAGGGGACCACTCTTGGCAGGGAGGGGGTGAGGGGAGAGAGAAGGAGGGGTAGGGAGGGGTGCCCCACCACTGGTGGTCTACATCAGCTTCGGGCTCTGAGAGATTAAGTGACTCTCAGGTTAGCTCCTTTGCCCTTTTTTACCCTAGTGTAAAATGAGAAGGATGGTACCTTTGCCCTTCTTCTGGTACTAGGGAGTCTTTTCTTAATTAATGCTTATTAATGAGGTCATGAATGAGTATAAAGCAAATGAGTGTAAGCAGCAGTCACTTAGAATTGAGTACAAAATTCCCCTCCTGTGGAAGTGGATTACCACGGTAATGTTCTGGGAAGGGAGGGCTTTCGAGGGAAATACAATCCTGTATGACCTGCAAGGAGAAAGAAAGTCATCAGAAAAGGATTGTCATGGGATATGGACAGAGACAAGCTCTTTCCTACCTTGTCTGAGATCCCACAGCCTGGCTATGATACACCACACCAGTGTAGTTTATCATATTAGTGAAAGCATTTTCAAATTCAATTACACTGATGCTGGAAATGGCCCCATGGATGCTGTTAATCTCTGGGAAGGAATTATACCAGGTCTCTGAAACTTCCCATTTCTAAACCCAATCTTGAGCATTATTCTAAAGGTTAATTTAAGATCCATCATCCAAGAGAGAAGTTAAATATAACTGTTGGAAGAGCTGTCCTCCCCCACTTGACTGACTGAGGGGTTTATCAGTGTGTGAGAGTTCATTAGTTTTAATTAGTGTAATCACTAATGTTGCATTAACAGTTTAGTGAGGGAAAGTAATTACTCACACATCCACTGTATGAGATCGGAAGATGAGAATTCATTTTCCAAGACCATTAACATTTCAGATTAACATTGCAGCGATTAAAAAACACTTTCTCCTAGTCACCATCCCGATGACCTGCTTACCCACAGATAGTTTAAATTAACCATATCTTTCATCAGGAGAAGTGGAGAGAAATGTAGAATGAAGCCAAGTAGATTATTTTATAATCCCTTCTACAGCCACACAGCAAGAGTAGAAATCTTGATTAGTTCATAATGTCCTGCTTGATTTGCATAGTCATTGGGTTCAGTCTCTGCATTGGGGATTATAAACTTGGCTACATTGTTACCCAGAAGCAATAAAGCCCAGTGAAATCGAGAGACAAAGGAATAGCCAGACAAGTCTATTTGGATTGAATGCTCCCTAGGTCCAGGAATATGTATGGCTCACTGTTAGCAGGGTGAGGGGTTCATTATTCTTTCTATCGGGAACTATAGGTTAGGGCAAGCTATTATATTTGTTCATAGAGGATCTTGGTTTAAATTAAAACACATCACCATCAACGCCAGGCCAATGGGAAATCTTTGCGCTTGTCAGAGCCATTCCAATGCCTGAAGGACCAAAGGTCCCTCCAATCTGCCCTTTTAAATCATTGAGGGTCAAATGAAATGAAACAATGCCATTTCCCCTGAACGACAAACTCTCTGCTCTCCCCAACCCTCATCCCTCCACACTGTCTTGAGTTTCAAAAGTTCCCATGACAGACACATTATTTTTGAAATCAGACACAGAATTATTTTCTTTTGCAGGTCACTGCATGTGACCATGGGGTCCTAGGCTGAGGGCATTAGGACCTCTTCCCTGTGGTTTGATGAAGAAACCAATATACCAGGTCCCAAGACTGCTGCCTTGGAGGCTAGGGGGCAAGATATGGAAGGAAGAGAGGAGAGGTCTTTGGAGAGAGTTAATTAGGCTGCATGCCACCAGATCTCTCCAACCAAAGGCATTAATAGAAGAGTCTCATATTTGCTTGCATATGTGATACCTCTCTGGGGCATCAGCAAAGTGAAGAATAACAGAAATACTACTACTACCAATTATATAGCATTGTAAATTTGCAAAGCACTTTACAAATCTTTACTTTACAAATTCTCATTTGGGGGCCCACAACAATCCTGAGAAGTAGGTGTTCTTATTATCTTCATTCTACAGATGAGGAAACTGAGGCAGATAGAAATTAAATGACTTGCCCAGGCACATTGCTAATAAGTACTGAGGCAAGATTTAAACTCAGATCTTTCTGACTCCAGGTCCTGTGCTCTGTCCTACCTGACTGTTAGGATTACTATCTAAATCTATGATGTAGAGGAGGCAAGATGTAGTGGGGAGAGAGCAAACCTTAGAGTTAGAAAGAGCTAGAAAGGGAAGTGGAGGACGGGAGGGGGAGGGGAGGAGAGGAGAGGGGAGGGGAGTGGAGGAGAGGGGAGGGGAGGGGAGGGGAAGGGAGGGAAGAGAGGGGAGGGGAGGGAAAATGTTTTGTAAATCTTAATGTGCTAGATAAATGCTAGCAATTATTTTAGCACGATCTTTAAATGTGAAAGAAAACATCACTTTTTTAAAGTCAGGGATGGTCATAGAGTAGTCCGAGTGCTAGCTACTATGCTTTGGAAGCACGTGTACAATAAGACATGCACGAGTCTTGGTACCTTTAAGGATTGTCAGGTCAGCACTCTGGACTGATGAAGAGAGAAGAACACTGGATGGTTCTTCTCTCCTTTAAGATACAAGCACCCTGAGTTGAGGGATGTTTTTGCTTTTGCTCTATAGCCTCAGCACTTGGCATGATGCCCAGCATCTAGAAAGCATTTACGAAATGCTTGTTGGTTGATTGCTTGATTCTTTCACTACAGTCTCTCCTTTGGCAATTTTCTCTTCCCACAATTTCAACCATTACCTCTTCAAAAACAACCATCAAATCTTTCCATTCAGCCCTGTCTTCTCTCTTTCAAGCCCCAGACCCCCATTTCCAACTGTCTACAGGACATAGCTCCTCATGTATCCCACTGATATCTTAAATTCAGCTTGTCTATGAAATATGATTTCAAAGAATCACAAAAATCTCAGACTGGGAAAAACCTCAGAAGTCATGTAATCCAATGAGTAACTGACTATTCAATAATCAATAAACATTTGTTAAGCACTTATGTTCCAAACACTATGCTCAGTTCTCGGGACACAAATATGGGAGAGGGAAAGACACTTCCTGCCCTCAAGGATATCACAATCTAATGGGGAAAAGGATAATACTCAAAAGGATACTGAAAAGGGAGAGGGGAAGGAGGAGAAGGCACCCCACTTGGGATGCATGGTGGAGAAGTCAGTCAAAGAAGTGAGAAAATAGTATCACTAGGTGAAAAATGAAATGTGGGAACTGAACTCTCTCCTTAAAGGGAGGTTTGGAGTTCATGGCCTCACGCTCCCTTCAGAGAGGCAGAGGGCAGGGCTGAGGGGGAGTACCAACTTTCATGATCTCATCTAATTAAAGAATCACAAAGGCTTAATTACTGTTTTCCCCTCTGAACTGATCTCTTAAGAGCCATAAGTTCACAATATACTCCTCTGTTTTAAAAATATAAATCTTGTCACTTTGACTTATTTGTCGTAGCATAATAACTGAGTTTTTCTCTTCTTTTGCAGAAACCCCAGGCTAGGGCTCTTTTCACTTATGTCATATACTCCTCACCCATGGGCTTCTCCAAAAGGAAGGGGTCCTAAATATGGAGTCCATATACACACATGAATATATATATATGTATATATATTATAGGTATATGTACTATGTGTAATATGTATATTGTATATCTATATTAATAATTATATCTCATTATAATTGGTTTCCCTGGTAATTCTATATATTTTTATGTAATTAAAAGCATGATTCTGAGAAGGGGTCCATTTTTGTTGCTGATTTAGTTGTTTTAGTCATGTCTGACTCTTCGTGACCCCATTTGTCTTTTTCTTGGCAAAGATGCTGGAGTGGTTTACTATTTCTTCTCCAGGTCATTTTACAGGTGAGGAAACTGAGCCAAATTGGGTCAAATGATGTGCCCAGGGTTACACAGCTAGTAAGTGTGTGAAGCTGGATTTGAAGGAAGACATATGAAGGCCCGGCATTCTGTCCACTACACCATCTAGCTGCCCAAAGAGATCCACAGGCTTCTTCAGACTGCCAAAGGGGTCTATGACACAAAATATTAAGAACCCCTACCCTAGAAGTTTCTCAGACTGGGGAGAAGTCCTAGTCTCATTTCTCACTAAACTGTTTCTCTTTCCTTTGCAGTATGTGTCCACCAGGCGTGCAGTCACACAGAGTACACCAGAGCCAACTGGCTTCCATCCTCACCATCACATCCACCACCACCACCGCCACCACCAACAGCAGCGCCACCATCACCACCACCGCCATCACTCCCTCCCTCACCACCTTCACCACCAGGAAGCAGTGTTGCATGAGGCACCGCTTCCCCTCTGCATCTGCCCTTTATTCTCCTGTCAATGGGAAGGCCAACTGGAGGTGGTATTGTCCCACCTGAGGCAAAGCCACAGAATTGACATCCTCCAGGGAGCAGAGATAGTCTTCCTGGCCACAGACATGAACCTCCCAGCACCAGCTGATTGGATCATCATGCACTCCTGCTTGGGCCACCACTTCCTGCTGGTGCTGAGGAAGCAAGAGAAGTATGAGGGTCACCCACAGTTCTTCGCCACCATGATGCTGATTGGAACCCCAACTCAGGCTGACTGCTTCACCTACCGCCTGGAGCTCAACAGGAACCAAAGGCGCCTCAAGTGGGAGGCCACCCCCAGATCAGTCCTGGAGTGTGTGGACTCCATCATCACTGATGGTGATTGCCTGGTACTGAACACCTCCCTGGCCCAGCTCTTCTCTGACAATGGCAGTCTGGCAATTGGAATTGCAATCTCAGCAAGCAAGGTCCATGCCCCTGAAGTTGAAATCTAAGAGACAGACATACAACTACTGCCTCCAAGAACAACAAACCATTGGCTGTGTCTCCATGGTTTCTGGATGTCGAGACTCTAGACTTTCTTCTTCTTTTTTTGGTCTCAGGTCTTTTGTGGTATTTAGAATTTGTTTGTCATGGGCATTATATTATGTATACATCCTGTGATATAAGGTCTCAATGTAATGTATTTCTGGTTTTGTTGGTACAATCTTATGTAGTATTTTAAAGATAGCTATCTAATCAGAATGGTTATTTCCTTCTACCATGACTCTCCATACACACCTATGCACCCAAACACATGTACATGCATACAGGTGTGATTGAACAAAGTTAAATAAGTCCATTAAACTACTCGCACGTAATTGGACAAAACCCAGAAAGTCCATGAAATCAACTAGAAAGATACACGGTGTTTTAAAAGAAGTAGATTACTTCTTCCTCCTACCTATTTCATAACAGGCTAAATCTGGAGTGCCCGTTTTCAGCACATCGAGTAAGAAGGTCTAGTTGATTCAAACATCTGACAACCCCTCATTAGAACTTGACCACAAAGATGACATGTATATATACTATTGGGAGCAGGGATGGGAATTGTAATATGCATTCTATATATACAGATCTAGTCCTGTGATTCAAGATGGACATTAAATACTAAGCTTAGCTTTAGAAGGCACTCATAGGTTCCTTCCACTTTAAGAGATAGTGTTGTTCATTGGAAAGAGCGCAGACTTTTAAAGCAAAGGATATGGGTTCAAACACCAGCTCTCATTTATTACCCATATTTAACTTTGGTATTCCTTTTTTTCACAGGATCATGGGAATTTATAGTGGGAAAGGCCCTTAGAGATCATCTTATCCAGCCCCCTCATTTTACAATAAATATTTACTGAGTGAATTTGATGAATGAGGAGACAAGTTCAGAGAGATAAGGTCACACAGATAGCAAATTTTCTGGTCCCAAATTTTCTGATTCATAATCCAGTTCTTTTCCCAATACAAGAGAATGATGCTATGTCTTATCTTCCCTTGAACCAGACTCAAAATTACCTGTCTTTTTTGATGCTCTCCTGAGGGTTCCCTTGTCCTGTAATTTTCAAGACAAATTCACTATGATATCAAATGTGAGAGAAGAAAGGCAGGAAAAGCCAAAAAAGAAAGTAGAGCAAGCATCTCCTCTCTCTGAAAAGAAGTTATTTCCCCAGATAGTCTGCTTCATGGTGCAGTTATGAAGCCTGTCAATCCCTTCACCTGGCTCTTAATACTTTAAGACCTACAGCTCCATAACAACATTGAATAGGATGAACTTAGAGTACAATACACAGATCCCATGTCATAAATGAAAAATAAGTCATATTCAAAATGAAGAGTCCTCTGTTTTGTCTTCTGCAGACAACTGAACAGCATCCTTTTCATAGACAATCCTTCAAATATTTTATACAATGTAGCAAATATTGATTGAGTACCTATGATGGTCAAGGGAATGGTAGAGTAGACAGAGATGAAGAAGACCAGATTCCTGCCCTAGAAGAGCTCACAACTTCCCAAGAGATTTTTCTCACCCATATTATATATTCTAAAACATTCCATGGACACCAGCATTAAGCACATAAACATGATCACTGGAAATAAAAACATCATTGGCACTCATTGGTCCATAGATTGGTACTGAATGTTATGCAAGGCAACTTAGGTGAATCCAGAAGCTACCCTTTAAGAGTTTAAAATTAAGAGTCATAGAAGAGATTAGGAAGAAACATCAGTTATTCATTTGGTCCAGCCTTAAGGCCATTGAACGAAAAACACTTAGAGCAGGTGGCCATTTATTCTCCAGGGACAAATGCCATGAGCCCCCTCCATAGCCCATTTTAGAACTTTGTTGCCTTGAAGGTCAAGAGTTCATACCAATACCCAAACTAAATCTTTCCTTGATTTCACTTATGCCCATTTCCTTTATCTTCTGTGGACATAAAAATCAATGGTGGGGGTGGGAGGACATCATCCTCATTAATAAACAAAAATTTATTAAGCCTACTATATGCTAGGTAGTGAGAATGCAAAGATATTGTTACCCTCAAGGAGCTTACAGATCATCAAGGGAAACAGCATGTATATATGCATATGCAAAACAAATAAAAGGTCTTTTCTTGGGAGGGGGAAACCCTTCTTACATTTGGATTTGATTAGCAAATATTTATTAAGTTCCTAATACATGCCGCAAAGTTTGTGGACTGCTGTGGGGATATGGGCAAGACATGGGCATCTAGCAGGGGAGATGACAGATAGAAAAATTATTGCCAAAAAAAGGAGACTGTTCTTGTTCTAAATAAAAACAAAGAGC
Source organism: Petaurus breviceps papuanus (assembly GCF_028583685.1). NCBI lineage: Eukaryota > Metazoa > Chordata > Mammalia > Diprotodontia > Petauridae > Petaurus > Petaurus breviceps. Next base: position 16,590,283 of record NW_027187341.1, on the reverse strand, counting down.
TGTGGAAGCATAGCATAGGGAGGGATTAACTTTAAATGTCAGGATCAGAGAAGACTTCATATAAGAGATGGAATTTCAGGGTTGGAGGAGACCCCTGAAACGGTCTACTCTAACTCACATCCTAAAAAAGAACTCTCTTCACAACATAGCCAGCAAGCATTCTTGAAGAATAGGTTATATTTTAGCAGGCTGAGATTGGGGGCAGGGTAGAAACCTTAAGACTGCAGAGTCTACTTGGGAAACAGCGAACAGTCTGGTTTTTCTAGAACAGCAGTCCTCAGACTTTTTGAATTCAAGTCTTCTTTATACTCTTAAAGTTTTTTTGGAAGAACACCCTCTCCCCCATGAGCTTTTATTATGTGGGTTACATCTATTAACATTTGCCACATTAGAAATTTAAATGTTGGCACAGAGCCAAGATGGCAGAGTTCAGGGAAGAAGTCAGCTGAACTTTCCAACATTCCCCTACAAATAACTTTTCAAATTGAATTCTGGAATGGCAGAGCCAACAAAAAAGTCAGGGTTTTTCCAGCCCAAGACAATGTGGGCAAGAAAGTTCTGTGACACCAGGGTGATGGGTAGCCTGGAGTGAAATACATTCCTTGGAAGCAGCTGCAACAGCAGCATCAGTGGGAGCTCTCAGTCCATAGACAGTAAGGGGATTTCAGGGGAGGCTTTGCTGGCACTGGGTTCAGGACCCTATTGTATTATCTATATGCAGTTCCAGGTCACAGTTTCAGGGTGAAGAGGAGCACTGGAGCTTGCAGCCCAAGAGAAGAAGGGGGCCTTGGCCATGGCTCCAGGGCAGAGAAGGGTGTTTGTGGTCACTCACAACATAGCAGAGGACCTAATTTCAGTTCTAAGGCAAAAAGGAACACTAACCCTTAAGGCTGCAGGAGGACAGTGACAATTTCAGGACTAAAAGGAGTACTCATGCTTGCCACCGCAGGGGAACAAAGTCCCTTTCTGGGTAAAGACCAGACAAAACACAACTCAGAAGAGCAGTGACCACACCTCTCTTTGGATCATACCACCTTGTAAGCACCAAAAACTTAACAGATCTCCAGAACTAGTTCTAAAAATAGCAGCATGAAAAACCTAAAGCTTGGGACAATACCTCCTCCACTGCATAAGTAGATTCCAACCTCAACATGAAGGGAAAAGTCAAGAAACAGGCCAGAAAAAGGGGCAAGTTACAAAAAAGAACCTGATCATTAAAAGCTATAATGGTGTAGGGGCAGCTAGGTGGTGCAGTGAATAGGGCACCAGCCCTGGAATCAGGAAGACCTGAGTTCAAATCTGGCCTCAGACACTTAACAGTCACTAGCTGTTTGACCTTGGGCAAGTCACTTAACCCCAATTGCCTTTCCTTCCCCCCCTCCAAAAAGGAAAAAAACAAAAAACAAACCAAAAAAGGCTACAATAGTGACAGGGAAGATCATGACACAAACTCAGAAGAAGACAATGCTATCAAAACATCTGCAAGTAAAGCCTCAAAGCAAAAAATGAATCAGATACAAGTTCAACAAGAATTCTTGGAAGATCTCAAAAATGATCTTAAAAATCAAATAAGAGAGCCAGAGGAAAAATTGGGGAGAATGAGAATAAAGCAAGATTATTATAAAAATATGGTCTTGGTAAAAATTATTGCTAAAATTATGAAAAGACCTTGGTAAAAAGAGGCACAAAATTACTAAAGAAAATAACACATTAAAAAGCAGAAATGACCAAATAGAAAAAGAGGTACAAAAACTCACCAAAGAAAATAATACCTTAAAAATTAGAATTGGACAAGTGGACTCTATTGACTACATGATACCTCAAGAAACAATCAAAGTCAAAAGAATAAAAAAATGGAAGAAAATGTGAACTATCTCATTGGAAAAACAATTGACCTGGCAAATAGGTCAAGGAGAGATAATTTAAGAATTGCTGAATTTAGGGGCGGCTAGATGGCACAGTGAATAGAGCACCAGCCCTGGAGTCAGGAGGACTCCAGTTCAAATCTGGCCTCAGACACTTAACACAAAAACTAGCAATGTGACCTTAGGCAAGTCACTTAACCCCAATTACCCTCCAAAAAAAATTTCTGAATTTCCTGAAAACTATTATTTTTAAAAGTGCTTAGACACCCTATTTCATGAAATCATCAAGGAAAACTGTCCTGATAGCCTAGAATCAGAGGGTAAAATAGAAATGGAAAGAATCCACTGATCACCTGAAAGAGATCTCCAAATGAAAACTCCAAGGAATATTATAGACAAATTCCAGAGCTCCCAGGTCAAGGGGAAAATATTGCAAGCAGCCATAAAGAAACAATTCAGATATTATGGAGCCACAGTCAGGATCACACAAGATTTAGCAGCTTCCATATTAAAGGAGTGGAGGGCTTGAAATATCATATTCCAGAAGGCAAAGGAGCTAGGATTACAACCACGAATACCTACCCCACAAAATTGAGGATAATTCTTGAGGGATAAAAATGGATATTTAATGAAAGAGAAAACTTTTAAGTATTTCTGATGAAAAGACCAGAATTGAATGGAAAATTTGACTTTCAAATATAAGACTTAAGAGCAACATAAAAAGGTAGACATGAAAGAGAAACCATAAGGGACTCAGTAACATTCCTATATGGGGAGATAATACTAAGCATTATGTTTCTATATAGAAAAATAATACTTGTCATTCCTAAGACCTTTATTATTATTAGAACAGCTAGAAGGAGGGCATGACAGAGTATATGAGTGTTAGTTAACAAATGTCAAAAAAAATTAAAGAATGAGAAAGAGATTCACTGGGAAAAGGTGGAAAGGGGAGGAAGAACAGGGGATATTATCTCACATTAAAGAGGCATGAAAGGAAGAACTTTTACAGTGGAAGAGGAAATGGGAGGGGGAGGATAGAACTTGAACCCTACTCTCATTGGAATTGGCTCAAAGAGAGAATAACATGCACACTCAGTTGGGTGTAGAAATCTATCTGCTCAACAAGGAAGTAAGAGGGAAGGGGGACAAATGGGAGGAAGGGAAGGCAGATTAAGGAAGACAGTGGTCAGAAACAAAACAGGCTTTTGAGGAAAAAAAAAAACAGAGCCAAAAAAAAAAAGGATACACTGGGGGGAGAAAGATGGAAGGAAATACACAGTTAGTAACCATAACTGTGAATGTGAATGGGCTGAACTCATTTACAAAAGAGAAGTGCATAGCAGAACAGATTAGAAACTAGAATCCAACAAAATATCGTTTATAAGGAATACATTTGAAACAGAGAAATACACAGAATAAAACAAGGGGTTGGAGCAGAATCTATTATGCTTCAGCTGAAGCTAAAAAAACAAGGCAGGGATAGCAATTACGATCTCAGAAAAAGGAAATTAAAAGAGATAAGCAGTGCATTTTGCTGAAACATACCATAGAAGATAGTAATATCAGTGCTAACCATATGTGTACCAAATAGCAAAGCATTTAAATTGTTAGAGAAAAAGTTAAATGAGTTACAGGAGGAAATAGACAGTAAACTATGCTGGTGGAAGACTTCAACTTTCCACTCTCAGAACTAAATAAATCTAACCATAAAACAAGAAAGAAATGTTAAGAAAATGAATAGAATTTTAGAGAAATTAGATATATCGATAGACCAGTGAAGAAAAGGAATATATCTTTTTTCTCATCTGCACATGGAACCTTCACAAAACTGACCACATATTAAGCCATTAAAAATCTCACAACCAAATGCAGAAAAATTAAATGCACCCTTTCCAAACAATAACGTAATAAAATAACATTTTTAAAGGGGCATGGAAGCATAGATTAAAAATTAACTGGAAATGAAATAATCTAATCCTAAGGAATGAGTAGGTCAAGGAAAAAATCATGGAAACAATAAATAATTTCATTAAAGAGAATGACAACAATGAGACAACATACTAAAATTATGGAATGCAGTCAAAGAAGTACTTAGGGGAAATTTTATATCTCTAAATGCTTACATCAATAAAATAGAGAAAGCAGATAAATGAATTGGGCACGCAATGATGAAACAATACTTAGTCTTTTCAAATGATATGATGGTCTACTTAGAGAATCCTAGAGAATGAACTAAAAATTGGTTGAAATAATTAACAATTTTAGCAAAGTTGTAGGATATAAAATAAACCCATAGATATCATCACCATTTCTGTAAATTACTACCAAAGTCAAGCAGTAAGAGCTAGAAAGAGGAATTCCATTTAAAATAACTGCAGACAATATGTAATACTCATAAATTTATCCTCCAAGACAAACCCAGGAACTTTATGAACAAAAGTACAAGACACTTTTCATACAGAAATCTAAACAATTGGAGAAATTAATTGCACATGGATAAGATGAGTTAATATGATACAAAATGACAGTTCTACCTAAATTAATTTGGTTATCCAGTGCTATATTAATCAAGCTATCAAAAATTATTTTATAGAGCTAGAAAAAAATAACGAAATTCATCTGGAAGAACAAAGGGTCAAAATATAAAGGTAATAAATAGAAAAATGTGAACAAAGTTGGACTAGTAATACCAGATCTTAAACTATATTACAAAGCATTAATTATGTAAACTGGAATAGATTAGGTATATAATACACAGTAGGATATGATCATAATAATTTAGTACTTAATAAACCCAAAGATCCAAGCTTTTGGAACAAGAACTCACTCTTTGACAAAAATTTCTGGGGAAACTAGAAAGCAGTTTGGTAGAAACTAGGTATAGATCAATGTTTCACAACATAAGTTAAAGTCAAAACAGATATATGATTTAAATATAAAGAGTTATATTATAAACAAATTAGGGGAGCATGAAAAATTTTGCCTGTTAGATCTATGGATAAGGGAAGAACTTATGACTAAACAAGAGATAGAGAGTATTGTGGGAAGTAAAATGGACAATTAAAAAAGTTTTGCTCAAACAAAACAATGCAGCCAAGATTAGAAAGAAATAAGGAAACTGGGAGAAAATTTACCAGGTTTTCTGATAAAGGCCTCATTTCTCAACTATACAGAGAACTGAATCAAATTTATAAAAACACAAGTCATTCCCCAATTGATAAATGGTCAAAGGATAGAACAGGAAGTTTTAATAGAAAGAAATAAAAGCTATCTGTCATCATATGAAAAAATGCTCTAAATGACTATTGATTAGAGAAATGTAATTTAAAATAACTCTGAGGTACCTACCGCCTCACACCTATGAGATTGGTTAATAGGACAGAAAAAGAAAATAACAAATGTTGAAGGGGATGTGGAAAAACTGGGACACTAATGCATTGTTGATAGAATTGTGAACTCATCCAACCATTCTGGAGAGCAGTTTTTAACTATGCCCAACTATGTCCAAAGTGCTATAAAACTATGTACTTTGACTCAGCAATACCACTGCCAGGTCTATATCCCAAAGAGATCAAAGAAAAAGTAAAAAGATCTATATGTATAAAAATATTTATAGCAGCTCTTTTTGTGGTAGCAAAGAATTGGAAATTGATGGAATACCTATCAATTGGGGAATGACTGAACAACTTGTGATATGTGATTGTTATGGAATACTATTGTGCTATAAACAGCATGGTTTCAGAAAAACCTGGAAAGACATATAAACTGATAAAAAAAAGTAAAGTGAGCAGAACCAGGAGAACTTTGTACATAGCAACAGCAATACTGTACAATGATCAACTGTAAATGACTTAGCTATTTTCAGCAATACAATGATTCAAGACAATTTTGAGGGACTTATGAAAAATGCTATCCACCTCCAGAGAAAGAACTTATAGAGTCTGAATGCAGATAGAAGCATAATCTTTTTTGACTTTATTTTTATTTTTTTCAACACAGCTAACATGTAAATGTTTTGCATGATTTTATATGTAAAATTGATATTGTATTTCTTACCTTTACAAGGGGTGGGGGAGGGGTAAGAGGGAGGGAGAGAATTCAGAACTCAAAAAAATTTTTTAAATTAATCCTAAAAATAAATTTTAAAAAGAAACAAATAAAGGAAATTTAAATATCTTAGTATTATTATGGCAATCATTTTGACCTCATGGTCTATCCTGTCCCTAGACCAAACTTTGAGAACTGATACTTTAAAGAAGAGGGGCTCAGGGGCGGCTAAGTGGCACAGTGAATAGAGCACCAGCTCTGGAGTCAGGAGGATCTTAGTTCAAATTTGGCCTCAGACCCTTAACACAAAAACTAGTCATGTGACCTTGTCAAATCACTTAACCCCAATTGCCCTACCTTCCCACTCCTAAAAACAAAAAACAAACAAAAAATAGAGGGGCTAGAATAAGGAGTTCTCAAAGTATGGTCTGGGTCTGGAGTATAGGCTGAAGGAGAGTAGTGGGAGCTAAGTTTGGAAAATTTAGTGGGAATATTGTGAGTGGGGTGGTTGTACGCTATTTTAAGGGATTTCTTCTCTAGGCAAAAATGGTTTTGTATAAGGAAACAATAGCATCGTAGACATAATTTAGGAAGAAATTATGCAGGCATGAGTGGGCAGAATACATGGTGGGAGTGCCAAAGGGGTAGAAAATGGAGAATGACAAGGAGACCAACTAAAAGTCTGTTAATTATAACAGATCGACAATTAAATGTAACAATTGTTCTATATCAGAGGTGATGAAGGCCTAAAGTAGGGTACTTGTCTTTGGACCAGAGTGGGTACAAAAGACAGGAGGAGGAGACAACTCAACCCCTTCCCCACTCTAAGCTAAATGATCTTAATCTGGTTAGCCTTTCCTAGGAGGTTCTGTTTTCTTCTTTTTACAAAAATTGTTTTTGTTCCCCTTTCCTGGACCCTCTCCAATTTCTTCCCATTTGTTTTATATCATGGTGACCCAAACTAGACCCAGTCTAATGGACATTCCTCCCAGCAGACACTTAACTATTTGTGCCCCATTTTATCTGCTTCAACCAGTGCAATTAGAGTTTGGCAAAACTTCAAACAAGCACTTAATTTCTGACAGGTTGCCCCAGGTTGGCTGCTATCAATCTTCTCTCTATGAAATGCAATTAACACTGGACTGGCCACCTACCCATTCCTGGGATTCTCTATTCCTACTGTCAATGCACATTTTTAGCACCCAGCTAACTAATGATAGGATTTTGTCCTCAAGGTCTCTGTTGAGACCAAAACCGCTACCATACTGGTCAATGTCCTTTGAGATCCCATGTTTTCCAGTCTCAAGTATGGCTCAAAATTCTATAACACAGAGACACTATTGAGCGATCCAAAGTCCTTTTTCCATTAAAAAAAAAAAGAATAGTAATTGTCATTGTTTTTAGCCTATTTGTTCTCAGTTGATAGATTATTAATGTTTTTATTACTACTGTAAGGTTATTATCATTATGACTGCCCTGAAGGAAACCATATGGATAGTTATATATTCCACAGTCAGGTTCTATGAGGAGTTCACCTTAAATTCTTTTTCTGATGGTCTCTAAAAGAGGGTGGATATCCATAGGATCATACATCTAGAGCTGTAAGGGCCCTCAGAGGCCATTTAATCCACCCTCCACCCATTTTACAAATGAGGAAAACTGAGGCCAGAAGTGACTAAGCGACTTGTCCAAAGATATGCAGGTAGAATCAGAGATGGGATTGTGAACACAGATTCTCTGGTGCAGAATCACTTCTCTTCCCACTGGAACACAGCCTCCTCATCTAGGTATGACAAGGTATGATCCTGTATGAACAAAGAAGAGTGAGCCAGATGGCTTCTTGAGGATTGTTCAGCCTTGGGATTCTTTGCATTTCTCCTCCATCTCATCCACAAAAGAAAGGTTGTCAGGGAAAGGTATTTGGTCCTATTTTTTATCCAAGACTTTTGACTCAGCAAAGAAGGTAAAGAATACTTTGTCTTTTATCCTTCTTCCATGTGAAAGAATATTTCACCACCAATACCACCTCAAAGGACAACATTATAGGAGAGTAGGGAATCACTCTTTCTCAAGTTCTTTTAAAAATAGAATGGATAGTTGTTCATAGATTTAGAACTGGAATGTACCACAGAAGCTATTGAGGCCGAAATCTTCATGTTGTCAATCAGGAAACTGAGGCCCACAGAAGTTAAATTACTTTACCAAGATCATGTAGGTAGTAAACATAAGAGACAGATTTCAGGAGAGTGAATCACCAGCAGCCAAAGGTCAGTAGGAACTCTGTTGGAACTGGTTGGAGAAGAATAGGGTCCAGCCCCTGCTCCCGTGGCAAGAAGCGGCTGAGGTGCAGGGCAGCCACCCTACTTGGCTGCCTCGGGAGCTCCTGGCCTGCAGACTGTTGGGGGACCAAGTACCATAAAATGTCAAGATGGAAACAAATAATCATTTTAACAAAAATGGAAAGCATATTTCCAGTTCCTGCTACCAAAACTGTAGCTATTTCCTAGGGATAGTAGCATAAAAGGTAACCTCAATAGAGCAGAGAGGGGAGGTAGGCCAAGCACTTGACTGTGGCAGGGAACAAAGACCCTGAAACATCAGCATGAATTTGCTGGCAGGTGCAGGAAGGGAAACTGTAGAGGGTATGTTAAGGGAGGGAGATCACACAGCATACACAGCATGTTAAAGGGACACAAGTATTGTCAACACCCTCTAAATTCAGTGTCCTGAAGCAAAACCCAATCCAGCCAACCTTAGTTATGGCTCCTTCTGGTACTATACTCCTTAAACCATCATATTATATTACCACCAAACATATACCTCCAGGACACTAATAAGAACCAGGAAGACTGGGGCAAAAATTTTGGCAGGACCAAGAAAAAGATCTGAAAACTTGATGGATATATAAACTCTCCATGAGGCTGGGTTAAATGATCACCAAATGATCTTTCCAGCTATTTTTACTACAGAATTTTCATTCAATAGTAGTACCCAGAAAGAAGTGTTTATTTCAATATAAAGTTCCAGAAATAGAGTCATGCTCAATGTTTCTTATTGCTATAGACCTTTGGTACTTAGGATCCTTGTCTCTTATCATTACCCCAGTCCCACCCTTGAATGCCTGAGAAGTAACAGAAAAAAAAATTTTTTTTGAGTTCTGAATTCTCTCCCTCTCTCCCACCCTTCCTCTACCCATAATGAAGGTAAGAAATATAATATTAGGGCCAAGATGGAGGAGTAAAAAGAGGATCTCCCCACGGCTCTGGCTCCCACCACCTGCAATACTTGTAAAAAAAAAAAAACTCTAAACAAACTTTAGAGCTACAGTAGCCACAAAGTGACAGAGAGAAACAAATCTCCCACTGAAGGCAGCCTGGCAGGCTGACAGGAAGGGTCTATCACACTGGGCTGGGAGCTGAGTGCAGTCTCACATGAGCCGTGCAGTTCTAGTCCAGGGCTGGAGCAGATTTCAGGAGAGTGAATCACCAGCAGCCAAAGGTCAGTAGGAACTCTGTTGGAACTGGGTGGAGAAGAACAGGGTCCAGCCCCTGCTCCCGTGGCAAGTAGCGGCTGAGGTGCAGTGCAGCCACCCCTACTTGGCTGCCTCAGGAGCTCCTGGCCTGCAGACTGTTGGGGGACCAAGTACTGTTCAAAGGGTAATCACTTTTGCTTTTACCTGATTGGATCCGGATCGCGGGTGGTCTTGGATGATGGTCCTGGGGTGTGTGGCCAGTGAGCCAGAGCTTGTGGGGGCTGTAGAGGGGCCGCCCTTCTAATAGCTCCGGCAGCTGCGAAAACCCCAGCAATTTGGGACATAGTTCTCTGCAATCTGGAAGCAGAGCTCTACTGTGGCAAAGAACTTAAAAGTCAAATAACTGGCTGGCAATATGAGCAAGCAGAGGAAGCACAAATGGACCATAGAATCTTTCGGGGGGAACTAAAAGAATCAAAGCATGGGATGGGATGGGAGGAAGACAATGGAGTCAGAACTCCTGCATCAAAAACTTCCAAGAAAAATATGAAGTGGTTTATGGGCCATGGAGGAGCTCAAGAAGAATTTTGAAAATCAAATAAGAGAAGTGGAGGAAAAATTGGGAAGAGAAATGAGAATGATGCAAGAAAATCATGAAAAGCAAGTCAACAGCCTACTAAAGGAGACCCCCCCCAAAATATTGAAGAAAATAACACCTTAAAAATAGACTTACCCAAATGTAAAAAAAGGTCCAAAAAGCCAATGAGCCAATGAATGCCTTAAAAAGAAATATAATATTGGGGCAGCTAAGTGGCACACTGAATACAGCATCGGCCCTGGAGTCAGGAGGACCTGAGTTCAAATCTGGCCTCATACACTTGACATTTAACTAGCTGTGTGATCTTGGGCAAGTCATTTAACCCCAATTGCCTTGCCTTCCCCCCTCAAAAAAAAAGAAATATAATATCAATTATACATATGAAATCATGCAAAACATTTCCATTTTAGCCATGTTGAAAGAAATAAGAAAACTAAAGTGAAAAAATTATGCTTCTATCTGCATCCAGACTCAGACTCCTTAAGTTCTTTTTCTGGAGGTGGATAGCATTTTTCATAAGTCCTTCAGAATCGTCTCGAATCATTGCATTGCTGAGAATAGCTAAGTTATTCACATTGTAGAGTATTGCTATTGTTGTGTACCATGTTCTCCTGGTTCTGCTCACTTCCCTTTTCTTCACTTCACTTTTCATCAGTTTATATAAGTCTTCCCAGGTTTTTCTAAAACCATCCTGCTTATAGCACAATGGGATTCCATCACAATCATACAATTGGATGATGCTTGGAGTTCCCTTGACTCTTTCTTATTCAGTGAGGGAGGTTTTCCCAAGACATAAGAATATCTTGGTTAAAAATCTAGCACATCTGGAAGCTGAAATCACTCCTGGGGCACTTACCATTCCATTGTATTAATCAAGGTTTGATATAGCACGTCAGACTTTGCAAAGTTCATTACGCACATTATTTCATGTGAGCCCCCTTCCTTCCCTTACTTCTTTCAAGCATCAGCTAAAATCCCATTTTTTGCAAGAAGCCTTTACTGGTTCCCCTTAATGCTAGTGGTTTCCTCTGTGATCGCTTCCCTTTTATCTTGAATATATGTCTTCTTTGTTATAGCTATTTGCATGTTATCTCATCCATTAGCCTGTGAGCTCCTTGAATGAAGGCTGTTTTTGCTTTTCCATGCCAATGCTCAGAACAGTGCTTGTCAGGTAGTTGTCATTTGTCCTTCGTTTTTGAAGAGGACTAATTGACATCATGGAGTGGTGTCTTGGCTTGCTCCATGAACTAGATTTAAGTGAGGCTGAGTTGCACAAAGTCAGCAGCCTTACTCTCTCTTCTAGAGTCATCAAAGTGACCTATGATGGCCTGGGATGCAGTGGATGACCTTGGTGTCTTGATGTCTGACCAAGCCCTAAGCACTCCACAAAGCATGCTTTAGCTATCTTCATGGCCATTGGAATGAATTGTTCTCATCCATCCATTCCACTGGGAAAGGAGGTTGGGGGAGTCTTTACATGCTTGGTGTAGACATCCCCATAATTCACCAACAGGTCTGAGGCCTGTTGGTGACCCTCAACCAGTCTACTGAGACAGTTTTACCAGGATGTGACTGCACATGCTACAGCTTCTTGGAGCCACAGGTGAGAGTTGAGTGAAGGTGGACACCAAAGGTGGATGAGCAGTCCTTAATAAAGGCTTTTTGTTGTTGACAACACCCTGGTGAGCTAGGAACTACAGATAACATTATCCCCATTTTACAAATGAAGAAATTTAGCCTCAGAAAGATTAAAAGGCTTTTTTTTTTTTTTGCTTTTTGGAGGGCAGTTGGGGTTAAGTGATTTGCCCAAGGTCACACAGCTAGTTTTGTGTTGTGTCTGAGGTTGGATTTGAACTCAGACCCTCTTGACTCCAGGGCCAGTGCTCTATTCACTGCACCACCTAGCTGCCCCAAGATTAAGTGACTTTTAAACAACTAAAATAAGCACCTAGAAGTTGAACTTAGATCTTCCTTACTCCATACACAGCATTCTACCCACTCATTATACCACAATAAAATGCCCTGGTATCATCTTTAAAAGAGTTGGTACACCCCCAAAGTTGCCAAACTAGCCATTAGGGAAAGTAATTTGGGGCCCGGGAAAAGATGGCATTTGTTCATACCAGTAAGTATTTTTTAAAAATATCTAGATGTGTATACATTAATTGACTTTCCTAGGGTTGTACTACTTGTTGATAAACTACGATAGCTATAGAAGCCTCTCCTTTACCTTCTCCGTGCCAAATTACCCGAGCCCAATTAGGAATGACTGAAAAGTTCTCTCATAATTACATGGAGGACTCAAATGAGTAAATTATCATGAAGGTAAGCTGGGTTATTTTTTCTTATTCCTTAAAGCAAGTGAGGTTTCATTGCATAAGAAACACATCCTATTTCCTTTGTCCATTATGACCATCAAGGAGGGAGAGCAGTCAAAGATAAGAGTACTAGATTTGGAACCAGGGGATATGAGTTTGACTCTCAACTTTGCTACCTAATCTCTACATGAATTTGAGATTATCATTTCTTTGGGCCTCATTTTCCTTATCTGTAAAATGAAAGAGTTGCACCAGGAAAGGTTCTTAACCTGGGGGTCATGGACTTTTAAGAAAACTTTTTTGATAGCTGTATTTCTGTATAATTGATTTCCATTGTCATCCTATGTACTTTCTTTTAGGAATTTAAAAGCATTATTCTGAGAGGAGGTTGATAGGTTTCAGTAAACTGCCAAATGGGTCCATGACACAATAAAGGGTAATAAGTCCTGCACAAACCACCTCTAAAATGTCTTTCAGTTTTAGAACCTCTTATCCTACAACCTTACATATCCATCAGTGAAGTATTACAGACCTGTGCTTCTCCCAGGTTAGCCTAGCCTTGGCCCACCAAAGCTATTCCAGAATACCAAATGAGGTCCTATGATTTGCAAGAGGGCAACAGTCCCCTAAAGCAACATGACCTTGTTCCTGAGATCCAAATAACTAGAATCAAAGGTGATTTTGCTTTTGTAGACATCCCCACCATGGGAGCCAGTTCAGCCAGCCTGGAAACAGGGCCAGCCCAGGGCAGAATTGTAAAGTCAGCAAAACTTGTCTTCAAGGGCCACTGCCTCCTCCCATTCTGTGCTGATTTCCCTCCTCCCTTGGTCTCATCTCAGGCAATAGATAGATAGGAACAGTTTTTTCCAGGACTCGGGTTCAAATCTCTCCTCTTGAATTTGCTACCTTTATGATTTGTAGAATTCATTTAATTTCCCTTGGATTAAGTTTCTTCATCTGAAAACTAAGGAAGTTGGTTTGGAAAGATTCCCAAATTTTTAGGTCTCAGGACTCCCTTAAAAATTATCGAGGCCCCCAAAGAGTTTTTGTTCACGCAGATTGTGTTTTTGTTCAATCTTCATGACCCCATGGATTATACAGTCCATGCGGTTTTCTTGGCAAAGATACTGGAGTGTTTTGCCATTGCCTTCTACAGTGGATTAAGGCAAACAGAGGTTAAGTGACTTGCCCAGAGTTACATAGCTTGTAAGTGTCTGAGGTTGAATTTGAACTCAGATCTTTTTTTTTTTTTTAAAGCAATCGGGGTTAAGTAACTTGCTCAAGGTTACACGGCCAGTTATTTCTGGGTGTGGTGCTGAGTGTCTGAGCCCGGAATTCGATCTCCAGGTCGTCCCAACACTGGAGCCGGTGCTCTTACTCGCTGAGCCACCTGGCCGCCCCAAACTCAGGTCTTCTTGATTCTAGGGGTAGCTAGGTGGTAGAGTGGATAGAGTGCTGGGCCTGAAGTCAGGAAGATTCATCTTCCTGAGTTCAAATCCAGCCTCAGACACTTACTAGATATGACCCTGGGCAAGTCACTTCACCCTGTTGGCCTCAGTTTCCTCATGTAAAAAATGAACTAGAGAAGGAAATGGCAAACCACTCCAGTATCTTTTCCAAGAAAATCCCAAATGGGTATTCAGTATGCTTGCCATCTTGGGGTGAGGGGGTAGAGGAGAGATGGGTAGAAAATCTGTAACTTTGGAAATAAATGTTTAAAACTAAAAATAAATTTTTAAAAAATTTAAAAAAAAGAGATCCCAAATGGAGTCACAGAGTCAGATCTGACTAAAAAAAGACTAAACACACTTCCTGACTCTAGGCCCAGCGCTCTATCCACTGGGCCACCTATCTGTCTCCTTTGTGGGTCATACCTATCAATACTTACTATATTAAAAATTAATATGTCTTAGAGTTATTATGAAAAGAATTTTAACCCCTGAAAGGATTTTAGGGACTTGTAGGAGGCCCCTGACAACACTGTGAGAATGACGGGTCTAGAGGACCACTGAGGTGCCTTCTGACTCTGAGTTGATGCTCCAATAGGTTTACTTACACAAAGATGTTAGCAACTTAATTCCCTCCCAGAGTGTGTTTGTTTTTAAAAAGCCAGCTATAGAGATAGGTCAAGCTTCAAGTCCAAGGAATGATTAACTAAGGGTGAAATTTCAATTAAATTCAATTATTCAAAATTGTTAAAAAATTAAAAATTTTAAAAATTCAATTAAAGAAGGTTCCTCTTAAAAAAAGAGAGAGACAGAGTGGTCTTTATACATTAAAACTTATAAAACGTATATTTGCTCTCTTTAGGCTTTATTGATACTACCAGTTCATTTCAATAATAGCTGAGGACCATTTTACCCATGCTACAATCCCCACCATCAACCTCTACCCTCAGCTTCTGCCAGCTCTGACTGACCAACTCTAAAGCCTTCAAACTTGCCTGTCAAACGCTGAAGGGATGTACAGTTTCTAGCACAAACAGGTCCTGTCCTCCATGCAATGGAGGAAAGGAATAGAGAGTGATTCTCATGACAGGTTTCCCTTATCTTGCTTCTCCCCATCTCTTGATTGACAGCAGGATGGCCCCAGAATATGCTTCAGGGACTATCAGATCAGTTGTCAAGAAAGCCTCAGTGGTTTAATTCTTTAATTTCAGACCACTGTTAGTTATTTGCAAGATCAGGATTGAAGCAGGAGTTCTAATCGTATTGCCTGTCAATTCATTTTAGTCTCAATCATTTCTTCCACCTTCTTATTCCCAGAACCCGTTTCCTGCTTTCATCAAGGCTGATAGAAAGTCCCTGGAATGGCCTTGAATGATCAAAACTGACCAGAATGGGCAACATGAATATTCATGAATGGGTTCCTTTTCAGATCCTTCCCCTTCTGAGGGACATTCTGACACTTCCATGTTCCCAAGATTTACTGTTCATCAAATTGATTAACACTTAATCCTCTAGGAATTGAACTGGGGTGTTATAAGGTAGTACAAAGTTATTCAAGGGGGGTGGAAGGGAAAGAATATGGCTTTAAATGAGTCTCCTTAAATACCATCTCCATACTTCTAGAGAAAGTCAGGGTTATTTCTTATTCAAAGGATTCCATCCCTCCCTCCCCCCATCCTTAAGCATTATCTATCAAGAGAACAATACTTGCTGACAACAAGAATTGGGGACAGGACACAGCAAAGCAAAGAAAATCATAATCAAGAAAGAAGTCAACCAATCTGCAAACATGTATTAATTGTCTGCTCTATACAGAGCACTTTGCTGGGCATATGAAAAATTGGGACTGAAAAACAAAAATATAGATAGCACATGACTTCATGGATTTTTCAGTTTACTAAGGAGATAAGACATATACCGTGTTTCCCTGATAATAAGACACTGTCTTATTATTTTTTTGGACAGAAAAACACCAGAGGGCTTATTTTCAGGGGAGGGCTTATTTTAATGAACATTGACAGCAATTTTAATAAACAGGTAAATGTGAACAAAAAAATGTACCTTTATTCAATAAGCAAATCACTGGGGAAGAACAGGATGATGCACTCACTGCTGCAGCTCTGATTGGATGCAGCTCAGAGCTCGGCGTGCGTTTCACCCGGGGGGGAGGACGGTGCATACAGAGAGTACCGTAATGTAGTGTGTAGCGCAGGGGATCACCTTCACGACAGTAGCAATCTCAATAGGGCTTATTTTCGGGGGAGGGCTTATTTTAGAGGAATCTTACACAGTAAGGGGAGGTTATTTTCGGGATAGGTCTTATTATTGGGTAAACACAGTACCAGCTATTATACTGCACAATATTATAAGATGAGTGTATTATAAAACATAAAACAAAGCCTATATATGGTATAAAAGTCATTATTGAAAATAGGATTGAAGGAGAAGCTTTCAAGTTTTCAAAGGATAGTAAGAATTCAACAGGTGCCGGGAAGGAGGAAGGTAAGGTATTCTAGGCATTAGGTATGACCTGTACAAAGGCAAGGAGAAAGGATAGTGTGGTGTGTTCTGGGGAAAAAGTAGTCCAGCTTGGTTATTGCATGGAGATCTGGAATAATGTGTATATGACATATAATGCGTATATGTCATACAATCAGAACAAACCCCTTCATTTTCCACCAAAAAAAAAAAAAAGGAACTGAAGTTCAGAGGGGTTAATGAGGTTAAATGACATACCCCAAATCACATAGATAGTAAAAGGAAGAAGAATGATGCCATATTGTAGAGGGCCTTGAATGTCAGGGTAAAGAATCTTAATTTTATTCAGTAAGGCAATTGGGAGCTATAGAGTTCTTTTGAGGAGAAAAGTGACAACACAAGCTCTCCCTCGCTCTCTCTCTCTGTCTCTCTCTCTCTCTCTCTCTCTCTCTCTGTCTCTCTCTCTCTCTCTGTCTCTCTCTCTGTCTGTCTCTCTCTCTCTCCCTCTCTCTCTGTCTCTCTGTCTCTCTCTCTCTCTGAAAGTGACAAAAGAAGACATACATATACATATATACACATGTATGTGTATCTATACACATACACACACACATATATATGTATATATATACATGTATGTGTATCTATACACATACACACACACACACACACACACACACATATATATATATATATGAAAGATTAGCTGGCCTAAGGATGGTGAAGGAGAAAGGCAGAATGGGAAAGAGAGAACAGAAAATAGCAAGACCTGTGAATAAGAGGGTCTACTTTCTGGAGGAGGAAACAAAAAAAATAAAAACCATCCGAGCCATATCAAGGCGGGACTGAGTAGTTATTAAAGGCTACTATGTACAAGGAATTAAATGGAATCTATTATCTCATCAGTGGGGTGGGGTAAGGGGAGGAGGGTAAAGTCAGAGTTTATAAGGTCTAAGGATGTGACTGCAGAGAGTGATATTACCTGGGAATCCCCTCACAGAGCTGACTGATGGAGTCTATGGCCTATTTCCAGCCATGGTCCTGATGGGATTACAGTAACAATCCCCTGGGGGCAGGGTTGATGGAAGTGACTATGTATAATTCTCCCCTAGAAGTATAGATGGGGCTTAGCCTGTAAATCTCCTGCCTTCCTGATGGTAATTCGAATTTAAATCCCCTCCACAGCCTTGACAGGGAGATACCAAGTCAATCCCTGGTGAGGCAGTTCAGTCAAGAGTGACGGTTATCTAGCAAATCTCACTGCCCACCCTCAGAGACTGTAGCAATCATTTCAGCGCCTTGTGTATCGGTGATGGAAGTTGTGGGCTACTTGGCCGCTCTGAGCCAAGAGCTCCCCCAACTCCCACTCCCTGCCCACTCACCCCCACCATAAATTTCATCGATGGCTCTGAGGGAATCACAGTGTTCTTTCCCTGTTAGCCTAAGGGTGAACAAAGTTTACTCTGTATCTCCTCTACAATGAGGGTTATGGCAGAAAAGATCTTTTCAATCCCAAAGCCTTTGTCTTCGGGACTTTGATCTCAGTCTAATCATCAAGATGGCCAAATTTCCCACTTTCTCCTCAGCCTTGGTTCCTATTCTCCTTTCATTAATACACAGGAGGTGGCTATTTCCATGTGTGGAATAATGCATTATTATGAGCAATTCTATATAATCACAGGGGAGGGAAGGAAGGAAAGAAGGAAGGAAAAAGGAAGGAGAGCAGAAGGAAGGAGGGAAGGGATGGAGGAAAGAGGGATGGAAAGAAGGACAGAAAAGGAAAGAAGGAAAGAGGGAGGAAAGGGAAGGATGGAAGGAAGGAAAGAAAGAAGGAAGGAAGGAAAGGAGAGAGGAAGAAAATAGGTAGACAGGAAGGACAGAGGAAGTAAGTGAGGAAATAAGGAAGTGAGACAAAGAGGGAGGGAGGAAGAAAAGTCATCACAAACACAAGCAGATCCGAAGCAGGATCAAGGTTTTAGAGAGCAATCACCTTCCTACCTTCCTTCATACTTCAGGCCCAGCAGACCACTCCTGGACCATCTCAGGCTAGGGACCTACAAAAAGTCTTCAGAGGGACTTCCCAGGGCTTCCTCCAAATAAATCCTGGGTCTATTTCCTCACTAATTCAGAGAAATAGTTCCCTTTAAAAAAACAAAACATAGGGGCAGCCAGGTAGCATAGGGAGTAAGAGCACTGGCCCCAGTGTCAGGATGGCCTGGGGATCGAATCCAGGCTCAGACACTTAGCACCCACCCAGAAACACCTGGCTGTGTAACCTTGAACAAGTTACTTAGCCCCAATTGCTTTTAAAAAAACAAAACTTAACAACCTCTGCGAACAGTTTAAGAAAAAGAACTTTGCAGAACAAAACAAAACAAAATAGATTTTGTTTGAGTGCAACAAAGAGTAAGAGAAGAAAAGCAAGGAAGAAAATATAAAATGTTCCTGCTTTACTATTATGAAGTTCTATGCAGGCAGAGATCTCCAGAGAGAGCACAAATGCTTTATTAATCCTGTCAACATTCCAGGGAGACAAGCATTGTAGTCTGTTCACTCCTAATAATTAGCCACTAATATACTGCTTTCTCTACCACAGCTTTCAAGCTAAGTATTACAAGTATTGTCATTGCCCCCATTTTACAGAGGGAAAATCAGAGGTTCAAGGGTAGTTAAGTGACTTGCCCAAGGTCACATTTCTAATTCATCCAGACCCAGCTGACCACACTACCTCTCTGTCAGAGGCAGGGAATACAAGGAATGGAGTCGTCCTAGGCATGCCAATGACACTGTGGGTGACACTAAATTTCAAGACAGTAAAATGGTCTCTGACACCCACTGGTTGGCTTAACCCTGGGCAAGTCACGTACCCTTTCTGTTGTTATTGTTCGTCCTTCTTTTTTGAAGAGGACCAGTGACATTACAGGGGTTACCCAGACTTGTGCATGAATTGAGGCAGAGTTGTGCAAAGTCACCAGCCTCGTTCTCTCTTCCAGAGTCATTGAAGTCCAGTGGCAAGACTGAAGTCAAGATGACTGGCGATGTCCCTATCACCCCAATTACATCTTTGTCAACAATCTGTAGCTGGTGAGTCATTTAAGAAAAATGTTAAGTAGCTTAACCAGCTTAGAATAGGAAGTGGTAAGGGGGAGGTAAAAGATAATGACAGATTCTGATAGAGATACTCAGCTGTAGTTTTCCCATCCACAAAATGGACATAATAATATGCCCATGTCATGGTTTATGTGAGGAGCAAATGATGTAATGTATATAAAGTACTTCAAAGACCTTGAAAACTGCTTAAAGTAAGAGTAGCCATGACAGTAGTGGCTAGTCATATTAATAGTAGCAGGGATACTCATAGCACAAACTAACAGAGGCTAAAAATTGCTACACCAGAGGTGTCAACCTCAAATAGCAATGGGGACCAGTGAACTGTATGTGAGATCCCTGCATGACACATATTGACTTAGAAAACTACATATTTACATTATCTATAATCTATTGTATTTGTATTAATTTTGTTAAATATTTCCCAGATATATTTTAATCTGGTTCAAGCTGTCTTTAGGAATGTTGTGGACAGCATGCTGGTGGCTGAATTTTTGACACCCCTGTGTTAAAGTATACAAGTCAGTACATAATATTCTCTGGCAATCCCCTTTCCATTGGGCATCCCATTGGAAGAAATTGTCTTTATTGTTATAGCAGTAGTAATAGTATAGCAATAGCAGGAGAAGGAGTGATGATGATGGTGGTAGAGATAGAGGAAGAAGTAGTGACAGCAATGATGGGAGTAGTAGCAATGGTGGTGGTGGTGGCAATGATAGTAGTGGCAATGGTGGGAATGGCAGCAATGATGGTGGTAGTGATGGTGATGGTGATGGTGGCAATGATGGGAGTGGTGGTGATGATGATGGGAGTCATAGCAATGATGGTGGTAGTGATGGTGGTGGTGGTGGTGATGGTGGTGGTGGTAATGGCAATGATGAAGATGATAGCAATGATGGTGGTAGTGATGGTGGTGGTGGCAATGATGAGAATGATAGCAATGATGGTGCCGATGATGGTGATGGTGATTCTGATGGTGATGGTGATAGTGGTGGTGGTGGGGGTGGCAATGATGGTGGTGGTGGAATGGTCATGGCAACAATGGTGGCTCCAGAGAGAATCTGGAACCTTCCTCCAAAGAGCTGCCCCTGTGAATTCTCTCTCAATGGAGGTCTTCAAGTAGAATTCTGCTAGTGGTTCACATAGAAATCACAGGATCCAGGACTGGAAAGAGACCTCAGAGGCATCTAATCCAATCCTCTTATTTTACAGATGAGGAAACATAAGCATAGAAAAGTTAAGTGAGTTGCCCAAGACTATACAAGTACTCTGTGATAGAGAGGAATTTGAACCCTTTCCTCTGACTTTCAATCCAGCACTTTTTCAGTTTGTTGAGAATATTTTCAAGGAGATGCCTGTTAAGTTGGGGATTAGACTTAATAAGGTCTGACTTCCTTTTCAACTCCGAGATTCATTGATTCTGTAGGATTCTAAAGTGCTACAGAATTGTGACATGCCCCAGAGAAAATCGTTCTACCTCTCTGGACTTCAGTTTCTTCTCCTGTAAAATGAGGAGGTTGGAATGTGATGACCTCTGGGACCCACCCAGCTCTGAATCCTTGCAATCCTTGAAG
This sequence comes from Petaurus breviceps papuanus, assembly GCF_028583685.1. Classification (NCBI taxonomy): domain Eukaryota; kingdom Metazoa; phylum Chordata; class Mammalia; order Diprotodontia; family Petauridae; genus Petaurus; species Petaurus breviceps. The sequence continues at coordinate 16,569,375 of NW_027187341.1, read as the reverse complement.
GCAACTCTATTCTTCATAAACACAGAGACCTTGGGTGCCTGCCTGCTCACAAGCCCACCAAACACCCTCTGCTACCACCATTCAAAGACCTCTTCTTGTTTAGGATCCAGAATCTCCAAGCCTGAGTACTTCAGTTCCCCTTCAGTCACATTTCTTCTGTAAGGACAAGGTTTATTCCAGGTATTGTGCCATCAACAATCAATGAATCAATAAGCACTTATTAAAAGACTCCTGGGGCAGATAGGTGGCACAGTGGATAGAACCAGCCCGTAAATCAGGAGGACCTGAGTTCAAAGCTGACCTCTGACCCTTACTAGCTATGTGACCCTGGGCAAGTCACTTAACCCCAATTGCCTCTCTGCAAAATAAAACAGCCACATCCCCCTGCCTCATCCCCCCCCCCCCAAGAAAAAAACAACTTGAAGAATTCTCCAATCTCCTCTGCTCCATAATTTAAAGCCTCTTCACAATCTGGCTCTAATTTCTCTTAAAAAAAAAAAAAAACATACTCCTGTGGGACTGTGGATACAAAGGCAAAAGCATCATCTCTGGAGATGACTTGTTTCTTTGTAAGGGTCCCTTGACAGTTCCCGTGAAGAGCCTGATTCTAAAAACAAGATCATATAAAACAAACACAACAAAACCTAAGCACAGGCAAGAAGGTCCAAAATAATTTTAGGCATACCTCACTTTATAGAACAGATGTGGTCTTGAGAAACTTCGTTAAATCAAATTTTAATGAAATGAGTCACATATCAGGTGAGCTAAGGAATATAAACTCTTTGAGAACAGGGAATTCCTTTGGTTTTGCCTTTGATATCCCCAAACCCTAGCTCAGTACCCCGTACTTAATAAATGATTGTTGAATTGGAGGAACTTGCTATTTAAATAAAACCTATTGTACAACAACAATAATTACCTCAAATTTTCTCACGTGTCAATTCAGATTTTCCCATGAAAGCTATTTCATCTCCTTAGCCCTCAGTTTCCTCAGCCGTAAATTAAAGTGGGTTAGATTAGATGACGTCAGAAGCCACATTTAACTCTAGATCTATGATCCCATGTTCGTATAATTATAAGCCTCGGGTACCTCAGGATAACTGTGTACATATTTCCCCTACCTCTTACACACACACACACACACACACACACACACACACACACACCACAAAAAAATGGTATGAAATAGGATTTGGAGATTTTTTTTTAGACCAGAGATGTGATTTCATCAGTATGAGAGACTCCCAGGGAAGATATACAGGTCAGCACCTCTTCTGCAATGTATAGTTCTGAGAGTCAGCCAAGACACTACAAGAGACAGCCTTCCTGCCTAAGAATCAGGAAACCTGGGGTCAAGTCTGATTTAGGTTGCGTGACCCAGGGACAGTCATTTAACCTCTCAAAGGCTCCAGGCAGATCCCTAAGAAACAGGAGTAAGAGCTAAAAATCACAAGTCTCATGAAACCAGGCACAGAAAAGGTAATGTTTGAATGTAGCAGGTGGTAGCACATAAAGATGAATGGAAACTGGCACCTGGAAATGACCATCATTACATCCTATACCTCTTGTATTTTGAGCTGAGAGGGTTTTAAATGAGTTTCTGCTCTTTGGCAAGGAGCACTTGGGAGCTAAGGACCATAAAGTCTCACACAGAACAGATCGGGGGGCCCCACACCCACTCGTGTGCTATAAATATCCTCACCCAGGCTAAAGCTGGGAGGAACCAGGTATTTAATACTGCTGTAAAAAGCAGCTTGCAGATGGTAATTAATGCATTGAGCCATCTCCGAGGCACGGAAAGGAACCACTTGAGCAGCAGTTGGAGTCAGAGGGGGCCCTCACTTCTGCGACTGAGCTCCCCCAGTTATTTATTTATTTATTTAGCTTGGAAAGCATCAGGACTGAGAATGGCACATTATGAAAGATTTGTCTGCCTGCTTGCCCAAGACCCGGGTCATAATGGAGATTGGTTATCGTTAATAGATTCATGTAGTCCTTCCCTAGCGCCTTGTCAAGTAAGAGCACACACAAAGCAGTGAGGAGAAGAAAAAACCCCACACACATCTCAAAGGTCCAAATGAGGGAGTCAAGAAGAAGCAGGGGGAGGGGAAGGAAGAATGTTTATTACACAGTCTGGGGCAGAATCAAATTATTTATGGACCATTTAGATGCAAATGTATCATTCATTTAGAAAACATGCCTCGCATACACGTGCAATTTAACCAAACAATGGAGGCATAAGACTATCCCTACTTATCTTCAAAAATCAACTGGGTCTTTTCAAAGGGGATCTGGGCTTTCTATGAATTGATCAAACTTGACAAGTAATTTCAGCCTAATGTTCAGGGCTCTTCTTTTCTCTCTTCCCCATCTGTAGGTGAGAAATCCCATTTTCTGCTTGTGACAAAGTAATACAGGAGGCTACTGATGTCCATTATAAGAAGGAGGTGGGGTTAATACATGTCTATCTGTGTAGCTGCTGAAAACAAAACCCACTCTGAAGAAGAGGGCCGATTGGTTGATTTTAAATGACAGATTGTTTCCTGTACCTTCATTGACTGTCTTTTAAGTACCCCTAGAAGTTTTCAGAATTGTTGCAATAATAAACAGATATATAAAAAAAGTCCCTTCCAAAGAGACTGAAAAACAAAAGGCCCAGAGTCATTCTAACAACTTATTGAATCAGTGAAAATCATATTAGGGAAAAGGCACCAAATCTCAGTACTCTGTCCAAAATGTCAGCCTGATAGGGTTGTACTAACCATTGAGGGATATTGGTGGTGGTGGTGGGGAGTGTGGGAATCAAGAAGGGAGAAGAGAAAACAACATGAATATTCCCAGTCAGTGCCCTAAAATGGAATTAGTTGAATGAGTCTATAGCAGGAAACCAAGCAGAATTGTGCTCTCTACTGGGGGCTTTAAACATCGACCTCCTGGCACTCTAATCTCAGAGAATAAAACCAACACAATTTATGTCCTTGTATCATGATGTGGTCTTTATTAAAAATAATGTTTTCTCTTTAATCATATCCAGATGGAGGAAATAAAGCATGCAGAATCTCCTGCCACTTGATGCCTAGAGAGCTGGAATCAGGAAGAAATATCCTCCATATCACTGGTTATGGATTTCAGGAAGGAAAGAGCCTTTGACCTGATCATTGAAAAAGAGTTTAAGAAATTGTAGCCTGCCTGTTATCCCCACAGTGGGGCATATGAAGCATAAATGTTTATCAGATGCCTTAATTTGGCAACTTGTGAACAGACTAGGTTCTGATTTAAATAAAACTAGGTAAGGGGATTAGTATCCAAAGGTAGCATAGGCAGAAAAAGCCATAATTATGCAGAAGGACAACAGTGCAGCTTGAAAGACTGTATTGATTATCTGGGCACCACATTTTTCAGTTGAAGAAATTGAGACCCTGAAAGATGAAGTATCATTGTCCTATTAAAGTACTGATTCAATTCACTTCTGGGTGCTCCATTTTTGGAAAAACATCTATGAGTTGTAATGTATATAAAATAGGGCAACCAAAATGGTGAGAGAACTGGAGATCATTCCCTACAAGGACTAAGTTAAAGGAACTCATGATATTAAACTTGAAGAAGAAAAGACTTAAAAAGGATATACTTGTTGTCTCCATATATTTAAAATCTGTCATAAGGAAGAGGGTTTAGAAACTTGTCCTATTTAATCTCGGAAGACAAAACTAGAAACAGTGAGTAGAAATTGTAGAGACAGATTCAGGCTCAATGTAAGGGGAAATGTTATAACAATTTATTGTTCTTCAGTAGTTTTTTTGTGACCCCATTTGGGGTTTTCTTGGCAAAGATACTGGAGTGGTTGCCATTTCCTTCTCCAGTTCATTTTACAGATGAGGAAACGGAGGTAAACAGTGTTATGTGACTTGCCCCAAGTCACATAGCTAACTGTCTGAGGCTAGATTTGAACTCAGATCTTACTGAATCCAGGCCTGGTGCTCTATCCACTGAGCCACCTAGCTGCCCATCTTAACAATTAGAGCTTCCTTAAAGTGGAATTGGCTATTTGAGGAGGTGAGTGATGGGTTCCCCTTCACTGGAGGTCTTTAGGCAGAAACTGGATAACCATTTGCCAAGGATATAAAATGAATTATTGCTCAAAATTAAAGGTTATTCTAAATGATTGCCAAGGCTCCCTTTTGAATTAGGGGTTTCTGTGAGGGAGTTTGCGCAAGTTTACAGAGCTAATAAGTGATACAGGACACAGATATAGGTCTTCTGACACCTGAGTTCACAGCTTTTTCCCCTACACCATGCTTTCTCAAGTTTCTAGCTCAAAGAATTGCCAACTGGCCAAAAATCCAAGCAGAGGGCAAATGAAAATACCTTTCCTCTACCAGTCCCATGTGTCACAGTTACAATGAATAATAATAAAAGAAGGAGACAGTTCATCCAGTGATGCATTTCCTCCCCTGGAGTCAAGTGGTCCAGAGCGCAGGAACCACAGGGTAATCAATGCTGACAGGTCTAGTGACTATGCATCTAGTAGAAACTAATCAGATGTTCCAGTGGGGTAGAGGGACCAGGCTTATTACGAGCTTATTGACTTCTACTCCTGAGTCAATCCATAAAAACCCACTTCACCTTCACATCCATTTCCTTAAAGGTAGAGCGAGGGCACTTTCATTTACCTTCCATCTTAGGTTGCTTGGCAAGAAATGTCCTTGTTTACATGCTCTTGTATGTAGATGCTAGTGATGCCTTTCTGGTGACCACATCTCAAAGCAGAGCAGTCTAAGTGATCTTGCATGAACATAGACTGCTGTCTCTATTTGCGTAGGCACTAATGAAAACCATTGAATGAAGAGTAAAAGCCTGTTATTTAAGTTAAAAGACACAACTTAACATCAGAAGTCTTGGACTGTCCACTTGCCCTCTCTGGGTCTCAGTCTGCTCATCTGAAAAATTAGTCTGGAATACTGGGAAGACTTGTATGAATCGCTGCAGAGTTAATTGACTAGAACTAGAACAATTTACGTGTAACCTGTGGCTCAAAGCTCATTTGCATTAAGACTCTCCTCAATGATGTGGATTAATACACTTGGTGCTCCATGACTACATGAAAGGTGAAGTTGTCCAGAGCTTGCAGGAAGAGACTCTTAGTCTAACTTTGACAGGAGCTGAAGTAGGTGACCCTTCAGTTTCTTTCTAGCCCTGAGGTTCTGGGAGTCTTATGATTGGAAGTCCCAGCCTTAGCCCTTGAGGGGTGTGTGATTATGGGCAAATCATAAAGGATCACACACCCCTGGGATCTCAGATTTAGAGCTAGAACAAACTTCAGAGGCCCTCTAGTCATTTTAGAGATGAGAAAACTGAGGTCCATAAAAGGGAGGTTACTTGACCAAGTCAGTCAAGCCTTCTGAGACTGTTTTCTTGTCAGTTAATCATCCCTGCTCTAACTCACAGGGTTATGGGGACCAAGTGACAGAATTTTTGTAAAGCACTTTGTAACTATAAAATGATATTTTCAGTGTCAATGACAGTTATTGGGAAGCATTGAAGCAGTGATAAGAATGACTCCTTTTTTTCTTTTTGGAGGGGGGAAGGCAAGGCAATTGGGGTTAAGTGACTAGCCTAAGGTCACACAGATAGTTAAGTGCCAAGTGTCTGAGGCCAGGTTTGAACTCTAGTCCTCCTGACTCCAGGGTTGATGTGCTTTTAACTGCACCACCTTGCTGTCCCTGATACTCATTTTTCAATCCAATTCAACAGTTGTGTTCTATTCACTTTGCCACCTAGCTGTCCCGTGAGAATGACTCTTTTTAAAACTTTTTTAAAATATTAAAAAACAGCTAACAAGGACATAAAATTCCCTTCACTACTCCCAACTTACCCCTTGGTTGGGATTGAGGTGTTTCCTGAGTGAGGGAGCAAGAGAGATGTTAGTAAAAAAAAAAAAAAGCAGAATGAGGAAGTCCAAAGGGTTCTAGACTAGAAATGAGAAGACAGGTTGGTTCTAGTCCTGGCTTAGCTACTTACTAGCTGTGTGATCCCACATAAGTCACTGCAACTCTCTGAGTCTCAATGTCTCCATTAGTAAAATGAGGATAATTATTCATAACTCAGGGGACTGTGATACAGCTCAAATAAGAAAGTGTGAAAATGCTTCAGAAACTGGGAAAAAAGTTAAAAGTTTGGAAAGTTTTTAATTTGATGCATTAACAATATTAACCTGTGCTATCTCTGCTGACTTGCTGACCTAGATTTTAATCCGTACTTTCTAGGACATTTGAGAGAGGAGACACTCTCAATAACCTGTATGCAGACTGTTATGTAGGGGCTACTCTCTCCATTGGTATGAATTGAAAACGAGGAACATGTTTCATTCTGTGTGATTCATACTGAAGGCCTATTCTTTGTCCTTTTGCCATAGCTATTACGATACAAGGCAGAAGTGTGTATTTCAGGTAGCAAACTTCCCACACCCAGTGTTATATAAATAAGTTATTATTTTTTAAAATTTTTAAATTGCTTATTCAAATGTGTGTGATCTCACTGATGTGAACATTCCCTCCAATGGGGCAGATCACAACCTAACCATACTTGTTCATCCTCTGTAGATTTTAATCCTGTCTTCCCATGAGGTCAGCAAGTGCGTTGGAGGGAGTGGTCATCTAATATACTAGGAGGCCTTCCTTGTTTTCTGTTGACACCTTGATAATACCAATGGAGCACGTGGGCCGTCCATCTGCTATGCCATGCTCTTTTTTATTTTTAAAGCAATCGGGGTTAAGTAACTTGCTCAAGGTTACACGGCCAGGTGTTTCTGGGTGGGTGCTAAGTGTCTGAGCCCAGATTTGATCCCCAGGTCATCCCGACTCTGGAGCCGGTGCTCTTACTCGCTGTGCTACCTGGCCGCCCCTATCCCACGCTCTTACACATAAGCAGTCCACCTTGGTTTGGTTTTGTTCTGTTTTTGTTATACATTTCTTTAATGTTCTCCTCTATCCTAGTTATTCTTTGCAGATCCTTATTTGTTTTATGTTGCAACTACTTACGATCATGATGAGTCTCTCTAGTGTCCTCTGAGTGATACTCAATTTTAATTCTTTGACAATCATACTTAATCATGACTAACAAACATACAACATGGATAGAATATGTGTGTTAAAAACATGGGCCTTGGTTTTAAGAAGTTTGGAATCATTAAAGGAGCTCTGGATTTTTCCATACACAATCCAATGTGTTCTTTTCCTCTTGTTTTCGATTCTTGGAACAAATTACTGTCTGTGTGTATGATCAAGGTATAGGTAATGATGGACAATGGGGTTGGGGGGGGTGGAATACCACTTCAGACTTAATTAATACTAAAAAGAAAAGTCATCAAGAAAACATCAATCAATGACTATGAATGTATGTACATGAGTTCCCATCTATGTAACATTTTATTAGAATGATATAGATATATATTGAGAACATGCTTGATGAGGATATGAGTAGGGAACAGGTTTTCTCAAGTGATATATACAGAGCAGACCACCTTCTTACCGAAACACAATCCAATGAAACAGAAAGCAAGATATTACTGTTTGTTAATAATTTTTTTAAGGCGCAGCCAGGTAGCACAGCAAGTAAGAGCACCGGCCCCAGTGACGGATGACCTGGATCGAATCTGGGCTCAGACACTTAGCACCCACCCAGAAACACCTGGCCATTTAACCTTGAGCACATTACTTAACCCCGATTGCTTTGAAAAAAAATAATTTTTTAAAGCCTTTGAGTTGATAGAGCAAAATTCCATCTTAAAAGCTTCCTTACAAGAGGGTTTTCTAAACATAGGTCAAAATTTTGTAAGATGACAACAGCGATAACTTTGATGAACACTACCTTCCCCCCAATTAATATCAGGTGAGGCAAAATGTGCGTGCGAGCACATGTGCACACACAGAGAAATGTTTGTCAAAGATATTATGGAGGGGTGGCTAGGTGGTGCAGTGAATAGAACACCAGCCCTGGAGTCAGGAGGACCTGAGTTCAAATCCGGCCTCAGACACAACACAAAAAAACTAGCTGTGTGATCTTGGGCAAGTCACTTAACCCCAATTGCCCTCCAAAAAAGAAAAGATATTATGGAGAAAATGCAGGGTAACATTTAAGTTGAAGAGAGATTCCTGTAATTGAGGTTCCAGACTTGCTTTTGTTTGAGGGTTGTGCTGATTTCACAATTCTGGCTGAGCCTGGAGTCAGGAATATCTGAGTTCAAATCCATCCTCAAATAGTTACTAGTTGTGTGACCCTGAGCAAATCACTTAACCTCTTTCTCCCTCAGTTTCCTCAACTGTAAAATGAGAACTAGAATTGTACCTGCTTTACAGGATTGTATTGAGGATCAAAGAAATAATATTTGTAAAGTGCTTATTACAGTGACCAGAACGTAGTAGGTACTTTTAAATGCTCATTTCCTTTCTTTCCTTTCATCAAGTCCCAGGATATTGCAGAACCTCCAAGATAATATCTGTAGCTACTTAAGAGTTTATTTGGTCTAACCATCCACTAAAGAAAAATGAAGTAGACTGGGAATGTCTGTTGTTCAGACTATCACATGCAGTTAAATGGAGAACTTACAATAAGTTATTATTATTTCTATTTTTGATGCTAACAACTCCAGAGCCAGCAGGACTACTTACCAGCCCATGTCTATCAAGGTCCTTGTATATGTTAAGGTTATGACTTATGTTCATGGGACAAATATATGATTCGATTGAGCAATAATGTAATTCAGTAAAAAAAAAAAAATTAAAAAACCACACCAAACATAAGGTCAAGAAATCTAGGTTCTATTTCTAACTTGGACACTCTTAGACTAGCAAAGTGACTTTCTAGCCATGTGCCAATGCACAAGTCACTTAATATTCTCTTAGGATCATAGGAGCAAGAGTACCTTATGGGTCATCTAGACCAACCTCCCATTTTACAGATGAGAAAACCAAGATCCAAAAGGATAAAGTACTTTGACCCATATCACGTAGGTGATAGCAAATGGCAAACTGGATTTTGGCTCTTGACTCCAAATATAAACTTCTTTCTACTGCATTTTGATGCCTTAACTCTATGACACTTTCATCATCTACCTGTCAAGATTGTGGTGAGAAAAGCACTATGTAAATATGAACTATTTTTTCTTTGAAAAATACATGTTGAGGGGCAGCTAGGTGGTGCAGTGAATAGAGCACCGGCTCTGAAGTCAGGAGGACCTGAGTTCAAATCAGACCTCAGACACTTAACACAACAACTAGCCGTATGACCTTGGGCAAGTCACTTAACTCCAATGCCCTCCCAAAAAGCAAAAAAACAAAACAAAGAAATAAAAAGAGAAAAACACATGTTGGGTAGAAAAGTGAAAATTCAGAGTCCATAGTTGCCTTATCATTCATTCAGCTAACAGATATTTATTTAGTGTATAATATATGCAAAGCATGGTACAAATATCTATGGAAGATACTTGTTGTTGCTGAACCATTTCGGACTTTTCATGACCCCATTTGGGGTTTTCATTGGCAAAGATAGTAGAGTGGCTTGTCATTTCCTTCTCCAGCTCATTTTACGGTTGAGGAAACTGAGGCAAACAGGGTTAAGTGACTTTCCAGGGTCACACAGCTAATAAGTGACTGAGTCCAGGTTTGAACTCAGATCTTCCTGACTCCAGGCTAGTGCTCTATGTCACCTAGCTACCCTGTGGAGGATACGAAAGCTCACTAAAATATGGTTCTGTTTTTCATACAGCTTATGGCTTTTGCCAATAATGCTAGATTAAGAGGGAGGAACAGAAAATCAAATATATGGCAGATCACTCTCAGGAAGTATAGACAGCAAAGACTGTTGCCATAGTGGCAGATGAGCAGCAAGACTACAGGCTTGCAGAGGAACCCATGTTTTCCCCAAAGGAAAAATAAAGCAAAAGTCACAGATAAAGATATTGGAGTAGGTAGAGACAGGAAGATGTAGACACACTGTGGCAGAGGGATAATAGCTGCAGTGATTATGAGTGTGCCCTGCCCCCTTGATGGCCTTCTCCAATGAAGACAGTGAGACCACAGCCCAAGGTACTGGTACTCCAATCTAGATTCAGAGTTAGTTCCTGGCCTTCATTTCATCACAAGGGGAATGTCATGGAAAATGGGAAATAAAGTTAGTTTTTTGAGGAAGGCTCATGCAAGGCTAAAGGTTCTGTGAAATGCCTAATCAATAAATATGCACTTGTGAGATTGATTTTTTGCACCCAAGTGTAAGGTTTTACATTTATTCCAATTGAATTTTTTTTTATTATATTCATCCCAATGCTACAGGGTGCAATATTTTTTTTGGATCCTGACCCTGTAATTCATTGTGTTAGCTATCCCTTCCCACTTGGTGTCATATTTATACATAATCTGGTCATATATACCTTTATCTAAGCTATTGAAAAAAAAGTTAACACAGGACCAGGTACAAATTCCTATGCTATCCCATTGGAGCCCTCTTGACATAATGATAGTGAACCATTAACAACTGTTCTGATTTGGAGTGTCCATCTGGTTCATATATCTTTATCTTTTGCACAAGAATAGGATGAGGTATTTTGTCAAAAGAATTACTATAATATAGGTCACTATATCCATATCATCCTTTCCCCATCTACTAGTTTAGAAATCTTATCAAAAAATTAAATTTGGTTAGTCTGGCATGACTGACATGATCTCAGGGAACCATGATGGCTCTTTGAAGTCACTCCTTCCTTCTCTAGCTGTTTGCCAACTATCTCTTTAACAATCTGTTATGGAATGTTCCCAGGACCCAAAGTTAAGCTACTGTTCTATATGGCAATTTGTTTTGTTTGATATTGCTTCCTTCCTTCCTTCCTCTCTATTGGGAGGGAGAGAGCCCATTCCACCACAAAGTGTGTCCCTTATACCTGCAGGTCTTGTGGAGAAGGTAGGTCTTAGAAAATGGGTAACCAATGATATGGTAGCCTAGAGGTGGTCGGGCAGTATTTAGTCAGAGAGGAGGTATGGATAAGGCAATTGTGAAAAGGAAGTGTGTTTCCCATATATACATGTTGGCACCCAAGGGTGAGGTCTCCTTTGTCCTTGAAAATTATGGCTTTCCTTTGGGGAATTAGAGTGAAGTAAATGGCAGAGAGACACTCTCTCTGTCTCTGTCTGTCTGTATGTCTCTGTGTCTTTCTGGCTCTGGCTCTGTCTCTATCTCTCTGTCTCTCAGTTTCTGCTTTCTGTCTCTGTCTTTCTGTCTGTCTGTCTCTGTCTCTCTCTTGGTCTCTGTCTTTCTGGCTCTATATCTCTGTCTCTGTCTCTTTATGTCTCTCTCTATCTCTCTCTGGCTCTATCTTTCTGTTTCTGTCTGTCTCTGTCTCTCTGTTTCTCTCTCTGTGTCTCTGTCTCTCTCTATCTCTCTGTCTATGTCTGCCTCTGTCTCTCTATGTGTCTCTCTGTCTTTCTGTCTGTGTCTGTCTGTCTCTCATAGTACACTTATCCCCATCTACGAAATCATAGATCTGGTCAAAGAAAAAAAAATATTATAACAAACATTTGAGCCTAGGTCATTAAATATGGGGATCTAGTGGTTAGATTTCAGGTCTTGAGGCCAGGAAGATTTCTTGGGGCCAGGACAATATGGGTTTGAATCCCATCTCCAACATTTATAAACTAAGCAACCACTGACAAGTTATTTAATCTCCCCAAGTATCAGTTTACGTATTTTTTTAAATGGAATTTAAATAAAAATTAAGTGTCTGTAGTTTAACACTTGGGATTTTATCAAGGATCAGGTGAAATAATGTATGTGAAGCACTTTGCAAACCTTAAAGTGTGATGCACGTGTCATTCTTTATCATTAAGGCTGTGCCAGGGGAACACAAACTTTGGGGATCCTACAGGTGGTAGTGAGAGGAGCAAGGCAGCAGTGACTGACTTGAATATCTCAAAAAAAAAACCTGCCTGAAAGCTGCTGCCCCTAAGAATAGATTGTTTATATTCTCAAGAGCAAGGAAAAAAATCTAATATTCTCTAAGTAGAAATAATTTTCACGTGAGAGCAATTTCCCCCACTTCTCTCTAACTAGCGCACAGTAATACAGCCTGGCATTATCTTAGTCTTAATCGAATGCAAATAAGTAAAAGAGTATTCCACTGGGCGCCATCCTTCGGATTACATGGATGGAGACCATCAGATTTGCAAGGCATGGCAGAGAAAACATGATGCCTGCAATTGTGGCTTATAACTGGCATTTGGTTACATGGATCAAATGTCACTTTCCAAGCAGTGGTTCCTATTACTGATAATGGGCTCACTTCTCACCCATGCTTCCCAAGGAGCAGTCAGCTGAAAGGATAAAACTGGAATGGATTTCTCCAGTGCCTTCAAAGATGGACAAGAACCTTGGAGACTGGGGATGCCTCTGGATTGTTGGAAAATCATGGTATAATTTATGCAAGTGCTAATTTGTTCCACAAAGTAGAAGGGCTTAGGTTGCTCTGGGAAGATAAAAACATAGCTTGTATTTCCTGGCTGGATCATTTTCTGGATTAGAGGGAGTTGGTGCAATGAAAACAGCATGGGTCTGAGAAAAAGGAGGCCTAGATTCTAGTCTTAGTTCTATTTAACTCGATCTTAGCACACTTCCCCTCTCCTACGCTTCCACTTCCTCACTTAGAAATGAAGGATCAGAACAAGAGCTGATCTATAAGGTTATTTTCAGCTAGGAATCTGACGATATTCAGGATTTGGAGAGAGCACAATGAGACTATAAACAGTATGAATAAGAAACCACTGTACTCTCTGCCCCCTCCCCTCCAAAAAAATAATAAATAGTCTAGGTCAGTGACCTAGAAATTTTTTTGATCATGTATTCCTATCTGTAAAAAAATTAATTTTAGTGTACCCCCATTTAACCCCCAAGAGATTAAATGATTTGTCCAGGGTTATGCCACTTACAACCAAGGTAGAAGTAGAACTCAGGTCTTTCCTACTCCAAGGCCAACATTCTTTCCACTACACCAAAAATATAATACCTATTATATGTATCTAAATTATTTATTACTTATACAAGGTATTACTGCACTAAATTATATACACTATAAAACTCACCCACAAAAATTAAGAAGGGATAACATAACATTTGATCCCAGAAATAATAGGGAGCCATTGGAGTTTATTGAGTAAGGGATGACATAGTCAGATCTGTACTTTAAGAAAGTCATTAAACAAGACAAGTTTATTAATTACTACAATAGACTACTATAGTAGTAGTCCAAGCAAGAGGTGATAAGGACCCGAACTAAGATGCTGATTGTGATCAGGAAGAAGGGGACAGATGCCAGGAAGCTGTGGAGGCATAAATAAGATTGGACTCATAGAATCCACACAGAGAGGTGATGCCATGATTTGCAAGTGACTTGGATTTAAGTGAGGCAGGGCTTTGCAAAGTCACCAGTTATCACCTTTTCCTCCAGAGCCATCTGAGTCCAGTGGCAAGATATAGATCAAGATGACTAGAAATGTCTCCCATGCTTGGGTGGGATGGGAAGGAGAAGGAGAATTTTTCCATTGACACCTGAGGAACTGCTATTGTGAGTGCCCTGGGAGTGGTTAGGTTATAACTTCCCTGAGGGGCCAACACTTGACTCAAAAGTGTGAAAATGAGAACTTGAATAGTAGAGGAAGTGGGAAAAATAGGGGAGAATTGTCGATGGGTGAGGGTAGGGTTGGTCGTGTTAAAAACAAGCCCCATTGACCATCATAGGACAGAAGTAGGGAAGAGAGAAGATGTGAAGAATCACATTATTTTTAGACCATCAATATACTTTAATTTGTCCTGGTCAAGAGTCACATGGTATGGGAAGTCTGGTCCAGGGTACCTTCTGCACCATTGGAGATGATTTCCAAATTGATGAGATCACTAGAATTTTTCTCTGCCAAGGGGAATAATCTTTGGACTGGAAAGAACAGAATAAATTGTAAATAGGGAGTTTGATACCCAGAGATCAGTAGGTCAATAATGCAAAAACACATAGAGACCTTTGAGTTCAAATCATCAGGCATTCATGTATTCCATGGAAAAGAATAACCAGGAAGCAGTATGGCACCTGGTAGGAGTGCTGAATTTGTAGTAGGCTCAAATCTTGGCTCTTCTTTCTGTCTGTGTTGCCTTGATCAAGTCATTGCCCTTCTCTGGGCTCCAGCTCCTCATAGTTATTGAAGAGACTGGACTAGATGACTCAATCATTCTCTTCCAGCTCTAAATCTATCATCCTATGATTTTGAAATACAGGTGAAATCAAATTGCCAAAATCATACTAAATATTTGCCCAAGGATGTCCATCCTCTCTCTCTAAAGCTAGGATCAAAAAACATCACAAAAAAATCTGGGACATCCTATCTCTGTCAAGCAAGCAGCTTGAAAGGCAAAAAGGGAAATGTCTCTGTAAAACTGAAATGTTAAATTTGGGGATAAAATTCAGATTTGGTTCATATTGGTAAATGGAGGGGTTAGAGGTGCTTACCTCAGGCTGCCTCAACTTGTCAAGGGATTAGGATTGTTCCCCTTGGATCATTCAAATCCATCCTTTATTTTTTTTATTTTTATGCTGTCCTTTGGTCTCTAGTCCTAAGCATTTCATGTTGAAATATACAGACAGAATTGCCAAGGCTGAGGAAATGGCAAGTGTACCCTGTGAAAGTCATTCCCCATTTCTCTGCAGAAATACAAATAGGTGGAATGAATCCAGCTGGCAATGTCATCATCAAGCCCATTTATTAAATTATGATCTTCATGGGGCCCTAAGCTAGATCTTCACTAAGAGTTAGTTATGAGCCATAGGCTTTGCCTGGCTAGTTGCTTCCCACTGAAGGCAGACACTACATAGCCTTGACCCTATAAATGACTTGGTTGAACTTATAACTGGTGTGTTTATCAAATTCGCTAATGGCACAAAGCTGGGAGCAATGGCCAACATGTTGGATCACAGAATCAGAATTCAGAAACTTCCTGACGAGTCAGAATAATGGGCTAAATTATTAGGTAACAGTTAACATTAATCTAGTGCTTGCAAGTTTGCAACATGTATTATCTCATTTGATTCTGCAATACCCCCTGTGGTAGATACTATTATTATCCCCATTTTATAGATGAAGAAACTGAAGTTGACAAAGTTTAAGTAACTTGCCCAGGGTCACACAGTTAGTAATTTCCTGAGGTAGGATTTGAACACAGTTCTTCCTCAGTCCAAGGGAAGTATTTTCTCTATTACGCCACAAATATCAAGCCTTGCACCTGGGTTCAAAAAAATTCAACTGGGTGTATTGGGAGACATGTTGAGAACATTTCATGTGAAAAAAACCTAGAAGTTTTATTTCACTCTTAGCTCAACATGAGTGAGCCGTATAAGACAAGGAGTTGTTTAGGTTTTTTTTGAGGGGGCAGGGTTGGGGTGTTCCCTGATAGTGAATTCAGTCTTGGGCTGTATAAATAAGTAGCACAGTGTCCAGAAGGAAGGAACTGATAGTCCTATTGTACTCTATTCTGGTCAGATCAAATTAGAACTATTGGATTCATTTGGGACATTACATTTTAGGAGGAACATTAACAAATTATTTGGAGTCTTTTCAGAAGATTGTTCCCAGAGAGCAAAGGAACTCATCAATATGTTGATCATTCATTTGAAGGAACTGGAGTTGAAAGGGGAAGGGCAGTAACTCAGAGAAGGGAAGACCCAGGTTGGACTGGATGGCCCATAAGGTCTCTTTGAACTCTGAGAGTCATTGTTTGGAGGGTGAGGAGATTGACCTGCTTTCACTAGATGATGTTGACTGGGGGGGGCAGGGAGAGAGGGAAGGAGAGAGAGAGAGAGAGACAGACAGACAGACAGACAGACTGAGACAGACAGACAGAGACAGAGACAGAGAGACAGAGAGAGACAGAGAGAAACCCTTGCTAGAGTAAATAAACAAGTGAAATACAGTAGAACAAAGGATAATGAGTTAAGAATCAGGTCTGGGTTCCAACTTCAACTTTGCTATTCACTGTATGACGTTAGGCTTCTCTGATCCTCAGTTTCTGTATCTGAAAAACTTCCATGGGAACTGAGATGCTCTCTGAGATCCTTTCTGATCCCAACATTTGGTGATTCTAATTCTGATTCTGAGCTTACATCCTTTGGCCCTAAATTGTCTGGTTCAGATGATATGTTGCTGCAGTTCATCTAAGGGAAAGGTTGGCACAAGCTGATGACATCAGAGGGAGCTTCATGAAGAAGAAAGCATTTAAATTGGGCCTAATTCATTCAGTAAGACCGAGATTAGTGCAGAGGAGGAGGAGGAAGAGGAGAAGGAGGGCATTCCTCTGAAGGGAAACAGCATGAGAGGAAGCAGGAATGAGCACGCTCTGTTTTGCTGGGAGGACAGCTTGACTAAAGTGGAGGGTAGATGCTGCCAATAGTATCTGCCAAGGAGATAAGGCTAGACAAATAGGGAAGGGCCAGATGAGGGTAGAATGCTAACATTGAAATGCCAGGGAAAGGTAATAGTAACAGTCTCATATGGGAAAGATGCTTAGAGCCTACACTTCTTCAAACCTCTATCCCCAGCCCAGATAAACAAGGATTCCCTTGACACAGAATTAATTTAGTTGCTATGTCAATACCATCCTTATCCATCCCAAACAGAGCCCAAGAACGTGCATGATACATGGGCTGAGCAATTGGAACTGGAACAAAACCTGCCTTGCCATTGTTAGGGCTCATACAAGGATTTTGACCCATGATCTCAGCTGCCAGCCCCATGGTACTTTCTCTAAGCTAAGCCTCTCACTCTTCCAGGGATTCCTTCCCCTTATGTGGTAGTGGCATATTGCAGGCATGGAGGGAAGGTTCATTAGCCTCAGAGCAAGAAACAGCTGCCTAAATGATTGCCAATTCCCACAAAGCCATAAAAGCCCAGAAGCTTGGGTGAGATGGGATCCACTGACACGCTCCATCACTAAGCTAGGGGACCGGGGTGGAGAAAGCCAACAGCATAACTCAGCTGCAATGATGAAAGTTCCAGCGGCTTCTCTGATTAAAACTGCAAATCCACAACCCTACACCTAATCCCTTGGCGAAAAGGGAAGATTGGAGCAAGTCCTAGCACTGATAACTCTATCTATCTCTTAAGTTGCATGTAAAATTTCAGGCATCTCCTGGGAGACCCAAAGCTGGGCTATTGCTGTGGCTCTCTCCCTAATTGGAAAGCTATAATAAGAAAGTCAACATTGCTGATTCCTAATAACCTGAATAATAGAGCAGTCTGTCTTTGTGCTCCCTGATTACTCTATTAGTTTACTAAATATACTTGCACAGCTTGAAAGGATGAATGATGGGGACTATTGCAACTCCTTGATGTCACTTCATTTTCCATTATGTTGAAAACAAGGGCACCTCACATTTGGTTAAAAAAAAAAACCCTTCAGACCCCCATGCACTGGAATGGAAGTTCTGCTAATAAGGATGCTTCACTCTGGGGATATAAAGACATCCACCTTTTGTAGCCCACCAATTATGTAATTAGACCACAGCAGGGGAATGAGGAAATGTGAACACAGGTGTGATGTTGAGACAGCTGATCTCCCCTCTCCTTGCATTTTAAATCACTTCAAGTGCACCTTATTAGGGTGTCATCACCATCAGAGAGAGGAGGATAGTCCCAGGATAATGGGTGAAGAACAAATCCAAAGGTACTCAGAATGAAGATAATAATTACTTGTGAAATTCCTGCCTGCACAGAGAACCTGAAATCCAAGAACAGACCAGGTGGGACAATGAAGTCTAAGGGTCTGGCTCTGCTTGAGCCACGATATGAAGTCCAGAGAGTTATTTTTCTAGGGCCTGTCTACCTCATGAAAGACTCAATCTCCAAGCAAGACTAAGGTCAAACAGGTAAGAATTCAGTATAAGGAAATAATGACAAAACAGAGATTATTCACAGTTGTCTACTCAGTCAAAAGACAGAAGCAATATTCAAGGAACACTAATATAGATAGCATCATTTGCCTTTCCAAAAGGATGGTAATTTATCACCTTTAACTTTATCTAAGGCCTGCTGTTACCTACAAAATGTGGAGAGGATCGCAAAGTACCATGTTGGGATATTAATTTTGGTCTGGCAGAGCTGTGTTCCATTTTCATCATTAACTGTACAAATGTCCTAACGCATTTCAAAGCTATTAATATGGAGGGCAATGGTAATGGAAATATAATAGAGTGATATACTTTTGAAAGTATCCGATTTAACACAGGCAGGAAAGGAATTAATGAAACTTTAATGAGAAATCAGCTTGCAGTAATTTTACAAGTAACAATTATCCTCATTCGGAATACCGTTTGAATAACTTTGTCAGTAACGTGATACGCTGTTAGTGGAGGTATTTATGAACAAGACAAACAACCCACAGTAGGCTCTGAAGGTAAATTCTCCATAAAAATGAGAGAACTATTTATGGTATCTATTGTTTAAGGTTTTACACAGAAGGAGATTTTTTTCCCTAATAGGTTCCTGTTTGTGATAAGAACTCCAGGTGCCCTAGTAACAAAGGCAGTTTCTGCTAATACAGACAAGGTAGATTTTGGTGCACTGGAATCGGGAGGAGGTGCCACAAGATGCCATTTCCTTTGACTGATCCCAAGGCATCCTGAATTAATATCTGATAGACAATAGCACTGCAAAGGAGGTAGAAACAGGGACAGGGCAGGGGAAGGAGGCTATATTCAGAGAGCAGAAAGAATTTCCTTAAATTCTTTGCTTTTTACTTCAAGGAGTCATCCAACAATGTATGAGAGAACATCAATCAATCAAACAAGTTTTTATCAAGAACCAGAAAGATAGGAGAATCAGAAAGTTCAGCAATCTAGAAGCCAATGGAGGAGCATTTCAAGGCAGGGTCAGTATTCTTACATGTATCAGAAAGGATAAGTGAAGTTAGTTACACTATAAGGCTCATTTGGTTTTATAAAGAGATCACTAGTAACTTTTGGATAATCAATTTCAAACAATGAACAAATATTAATTGATTAAATTAAAACTCATTCTATATGGCACCATGCTAGCTGCTTCAGGAGAATAAAAACAAGATTACAACTGTTCCCAGCCCTCAAACAGTCGAGATAAAGAGAGTAGTCAAATGTACATGAACAAATAAGTAATGAGATTCCACAAGCCAGTACATTATTCACTAACAAGTGAATAGTATAGAGTGTAATACAGAAATAGAGATCACTGTGGGCAGGGACAATCTGGGAGACTTCACAGAGGAAGTGGAATATGATCTGGGTCTTAAAGGATAAATAGGCTTTATCTGCACAGAGAGAAGGTCAAAGAAGAAACCAGATTGTAGGCAGTTAGGAAAGGAAGTAGAGGCAGAGATTCCCACTTTTGAAGAGGCAGAGGAAGAGAAGGGATTAAGGAACAATTCTATAAGAGGGGAGGCCTATGTGTTTAAAGGTTAAACAGAAGGAGCCCATGGAGAGGGACAGATTTAAGAAGAAGGAAAGCATTGTGGTAAGGAATTCTCAGGGGAAATGAGAAGGGATGAAAAACAGAGAACAGGTGAAGAGGTTGGTTTGAGGAAGGAAGAGTGATACCCTTTCCTATGAACTTGATAGGATAAAAGGATTTGTTCTGTAAAACTTGGACGCAGCTAAAAGGCCACACCCAGGGACCTAGAAGG
This sequence comes from Petaurus breviceps papuanus, assembly GCF_028583685.1. Classification (NCBI taxonomy): domain Eukaryota; kingdom Metazoa; phylum Chordata; class Mammalia; order Diprotodontia; family Petauridae; genus Petaurus; species Petaurus breviceps. Next base: position 16,549,644 of record NW_027187341.1, on the reverse strand, counting down.
CCATGTGAGACCTTGAGTAGCAGGTTCCCCACCTCTGGCATAGTCTATTAGAAAGAGACTGCACAGTGCACTACAGGATGTGCTGGTCTAGGACTCAAGGGATCTATATATATATTTGAATCCTAATTCTGACATTTACTGGTTGAGACTATGAGTAAGTCACTTAACATGTCTTACTCTCAGTTTCTTTGTCTGTAAAGTAGAAATAATAATACAACTAATAATGGTAGTTAGATGGTATAGTGGATAGAGCACTGGGTCTGGAAGTCAGAAAGATATAAATTCAAATCTGACCTCAGACACTTAGTAGCTTATGTGGAAAGTCATTTAACCTCTGGCTTACTCAGTTTCCTCAGCTGTAAAATGTGGATAATAATAGCCCCTATATCCCAGGGTTGATTGAGGCTTAAATGGCATAATATTTACAAAGCAGTTACCACAGTGCCTGGCACATAGTAGGTGCTAAATAATTCTTACCCCCTTCCCACTCTCAGATCATCTTCATTTCCAAGGATTTCCCTGCACCCCTACCCACCCACCTACCTTGTGATTGAAAAAGTAGGTTCTGAATTCCCTTGAAAAGTAATCACTATACAATCCAATCAACCAAGAAAGGATAGGAAAAAAGATAGATGAAGTCAAAAGTACAATGTCTTGTACAGAGTAGCCACTTATTAAATATTTATTAAATATGTGTAACAGTATTAACTTTGGTCCTGCTCTTTGATCTAGGCTAGACAATGATTATCATGAAAGGTGAATTGTGAAAACAAGTAAATTGCCCTGGTATCATTAATACTAATACTTCTAGTTTGTTTGCTCACACCTTTATTTCTTTTGTATGATTAGCAAAGATAAATTCTATATGAGAAAATTAGAGCAACCACAGACTAGTGTCATCCTTCAGCAGTGTCCAGATTGCTGGCTATGGTACTGAATCACCTGATCTCAGATTCTCTATAATTTGTGTGATGCAGTGAGAGGGGGTGGGGGTGAGGAAACAATTCCCCCACACAGCAGCTGTCACTATCTCAGAAAACAGGAGTTCTACTTTTCCTTGTAGTAATGCAGATCATCATTTATAAGTGTCCCCTGACACTTATAAAAGGTGCCAGACCGACCACTGCCTAAATCACATGTAGCTTTCCCCAATGCTCAATTCCTTGAACGAAAAATGATCTCTATCTTCCAACTAATTTTTAAACATTTTTTCAATTAACGACTAATGCAAGTGTTTGTTTTCTCTCCCTCTCCCCACCCCCTCAATTAAAAAAAAGAAAAGAAAAAGCAATTCTTGTAACAAATAAGCAAAGTCAAACAATAAAAATTCCCACATTAGACATAAATATGTGTCTCCTTCTGCATATTTAGTCCATTGCCTTCTTGTGAAGAGGTGGGTAGTATTCTTCATCATTAGTCCTCTGGAATCGTGATTGGGCATTGCATTGATCAGAATTATTAAGTCTTTCAAATTTGTTTGTTTTTGAAATGTTGTTTTAGTATAAATTATTCTCCTGGGCCTGCTCACTTCAATCTTCATCAGTTAATACAAATCCATGTAGGTTTTCCGAATTGTCCCAATTATCATTTCTTACAGTGCAATAGTATTTCATTACATCAATATATTATAACCTTTTCTAGCCATTTTCTAACTGCTTTGTACATTTCTTATGAGATTATCATATTCTGCTTTGTATTACACTTATCTATGTATTTTATTGCCCCTACTAGATTGTAAGTTCCTTGAGATCAGGGACCAACTCCTATTTATCTTTGTACCATTCTATTACAATACTTTATTTGTAGTTAGATGATATGGTTAAAATCCTAGTCATTTGTGTCAAAGACACAAGTCTGTTACAACCAGGAGGGATAGAACCACTCTTTCCTAAATCAGCAACAGCTGCCATTGGAGAGAACACAAATAACAGAAAAACTGAGATTCTGTAGATTTATAACCATGACAAATATGTCATACTAGTAACTATCAGAGATACCAGTACAATTCTGTTACAAATAAGAAGGGCTAGAATAACCTGGAAAGTAACTGTGAATGTCATTCATTATCAAAAATTTAAATCATTCTATAAAAGGTGATCCTACATGACTTTATTAATGTCACCTCTCATCTCTTCTCAGTCATCCTTGCTTCTTTCACCAGTTCCCCATGTCACAAGGTCAGGAAAATATAAGCATTTTCTTACCTACCTAGAGGAAAAGTACTCTCATATATGGAAATATTCATATATGGAAACCCAGCCAAAATGGAATTCTGAGGAGAAATTGAGCATGATTTCTTACTCTCTACTCACTAATTTCCCTTCCCAAAGTTCACTGTAGGATTATTTACAAGTCAGTATTCATCAACCTGACTAGATGCCACAGTAAGACCAATGAAGCAGTCATGTGTAGTGAAAAGAGTACTGGATGAAGGGTCAAGTGACCCAAATTATTTTTCCATTTCTTCCAATAATAAGCTGTGGGACCTTTAGTCACTTAACCTTTATGCACTTCAGTTTCCTCATCTGTGAAATGAAGGGCTTGGACTAGATGTTATCTAAGGTTTTTTTTTCAAGTCTAACCATCCATGTTTCTATATTCCCCTGACTCCTTTGGTTCAAAGACTTCACAGACTTTTCCTACTTACATTTCATGAAAACCCTTGTACAAAATTCTGCATTAACAATAATACCTTTTTTGTTTCTGTTAGTCTTCCCAAGCCAATCTTTAATTTTTACTATGGAAGAAGGAATCTCCAAGTCACTAACGAATAAATTCTAAGTATTATAATATCAGCCCCATATAAATAACTACATAAATAGAACAGAATTAAATCTTCCTCAAAAGAGAAATAATTGAAGCCTCTGACAATTCATCTTTGTGCAAGGGCACAGGAAGAAGTAGGAACCATTGTTTCATGGAGATTCCATGTGCTGGTGTTCTCAAAAGAACCTAAGTAACTTCTGCCTTATTATCAATCTCTTGTTTTCATTGATTTCATGTGGATCCACCAGGCTAAGTTTTGGAAATTTGTAATTTCCATAATCTTCACACTAATGAAATGGAAAACTGAGAAAAATTGAGTTTCTAGGGAGAATAATTTGGCATACCTGAGGTAGGAACTTTGACACCTGTTTCCCATACAGCATTAAATATATAAGTGAAAATTTGCTGCTAAGTGCCCTCTCTGTTCCTTGTTTTGATGAATTTGAGGTCTTAGAAATGAAGTTATGCAATCCCTTAAACTCAGCTGTATACAGTCCTGCAACACAACATCAGAATCCTGTGTTATTTGTGATAGGCTAGAATTATTTGCTATGTAGTCTCCATTTATTTACTGGAACTAAAAATATAAACTTTATGACATAGAGATTTTCACCTGTTATTTTTAAGAGTTGGTTTAAATGCCCATGAATAAAGGGCTTCAAGGTTATGCATATTGGATCTGAGTGTTGGCTTCTCTATAGTCTTAATGATGGACAGCAAGTTCAAGTTCAGTACCTAGGACAGAGGCAAGATATCATAGCATTTCTGACTTCTTATGGTTTAGGTGGATCCAAATCCCTAAGGCTGATTTGGGAGTTTTGGTCTCTGTGTGAAAAAGGAAGCCCTATCAGGTTTGCCTTGATGATTACAGTGTTATACTTGGAGTCAGAAAGATCTAAGTTCAAATCCTACCTCAGACACTTACTTGCTGTGTGGTTCTGGGCAAGTCTGAACTTCTCCTGGCCCCAATTTTCTTACCCATAAAATGAGGATACTAACAAACTTACCTCACAGGGTTGTTGTGAGGATCAAATAAATAAATAAATAAAGACTGTAGGTGAGGTATAAAATATGTAAAATGCTTTGCAAACCTTAAAAGCACGTAAATGCTAGCTATTAGCTATTATTATTATCTTATGAAGTTTTCTACGTCAGAGGCAATCTCTTCTTTATATGGAATATATCTCCTTCCTCTAAGAGGACTCTCTGTGAAACTGTGACTTTCCCACTATGTACAATTTGCCCCTCCTTTAAAAGTATATAATGAGAGAGGAAGCTAGGTGGTGCAGTGAGTAAAGCGCAGGCCCCAGAGTCAGGAGGACCCGAATTCGGTTCCGGCCTCAGACACTTAACACCCACACAAAAAAACTAGCTGTGTAACCTTGAGCAAGTTACTTAACCCCAACTGTCCTCCAAAAGGCAAAAATAAAGTATATAATGAGGAATTTTTCATTTCTTTATTTCTTACCACCATTTTCCCAATGATCCAATAATAAAACATTTTTTTTCCTACTTCCTCCATCACATAACTAAGGCAGTAAAGATAAAGTGTTTATTAAGGACTTACTGTATGATAGGTACTGTGATAAGCACTAGGAATATAAATACATTCACAGGTAAGACAGTCCCTAACCTCATGGAGTTTATGTTCTAATGGGAGTAGATAACACCTAAATGTTATGAAAATGTGGGAGAAGTGGAAAAGTAGCCCAATGAATTAGGGACAGAACTGGCTTAGAAGGGATCTTGGCTGACGTGAGCACTTCCTCAATTGGAGGTTCTGGGGAGGAACTCCCCAAATGGAGGAGGAGGAGGCCACTGGGACAGAGGTAGAAAAGTAGTCTAGGGAGTCAGGAGAAGTAAGAGCTGCTTTCAACATAATAGGTAAATGGAGGAAATAGAATAAAAGTAGCATCTAGCCTGCACCACTCTTATGGCCCTATTAATGTTGTATTTTGTATCATATTTACTTGTGTATATATACCTTTCCCCTGTGTTTTACCTATATATTTTAAGTTCCTTAAAGGCAAAGGCTCTCATTACCCTGTATCTATCCCTTGATTTAGATTTCTTCTGCTAAAACCTCTTACTTGCAGGTTCTGGGCTTGCTCTGAGAATCTCTTTAAAAAAAAAAGAAAAGCTTCCTATCAATGATAGAAAGTATCTCAGTTTCAAGGTCTCCTAGTCGATGGTATCTTATGATTCCTCTTCTGACTGTTTTCGCTGATCTCAATCCATAGTCTTCTATAACTTCTACATATCCTGACTCTCGACTGCTTGTCTGGTTCTGACCTCTTGCTCCATCTTGGTCACCAGCTTCTGGGCAAAGACTAGGTCTGGTCTGGTTCTAGTGCCTGACTTTTTGTGAGGAGACTGTAGGGGAGGTGGCACTGGAAAGAAATAATGCCATTCCAAGGATCATGATTCAGGCAGTTAATTACTCACTAGTACCCAGACTGTGGCTCCCCAGCCTTACAGTTCCATGAACACATGAAGGAATGGTGACTCGGACATAATGTGGCATGAGTACTCCAAGCAAGATGCCAGATCTTCTGATTCTCCTACTTTTATATTTGATTATGACTGCTGGCTAGATTCATAGGGATTATACATGAGGGGAATCTTGGGGCAGTCAGTTAGTGAGTGATTACCAACCACAAAGATACTGTAAGTAGAAAAGTTTGCTAAGCTTGCGGATCCAAGTTAGATAAAGTTTGCTAAGCTTATAGTTTCCTAACCTTGTATTTCTAACCCTAAATGTAGCCAAGCATGCCAGTTGTTGTGTATATAGGAACTTTTCAGCATATAGGTTGGTCAATAAGGGGTCAAACATGGAGTCACTTCTGTTGGTTAGTGACTTGCAATGGACTAATCCTCATGTATATACTTTTTATTCTCTCCCTTGATTTGGCTTCCTGGGTCCTGGCTTCCTACCCTCTCTGTGACACTACGTCACTCATGGTTATGTTGCAATATTTTGGAAAAATCACAGCTTCTTCTCAGGGTTTAAAGCAGGCACATAAAAAAAATTAAACCTATGCCTGCATAACTCACCAGAGGACTAGATGTAAAATGTGTTGGATTCTGCCTATGACCAAGAGGAGAAAGAAGACCAAATTGCCTTGTCTCCTTTTTACATATATATATATATATATATATATATATATATATATATATGGATATATTGATTATCATTGATATATACATTGATATATTCCTTAAAATATGTAAGGCAGTATAATGTGGTAAAAGGAAAACTGGGCTAGAAATTAGAGGGCCTAAGTTCTAGTTCTGGCTCTGCTACTACCTAGCTGAGTGACCCTGGATAAATCATTTAACCTTTCTTTGCCTCAACATCATTGTCTATAAAATGAGGAGGTGGTACAAGATCATCTAGGGTGACTAGGTGGCGAAGTGAATAGAGCACCAACCTTGGAGTCAGGAGGACCTCAGTTCAAATCCCACCTCAGACACTTAACACTTACTAGCCGTGTAACCTTGAGCAAGTCACTTAACCCCAATTGTCCTGCCTTCCCCCCTCTGTTATGGGAATGGGAATCTAAGATCTTCCCTACCCCTAGACCCTTTGATAGGCTTAAATGATTCTGGGAACTTACCTTGATTTGAAAATATACTCTACCCCCTAATAGGCCGAATGTGGTCACCTGGAGCCTGTGGCAGGAGGCTTCTTTTTCAGGAATGCCCATACCTTGTTACTTTGTGATTGGGCAGTGGGTCAAGAGGGTTGTGACATTCTCTGAGCCAGGAGAAGGCTATTTATACCCTGATGTGAGGTTTTGTTTTGGGGCTCACTTTGAGAAGAGTTGTGTGATTTGACCAGACGAGACTCTGGGTAGCCGTTGAGCCCCCAGGCTTTGAAAACCCAGATGTTGGTGCTTCCCTCTCTGGAAACTGACTAGGTATGGATGGAATGGTCAAACAGCTGAAAGCCTGTCTGCTGATCTGTTTCTTGTAACTTGTCTTCTTGTCTTCTTGTAACTTGTTTGTATTCTCTGAAGTTCAAAGTGCTGAACTTTTTCCCCTGAACTAGGTAAATGACATATGTTTGATTAAAGCAAGATTGTTAACCCATTTTGAGTTGCTTTCCTTTAAAAAAGCAGGTCTAAGAACCTGTGTTGGCAGCCATCATGGGGATGCTGGGGTGCTTGCTGCTACGCCCTTCAAAAAGCAAAAAAAAAAAAAAAGGACTATCTAGCTCTAGTTGCTACTGAGTTCAGTTTTGAAATGATAAGAAATGCACACTACAATGACATACCCACCATTCCTATGATTTCAAAGGGAGGAACTACTGCCTCATTCCTGTTATGGGGAAATAGCCAAGATACTTTATTGTTGGATTCTGTGTGTGTGTGTGTGTGTGTTTATTTTAAGACTGAGTATCCCTATTTCACTCAGACTAAAAGTATGGGGGCTACTCACCAGCCAGATCCTACTGTGATGAACATGAGAGCTTTGACCTGCTCCATTTCTGATCTGGGCCAGCTCTTTCCTCCTTAGGCAATCTCATGCCCTACTCTGCTCCCAGGAGTTAACCATACTAATGCCATATTTAGATCAGACACCCAGTGAGCTTAGCCTACTGCAGTTCATACTAACACACCTAAGCAATGCACTAACCTCAGTCTCCCAAATAGCAGAGGATATAGGCATGTCTCACACCATCTGTCCTTATTCTATACTCTTAAGGGAGGAGTAAGCTGTGTATGATGGAGACTCACAGTTTCATGTATAGTCCTCTTTTTCAATTCTGCTTTGTAAATAAAAAAAAAATTAGAAAATTTGCTTTGTATATCAAAATGTTCTTTTTTATGTTCATTAAATTCAAGAAGAAAACAAATTTTTTAAAGAAATAAAAAATCCTTAAGAAGAACACACTAGATCATGTAATGAAATGAGTCCCCCCCGCCTTAATAAGTCATACTGAAAGACAGAGAAACAAATTCCCTTTTACCTTCTCTACTCCAAAGTAGGTTCAAACTCTCTGAAAAGTCAAAGTAGACAGCATGGTAAAACATAAGCATCAAGGTGGGAGAGTGGCACCACTGGACTTCTGGTGAGTAAGATATGTGTTCCAATCTCATCCCAGACACCTCTAAGTTGTGTGGCCCTAATCGCTCTTAGTGTTTCTTCATTTATAAAATGGGATATATAAAATACATATCATATATTAATTAATATTAATCAATAACCAATGAATTATTAGCTAATTAAAATAATCAAACTGACACATTGGTTTTTATTAATTAACAATTATAAGTATTTTATTAATTAATAATTTTATTAATTAACAATTATTTAACAATTAAAATTCTTTTATTAACAAATTATTAAGATAAATAATAAACAATTAATAGATTATAAAATAAACAAATACAATTAATAAATTATAACAAATAATAAATTATTAATTAAAGTTATTAATAAAATTAATGTAGCAATTTGATATATTACATATATAAGATGGGGCTATATAAAAATAGTACCTAGAAGCTATATCAAAGGCTTATTAGGAGACTTCAATGAAATAATAATCATTAATGATAACTAACATTTATATAATATTTTAAGATTTGTAAAACACTTTACCAGTATTATCTTATTTTATCCTCACAACAATCCTGGGAGCTATTACTATTATCCCCCTTTTTTTGTTTGTTTTTTGCTTTTTAGAGGGGGGAAGGCAGGGCAATTGGGGGTAAGTGACTTGCCCAAGGTCACATAGCTAGTAAGCGTTGTATCTGAGGTCACATTTGAACTCAGGTCCTCCTGACTCCAGAGCCAGTGCTCTATTCACTGCAACACCTAGCCACCCCTGTTATCCCCATTTTGTAGATGAAGAAACTGATGTATATAGAAATTAAGGAATTTGCCCCAAATCTCATAGCTAGTATGTAATCTGTGGCCTGGAGTCAGGAAGCTCAGTACTCTACACACTGTAGAAGAGCTTTGCAAAACTTAGAACTCCATATAAATGTTTCCTATTATTAGAGGAAAAGTTCTCTGGACTTAAAGTTAGGAGAGATCTTGTTCAAGTTCCTCTGATGAGTATTAGCTGCGTGACCTTGGGCAAGTCACTTAATTTCTCTGAACTTCATTTCCCTTGTCAGTAAGACCTGAATAATAAAACTCGTTCCCTGACTCACTGGGATGTTGGGAGGATCAAAAAAGATGATTCATCTAAAGTGCTTTGCAAACTTTAAAGTGCTATGCATATAGTGTCAATTGTTATTAAATCTCCCTTCCATGACAAATAACATTTTATAAAGGAACGTGGGGAAAGCTAGGTGTTGCAGTGGACAGAGTTCTGGGCTTGGAGTCAGGAAGACCTGAGTTCAAATCCAACCTCAGACACTCACTAACTGTGAGACCATGGGCAAGACACTTCACCCTATTTGCCTTAGTTTCCTCATCTGTAAATGAGTTGAAGAAGGAAATGACAAACCACTCCAGTATCCTTATCAAGAAAACTCTAAATGGGGTCATGAAGAGTTGGACACAGTTGAAAGGACTAAACAACAACATGGAATATGGGCAAAGCCAAGTGATGCTACTGTATTTATGAAGTGCAGAGGGGAGGAGGGTGAGGGACTTGGGTCACAGCTAAGAGATAATGGATTGATGGTTACACAAAGGTTCAAAAGGATGGTTTTGTTTGTTATTCTTTAGAATCCTGGATTTGTTACTCAACCCTTCTTATCACTGCTAAAAAAAAAAGCTGCTCTGAGGATTCACTTAATGGCATCTCTAACCCAGTACAAGGAGTAAGCAAATAGGAAGAGAAGCAGAGAAAATGAATGGAGAAGCCAAGGAAATCAGGGAAACAACCAGCTAAAAGGAGTGCTTTCTAATCTAATGCATTTAAGTCATACTTAATAAAGCTTGGCACCGACTCTGTGCTTTATGCCAAAAAGTTTTCAGCAGTTTCCAATTAGAATAATGGGAACTTTCTGAAATTGTGCTTCTTAGAGATGCTGAGCCTGTTACCAACCTTTTGAGTTGGGGATGGAGTATTGGGATTAGGGAGTTCTGTGACACTGTAGGAGGTAGCTGGTGCCATCCTGGTGAGTGACTAGAGTGTTGGACTTAGAATCAGGAAGTCTATTGAAATCCAGCCTCATACACTCACTGGTTGTATGACCCTGGGCAAGTCACTTAACCCTGTTTGCGTCAGTTTCCTCATCTGTAAAAAATGGGGATAATAATAACATCTCCCTCCCATGGCTGTTGAGAGGACCATACAAGATGATATTTGTAAAGTGTTTTGACAACCTCAAAGCATTATGTAAATGCTAGTTATAATTTTTGTCTTTATCATAAAAATTATTTCCACCTGTGAGAAGATTCTAATGCTTGAGTCATTGTAATGGCCAACACTGACTTCTTTTTCTGAAGAGATGCAGCGTAGGGATCACAAAACCTTTCCTAATTTAAATGCCCACATTTCTGTAAGGTGTGAATTTCAGCACTAACCTCCTAGAGGCATTCAATAAATATTAATAATGAGGATGAGTCACCCTCTCTCTTGTCCACCTCATAGAGGAGCCTAATATTTGGCTAAAGTCCAAGAGTAAATTGGGAACAGAGTCAGAGATAGGGCTGCCCTTCAGTCCTCAATCTCACTCAATACCTCCCTCTGTCTCTGCTTGTGAATCCTTTTAGCTTCATTACACAGATGCACCTGAATATGCATTCCCATACCGGAGATTTTTTGCAAATCTACCTCTGTTTCATATGTCATTCTAAATCAACCTCATTAATTTCTATTGTTGAGCCACTGAAAGACTAAAAGATAAATATTTGCAGAAAAGTGGAGAGATGTTGGGAATCAGGGGAGGGAAAGGGGGGAGATATTCTTTCCTCCTCTAAGTAAAAACACAGCAAGCATTCCACTCAGCCTTTATGTCTACATCTCTAGTCAAGTGAGGAAGAATGGGGTCATGGGATTTTTTTAAGTGAGATTACATCTTTAAATTAATCCCTTTTCAGTCTTGTAGACTTTCTTGTTTAGGATTCTATTTCCAAATCATAGACTTCTCAGCAGTTGGATACTGTGATTTAGTAAAAACCTCATTAACATTATAACACACCTCACTGATGCTACTTAATTGTCAGATTGGACCTCACATCCCTAGGGATATAGGAATACATGACATTTCTCACTCACTGTAAGGCAGAAAGTTCACAAAGTGAGAGTAATTGCTTTCCCTTGAATTTTATCCCAGCATTATACAAGGTCTCTGGACTGTGTAGCAATAGTAGAATTCCAAATTCTGCAGGCACATGCAGTCTTTTTGAGAAGGACTGACTTTTTACTTGTGTGTTAGACTCAGTGCTCTATTCAACTGAATGGTTCATGGGGGAGGGGGATGTGGGACCAAAGGGTGGCAACCAAGCAATAAATTGACATTTCTCAAGTGAAATTTGGTCACACTTGACTTTTTCAAAGTTATTTGCTCCAAAGCTTACAAAGAAGATTCTCAAAGCATCCCACACAGGGAAACCATGCTTGAGAAACAATTGCTTTGAGAATACCAAGTACTCCTTGATTGTACTCAGACTTCTCAGTGAGGCACTAAGCACAGGTCATTTGCTTCTGAAATTGGCCACCAGAGCTCTCACTAGGAATGGTGAACAAATGGAAATGAAATCCCGTTTCACTCAATAATGTGAGGTTGAGCTTGGGGTGGGGGAGAAACAGCTTGGCAGAAGCCAAAAACTTGGTATTCTTTCCCCCAACCCCTAAAGAACTCAGGATGGCATTTTGGACCACCTTCAACTTCTTTTGGCATCAGCTTCCTCATCCATGAAATGGGAATATAAGACCTTCTGAGGTAATTACAGGGATCAGAATTTTAAAAAGGCAGGGAATCACTTCAATTCAATAAACACTTATTAAATACAACTTATGTTAAAGATTATTTTCTAGGTATTCTTAACCTGCAATCTGTTAACTTGTGTTTTTTTTAAACTATTTTGATAACTATGTCTATATAATTTGTTTCCTTTGTAATCTTACATATTTCGTTTTATGCATTCAAAAACTTTATTGGGGGGGGGGGGCGGCTAGGTGGCAGGGTGAATAGAACACCAGCCCTGGAGTCAGGAGGACAAGAGTTCAAATCTGACCTCAGACACTTAACACTTACTAGCCCTGTGACCTTGGGCAAGTCACTTAACACCAATTGCCCTGCATTCCCTCCTCCAAAAAGCAAAACAAACAAACAAACGAAAAAAGCAACCTTTATTCTAAAATGGGTCCATAGGCTTCAACAGACTGCCAAAGAGTCCATGACAAAAAAAAAGTTAAGAACTCTAGGTAGGAGAGAGAGAGAACTGTAGGTACTGCATATACAAAGACAAAAATGAAATTGTGCTTTCTAGGAACTAACATTGTATTCAGTCCTGTAAGATCTGAAACATGGTATAGAGAACATCTGAGCCCAAACTTCTACCAAAGCAGAGGTCAGTGTCAGAGGCTGCTTGAAGAATTAAGAGGTTACATTACTCAGCAGTGTTAGATCTCTGGGATGTGATAGAGAGGGCACTTTAAGCCTGGACTTCCTCACTCTGAGGGTGGCTCTCTGTCCATTATACCATGAATGCCTCTCTTTTAATCTATAGATGGAAAAATGGAATCACCAATGAACTCTAAATAGTAAAGCAGAGCCTTTGAAAAATCAATGTGCTTAAGTGCTGGAAACATAACTTAGGTCTCCTAACTCCTGGACCTGCATTTTATCCCCAACTACCCTGACCTTAAATCCTCCAAAAAAGTGTCATACTCTTCAACTCATATTAAAGGGCATTGAAGTCACTGTTATTTATTATTTTCCCAGGAGACTGAAATGGTACTTTTCAAGTTGACAGACTAAGTTATGTAAATCCATATTTACAGACATTTTACAAAGTGGATATTTGACAGACTACTCAAAGTACTCTTTTGAGTCATTACAAGAGACATTTTGATAGATACCTAGGTACTTTTTTTTTTAAGCAATCGGGGTTAAGTAACTTGCTCAAGGTTATACAGCCAGTTATTTCTGGGTGTGGTGCTAAGTATCTGAGCCCAGATTCGATCCCCAGGTAATCCCGACACTGGGGCCAATGCTCTTACTCACTGAGCCATCTGGCCACCCCTACTCGGTACTTTTTTAATAAGAGCCCATACTTCTAACACACCAGTTAGCTTTACCTGCCCATCACACAGACCATTTAAAAAAAAGAGAAAGCATAGGAATTTTGAAGAAGTTCTCTGGCTTGGAACAAAGGATGTATTTGGCGCTAAATGCATATAAGGAAGAGACAGAGACAGACAAAGTGACAGGGAAACACACACACACACACACACACACACACACACACACACACACACACACACAGATATAGATATATATAGATATATATATATATATATAGAGAGAGAGAGAGAGAGAGAGAGAGAGAGAGAGAGAGAGAGAGGGAGATGGAGATGGAGACAGAACTTAGTCATCCATAACAATCCCAGTGCCACTAACTAAGCCTGAAACTCAGCAGGCCTTATATGCTATAACCTCCATTTCTGGCTATTTGGGGACAATGAGAGGCAAGAGAAGGAATTTGAGATCTATAAAGGGAATCCAAATATACTTACTGATTCTGATGGGACCAATAGCCCATCAAGTAACTCAAGGTGAGAAATAATGCTCTCCCAGACAGAATCAAAAGACCTGAATTCAAGTTCAACCCTTAATGGATGATTAAGAATGCTGGACTTAATGAACAAAACCAATGTAACCAAGATTATAAGGATAGCAGGAAACTAGGGGAAGGGGGAAATTTTTGCAGCAAGTTTCTGTGATAAAGGTCTCATTTCTTTTTTTTTTTCTTTTTTTGGAGAGGGGAAGGTAGGGCAACTGGGGTTAAGTGACTTGCCCAGGGTCACATGGCTAGTTTTATGTGTGTGTGTGTGTGTGTATGTTAATTGTCTGAGGCCAGATTTGAACTCATGTCCTCCTGACTCCGGGGCTGGTGCTCTATTCACTGCACCACCTAGCCGCCCCTCATTTCTTAAATATAGGGAGAACTGAGTCAAATTTGTAAGAATATAAGTCATTTCCCAATTGATAAATGGTCAAAGGATATGAACAGGTATTGATTAGAGAAATGCAAATTAAAACAAGTCTGAGGTACCATCTCACACTTATCAAATTGGGCAATATGACAGAAAAGGAAAATGACAGATATTGGAGGAGATGTGGAAAAATTGGGACATTAATGTACTGTTGGTAGAATTATGAACTGATCCAACCATTTTTGGAGAACAATTTGGAGCTATGCCCAAATAGTTATAAAACTGTGCCTATCCTTTGACCCAACAATACCATTGCTAGGTGTATATCCCGAAAAGATTTTTTTATAGAGTAAAAGGATCCATAAGTACAAAAATATTTATAACAGGTTTTTTTGTGGTGGCAAAGAATTGGAACGTAAGGGTATGCTCATCAATTATGCTGAACAAAGTGTGGTAATATGATTCTGGTGAAATACTATTTTACTATAAGAAAGGATGAACAGGATGCCTTCAGAAAACCTGGAAAGACTTACATGAACTGATAAAAAAATGAAATGTGTAGAACCAGGATATCATTGTATACAGTGACAGAAATACTATATAATGATCAACTGTTAGTGACTTGGCTATTTTCAGCAATACAAAGATCCAAAGGACCAGTGGAGAAAAATGCTGTCTGCCTCCAAAGAAAGAATGATGGAGTCTGATTTCAGATCAAAGCATGCTTTTTTTCTTTTGTTTTTTTTTTTTGGAGGGTCTGTGTTTTCTTTCACAGCATGAAATAAGGAAATATGTTTTGCATGACTGCACACACATAACATATCAAATTGCTTGTCTTCTCAATGAGGGGGGAGGTGAGGGAGGGATGGGTAAAATTTGGAACTCAAATTTTAAAAAAACAAGTGTTAAAAATTATTTCTACATATAATTGAATAAAATTTTTAAAAATTAAAACAAAAATACTGAACTTGAAGTCAAGACACCTGTGTTTGAATATGGGCCCTAATACTTACTAGCTATGGGATTATAAACCATTTAAATTCTCTGAGCCTCAGTTTCCTCATCTATAAATGATTTTACAACTACTCTGTGAGGTACAGAGAGCAAGAAATTTTAATTCCCATTTTGTCATTATTGTTATTGTGGCCTATGAAGCTTTTGAGGCTTCATAAGATCAATCGTCAACTAAAAAAGCATTTAAGTACTTTTTATGTACTTATTAAGCACTTACGTATACTAGGCAATGGGGACATAAAAAAAAATTAAAACATGGTCATTGCCATCAAGGAATTCATATTCTAATGTAGAAGATAACATGTAAATAACTAGGCATATGCCTAATATATACAGAGAAGAAGCAAGGAAATCTCAGAAGGAAAGACCTCTTGCTGTGGGTGGGAATTGGGTTGAGACTTGACAAAAAGCCAGCGAAGCTAAAAGGTGAGATGAGCAGGGACATTATTTCAGACATGAGGGACAGCCGTGCAAAGGTAACAAGACAGGAAATGGAATGACTGTGTGAGGAATAGGAATAGGCTAGTATATCTAGTCCCTAGATAGTATGGAGGGACATAAAGTGTAAAAAAGACTGGAGATGCCAGAGGGGATGAGGTGATTCCGAGCTTTAATTTGCCAAGGAGAGGAGGTTCTATTTGGTCCTGATGGTGATAGGATAAAACTGGAGTCTTATCAATATGGTTAGACTTCTGTTTTAGAAAAATTACCTTGGCAGTAGAGTAGAGGATATATTAGAGTAGGGAGAGACTTGAGTCAAGTAGACCACTTAGAAGGATACTGCAATAATCCAAGTGACAGTTGGTGAGGGCCTGAACCAAAGTTGTAACTATCTGAAGGGTGAGAAGATGTATACAAGAGATATTACAGAGATAGAAATCATAAGACTTGGCAACAGAATAGAGAGGTAGGATTAGTGAGAGTGAAGAGGTAGGGATGCCTTAAAGGTTGCAGGACTATGTGACAAGGTAGATGTTTGTGCTTCCACAGTAATAGGTAATCGGGAAGAGAGGAAGGTTTAGAGGGGAAAGATAATGAATTCTGTTCTGGACATGTTCTGTCTGAGATGCCTATGGGACATTCGGTTTGAGATGTCAAAGGCTGTCTAATTGCCAATTAGAGATTCATGATTTTTAGTACAGGAGTGAGGTTATGTTTGCATATAGAGATCTGAGAATCATCTGTAATGATTATTGAACCAATAGGAATGGATAAAATCACTGAGACAGTATTACATTAAAAGACAAGGGGGCTAGGGAAGGGCCTTGGGAAACAATTATAGTTAGTGAGAATACCATAAAGAACCAGCAAAGGAGAAAGAAAAGGAGAAGTCAGACAGATAGCAGAACCCAGAGAGAGTAGCAACATGAAATTCTAAAGGAGAAAAAGTGATTAACACTATCCAATGCTTCAGAGAAGTCAAAGAGGATTGGGATCGAGGAAATGCCATTAGATTCAGTAATCAGAGGTCACTGGAACATATGGAGAGGGCAATTTCTATCGAATGATAAGGTGAAAGCCAGATTATCTAAGCTTTACAAGACAATGAAAGGAAAAGAAGAGTTTTCCAAGTGTAAACAATTTTATCAAGTTTAGTCACAAAGGGGAGAGATATAGAATGATAACTATCAGGGATGGTTGGATTGAGTAAGGATTTTTTTTTTTTAAGGATGAGAGAAACACAGGCATTTTTGCAGGCTGCAAGGAAGGAGTCAGTAGACAGGGATATATGAAGGATGATGTGTGGATGGGATGCAATTTGCTGAAAAAGTATGGTATGGATGGGATCAGGAGTCAGGTTGAGGAGTCAGCTTTGGCAAAGATAAGGACCATTTTTTTTCATCTGAGACCAGTGTGGAGGAGGAAATAGTGGAGGATAATGCTTGAATGGTATGAAATGATGAGGACGGGAGGAGAGGCTCCTAGTGAATGGCACATTGTTGCATTCAGTCTGCAATGCAAGTGGGCTATGTGTGTTGATCCCTCTGATCTAAGAGACCAATGGAGACCCACCCAAGAGAAAATATTTGACCAAGAGAGAACCACCCTGAAGAGACTGTACATGAGACCAATGAAGAACGAACTTACCAGAGGCTTAAGTTGACCTTTAACACATGTTCCCTGACTACACTGTTCCAAACTTGTGTGTTCTGCCCACATGAATTCCTTATCGATTTACCCTTTCAATCTTTCCTCGGTGTGTTCACTCTTCCATAATGATAGCAGTGGGTGTGTTAGTGGGAGAGTTTGCTTTCCATTTGAGAGAAATGTTATATTGCTTTCACTACATTATTTCATTAAATGCCTTTGCTTTGAAGTAATTGTGTTTTCTGGCAGACTAGTAAAAGTAAACACATTGGAGGAGAATCGTGGGCTATGGGTGATGTACAGCCACAGAATACTTTGAACCAGGGACCCCTTATACAAGAGAAGAGTGTCCCAGCTGTGAAATTCCTGTATCAGGGAGTAAAATTATGGATCCTAAGAAGTGTGCTGGGCTGAAAATCTAAATAATGCGAATTCAAAAAAAGTCATAGAGGTGTATTAAGGGAAAATGAGCTGTTTGGAGCTGTGTCTCATGATAGAAAGAGCACTGATTACTTTTAGAAGGTCTGGATGTGGCTTGGGCACTTTCCACTATTATCCCTATGGGACTGTGGGCAAATCACTCTACCTGAGCCCCAGATTTCTCATCTGTAAAGTAATCTAATAATTCCTATAGAAGCTATCTCGTTATATTGTGAGGATCAAATAAACTAATCAAGTCCTATGTAACTATCAGCTATTTTATTTTTAAAACTGTATGGCAAATAACAAAAATGAGAGTACCCTTGCTAAGTATCTGACAGAGAGATATATGCTGACTTCTTACAGAGAGTTGTAAATATTCATGGACTGGCAGTTTAGGGGCTTTAAATCCCACCCCCTTCATTTTACAGATGATGAAATTCAGACCCAGAGAAGACAAATCATTTGTCCAAGGTCAAATAACTAGTTAGTAGCAGAACTCACATTAGAATCCAGATCCCCTGTCTCCAGATTCATTGCCGTTGTCTTTATTTACTTGGAGAAACAATTATTTCAGCAGTCTTGTCTTTTCTCATAAATGAGCTAAGTTTTACGATTATTATGATACACCATTCATACTGATTCATATCCTACCCATCCTCAGACCAAATACTGGCTTCTCCGTGAAGTGTTTTCCAAGTCTCCAAAGTGGAAATGATCTATTATAGCACTTGGGACCTCTCCTATGCAGTTGTTATATTTAACATCGTAGTAGAAGAGAGGTTTAGAGTCTGAGCCTATCATTTCATTTGCAAAGGAAACACCTAAGTAAGAAAACTTCTACTAACGTAAATAGATACCTTTGCTTCAATGTAAGAGTCTTAATGAGTTGCCTAGAGTACTAAGAGGTTAAGCGACTTACCTAGAATTACATAGCCAGTATATATCTCTAACGGGACTGGAACTCAGGTCCTCCTGGCTCTGAAACCAGCTATCAACTACGCCATACTGTCTCTCTTCTGTGTTGTTATTTGTCCTTTGTTCTAAAGATCATGATATCACAGAGTGGTCTTGATTTATCCCATGAATTGGATTTAAATAAGGCAAAGTCATCAGCCTCACTCTCTCTTCCAGAGTCATCTAAGTCTGGTGGCAAGAAAAAAGTCAGGATGACTGGTGATGGTCCAGAATGCAGTGGATGTCCTTGGAGTCTCTGATATCTGAGCAAGCTTTAAGCACTCCCTAGTGCCTACTTCAATCACCTTCATGACTATTGGAACAAATTGCTCTCATGCCCCCATTCCTGGAAGGAGGGGGGGATCCTTCACATCCTCTAGGTAGACACCCCCTAACTCATCAGTGGGTTTGAGGTCTGTCAGTTACCCTCAACTGGTTTAGCCTACCTACTGAGACCATTTGGCTATTTCACATGTTGCAACTTCTAGGAGCCACAGGTGAGCGTTAAGTGCCAGGTGGACACCAAAGGTGAATGAGCAGCCCTGAAAAGGGCTTGGCAAGTCCTCATGCTAAAGGTGCTAGTCCTTGAATGCCCCATGCACAACCTCTATTCTGCACTATACTATAGGCTTTCTGAACATGTCTTAATCTCTTACTGCATGCAGCATGAGTTTCTTGTGGGCGGGAGCTGCGTCTTATTGGTTCCCTAATCTCCAAAGCACAGAAACACAGAATTTCAAAGTGACTATCTAGTTTAATTTTTAAAAATCCCTGTTAAAACACTTCTGACAAGGGGTCATCCAATCTTTTCTTGAAAACCTCAAGTGAGAGTGGCCCCACTACCTACCAGGGTCAGTATTTAAAGGGCTATCTTGTGGGAGAGGGATTAAATTTATTCTCCTTGACCATTGTGGTAGGATCAATGCTTACCACAATTTATTATTGGTGTTTAGTAGTTTCTATTGTATCTGACTCTTTGTGATCCCATTTGGGGGTTTTCTTGGCAAAGATATTGGAGCAGTTTACCATTTTCTCCTCCAGCTTATTTTACTGACGAGGAAACTGAGGCAAACAGGGTTAAGTGACTTGTCCAGGGTCACACAATGCATTCCTCTTCTAGATAGCTTTTTAAAGAAGTTTTTCCTTCCCTCAAGCTAAATTTGCTTCTTTGTAATTTTCACTCCTTTCTACTACTTCTACCTTCTGGGACTGTAGAATGCCCGGCCTGACACAGGCTGGTCTGGCTTTTCAAGTCTCAGAGCAGAATGGCTTGAGACATGGATAGATCATACCGCAATTGACAAATGAAGGTTTGCTGAGACATAGGAAGGAAAGGATGCTGAACCAGAAGACAGAGCTTGGCTCAGGTAGATATTGATCCCCTCTTCAAAATACAGAAATGGGTCTATTAATTTTGCTTTGAATACTCAACAGCTTCCCAATGCCCTCAGCCTCCTCTTTGCTCTGTTGTAGGGATGGAGGGATGGAGGGTGGAACACTAAATTCCTCCCAAAGCTTTCCTTTATAGAGGGCTAGAATCTGGACTTTCCAGGTAACTACATTTTCCATGTGAAACTTCGATTGGTTTGAGCTCCACTGGGATAATAATGGCCACCCCATTCCAACTCCCCACCTTTCTAGCTTCTTTTTGTGTGTTGTTTTCCCTTGTTAGATCATAAGCTCCTTGAGGGCAGGGACTGTGGTTTTCTTATTTGTGTCCCCAGAGCTTAGTACAATGCCTGGCACATAGTAAATGCTTAATAAATATTTATTTAATTGGATTACTGATCTGCTACTGGATATGGTGACTCTGATTTCAGGACATCTACTAAGTCTGAAGTCTGACCTCATCAAAAACTACAAGTCTTGAACCTCAGCGCCTTGAGCCAATCTCATCTCAGGACAGTTTTTTTTTTTTTCTGGAATCAAGAAGATTTCAAATCTGGCCTCAGACACTTACTATTTGTGTGACCCTGGACAAGTCACTTAACTTTGCCTCAGTTTCCTCATCTGCAAAATAAGCTGGAGGAGGAAATGGCAAACCATTCCAATATCTTTGCCAAAAGGGGTCATAAAGAGTCACATATAATTAAAACTACTAAACACCAATAATAAATTGTGGTAGGTATTGCTCCTACCCCATGGGTCAAGGAGAATAAATTTAATCCCTCTTGCACAAGATATCCCTTCAAATACCTAGAGACAATATCATGTTTAATCTCCCAAATCTTCTCTTTTTCAGGTTAAATATCTCCGATTCATTGAATCGATGCCCTATGCCATGACCTTGAGGCCCTTCCCATCCTTGCTTTGCTTCAGATACTTTCCAGATTATCAATATCTTACCAAAATGTGGTGCTCAGAACTGAAGACAGTGCTCCAGAAGGGGTTTGAGCAGGGGGAATTCCATAACACACATGATCTTATCTATATTATAACTTGGGGCTATATTTTCCCAACTAGACCCATTCCTTGTATAAAAAAAAGAAAGGAAATCCAGGTGGGAATTGTGCATACTCTCCACTGCTTCCAGGGCTGGTCCTCAGCAAGAGTGTGAAGCAGAGGGAAACTTCTCTTGGGCATTTGCCACTTCCCCTAACTCTCTTCCACTCTGTTTCTTCCAGTAGGGCTCTTTTCCTCCCAGGGCTTAAAGTGTTGGGCCCTCTACGGTTTCCTGCATTTTAAATGAAATAAAAATGCTTCAGGACCTAAAAGATTGAGTCTCTAATGGTGGAATCTCAGGCACTGGACCACAGTGGGTGAACTTTTTTACTTAATATCCATGTTTTGAATTATTCTTATTTCTAGGTATTTATAGTTTTTATCTTTGTTCAGGCCAAGCCAACTCCTGCTTATGAGTCTCAACTCACAAGTGGGATTCTGATAAATAAATTACCTCAGAAGAAGGGGACTTGGTGCTAATTTAGTGTTCACCTCTTCATCAGCTGAAATGTTTTTATTTTTGGAGGGAATTCATGGACTATAATTATTATTGATTTCTATAACAGCAATCAGAGAAAGCATTCCTACACCCACCAAATAGCAGGGCCAGAAATAGACTCAGTGTCTTTCTTGGCCAATCATAAGCTCAAGTCTGCTCTAAATTGATTTTATAGCTGACTTGCCATTAAAAAAAAATATAAAAGCCTGCTGCTTCATCTACCCTTTGGTATCCTAATCCCCTCCCTGCCAGCACTCATGGGGCATTCTCTTGTGCTGTAACAATGCAGTCTTCAAGAGTGTCTTACCTGACTTTTAACAGATGGATGTTAATGGGATATTTATTTACAGAATAAAATTAAATTGGAGCTGAATCTTAATGTGCCATTTACATAATCAGCTTTGTTCTGAACTGACGAGCTGTTCTCAGTAACACTTGGGACCTTTCAGTCACAGCTGCCTCAAAGAAACAGCCACTGAGAATGAAGATTAAACAATTTCCTAGAGCTAGAAGTCTTGATGAGAATCTATTATCCCATCTTAGAGGCCCCTAATTTCTCTAGACATTGCCGTAGGATCAAAGAGGCACGTTAACTCTGTGGCATAGCCCAGGATCAAAAGAAAGATGTTCAATTTGCATTTGGAAACCATTTCTGTCATTTATTATTTCCCCCTAAAACCAAAAAGTTTAGAGCATTTCCATTTTGATACCTCCTCACACCAAAATAAATCCACTGAAAACCAGAACACATCATGCAATTGTAGGGTGCCTTGATGTTGGCTTTTAAACCCCTAGAGACAGATGGTTCTTGGTCTTAGGCTGTCGATTCCTGTTCCTCTTTCTTTAGTCTCCTTTCCACACCATTGATACCACTTTCTAGTTTACCTAGGCCCCATTCAGTTGAATTTGATAATTATTTATTGAGTTTCTACTATATACCAAGGACTGTTCTAGGCATGGAGGAAGGAAGGAAGGAAGGAAGGAAGGAAGGAAGGAAGGAAGGAAGG
>NW_027187341.1:16506571-16527370 GCF_028583685.1 Petaurus breviceps papuanus | reverse complement strand
GGAAGGAAGGAAGGAAGGAAGGAAGGAAGGAAGGAAGGAAGGAAGGATTTACTAAGCTTGCTCAGACACTAGGCATTGTGCTAAGTGCTTTACAAATACTATTTTACATTGTTTTATTTTATATTATAAATATTATTTCATTTGATTCTCACAACAACTCTGTGAGATTATCGTCCCCTTTTACAATTGAGAAAACTGAGACAAACAGCAGTTAGGTAACTTTCTCAGGGTCACAGAGCTAGTTAAGTGTCTGAGGCTGGATTTGAACTCAGGTCTTTCTGACTCCAAGCCCAGTGCGGTATCTACTGTTCTACTTGACTACCTCTAGACAAACAGTAAGTACTTAACAAATGTTTCTGGTAGAACAATTGGTCTTATGAACCTCAATGACTTTGTAGGTCAGGATAACAATAATAATGAAATGGGGATTAAAATGACCTGCACTATCAATGTCCCAGGCTAGATATAAACAAGGTAAGTTCCTCATCTTACAAATGAGGAAACAAGGTTAAATGATTGTGTTGGGACTCAGATTCAAACCTAGATCTCCTGACTTCAAATCCAACACTCTTAAACAACCAGTATGTGATGTGATTGAGTTCAGGTCTTTTAAAGACTGTCCAGTGTTCACTCCACTATATCTTGAGGTAAGAAAGGCAGGGTTTCTTATTCTTAGTTTCTTGATGGGTTTTGGGTTACTTACCCCACCAGAAGCCATCAATGTGTTTGGATTCCCTTTGACAGCAGCTCTCAAGTCCCCTCTTTGGCTTCACATCACCCCTAACCAGAGTCAGACGTGGGAGTTATGGCATATAAGGCTTCTAAGTTCTTCAAGACTCATTCCAAATTCTACCTTCTGTGGGTGACCTTCCCTAGTCGCACTTCAAATCCAGGTTTTATTGGGGTTTTTTTTGCTTTTTTGAGGGGCAATTGGGGTTAAGTGACTTGCCCAAGGTCACATGGCTAGTTTTGTGTTGTCTGAGGTCACATTTGAACTCAGGTTCTCCTGACTCCAGGGCCGGTGCTGTATTCACTGCACCACCTGGCTGATCCAAATCCAGGGTTTTTTCAACTCTACCAAAACTCATCTCTGCAACTGGACCCACCTATACCCTCTCCAAGCAGTTTTGGGAAATCAGTCTTGGCTTTCAAAGGTAAACCAATTAGCAAAGATTTATCAAATGCCAATTGTATGCAGAATCCTATGCTAAGTACTTGGGGAGATGTCTTAGACATCACGTGATCTCGTACTCATGGACCTTGGGGCTTATTAAGTACTATGGAGATTGAAACAAGAAAACACGAATAGAAACGTCTAGCGATGAGAAAAGAGCTCTCGGGCTTAGTGTCTCTGCATGTCTGACAATATCTTCTAAAGCCTTTCCTGATTCAGAGGTTTTGCATCTGATGATAGAAATATAAGACAGTAAACCTATGAGGACTTGAATGTAATGTGAAGCAAGCCAGACTTTGCTGGCTTCCTCTTTCTATTTGGTCCCCACAATGAGCCAGCTTTCACTGACACCTTCCTACTCAGGACAGTAGGGCCCATTGTCTGAGAAGATAGACAAATAATGATTTTTACAGAATCCTCACCCAGATGACAGTACTGGGCTCCATTTTGTACACTGTGCTATCAGATCAAAGCTGGGAGATTGGAAAGGATTCAGACTAAGCTTATCAAGGCAATAGATGAGGAGACTGAACTGTGAGGAAAACTCAAAAAATCTAAGTCTATAGAACCTAAGAAATGATTGAAGGATGGTCACAATCACCCAGAATATTGGAAGGGGATAAGCCCAAGAAGGGAGATTTAACATCATAAAGGAGAGTAGGAATAATGGAATGAAAAAGAGAAAAGAAACATTTAGACTGATTATTTGACTGAAAGGACTAAAATTAGGCTATGAAATGATTTCTTCAGACAAGTGGTAGAAATGCCAGTATTCAGGGCCAGTTAAACTAGTCTGAGCAAACCACAGAGAAAAGCAAAGTGGATTGCTAAGGTAATTATCCAAACATTTCATTTCTTTCATTCATTCAACAATCTAGTGGGAAAGCAGAGATCTTTTACCTGAAAGATCCAGATTAGCAGGAGGAAAGTATTTTATAAACTTAAAATTTCTACATTAATATGAGCCTTTATTAAAAATTGTAGTGAAAAGAATACTAGACTTGGAAGGACCTAGGTTCAGTTACTACTTCTTTAGTTTATTATTTGTATGACTGTTCTTGGGCAAGTCACTTAACTTTTCTGGGCATCAGTTTCCTTATCTGTAAAAGGAAGGAGCTGGACTCAATATTACCTTTCAATCTGTTCAATGCTCTTCCTGGGAATCTATTTTGACTTTAGTTGAACACCACCACAAGGGAAGACCCAGACTCCCTCAGTTATTCCAGAAGGGGTTACCAGAGAAGCTGGACAACTTTAAAGGGACGACAAAAGAGGGCGGAGAGATTTGGGGGTCCCTTTTCACATTCCCCCCTAAAACATATGGACTTGCCTGTGGTTAGTCAAGTTCTTGGAGAAAAGAAAGAGTAGTTCCCATCTGGGGAAAGAAAAGAGGGAAGAGTGAAAGTGGGGAATAGAACAGGGACAAGCAAAAGGGCAGACCTGATTGGTATCAAGATTATATTGAGCACAAGGAAAACTGATTACCAGAGAAAGTCTGGGGAAGTCTGTCCCAAATTTGGAAGCTAAAATGCAAAGGACCAAAAAGTTAACTATTTCCCAGTATCACTGAATTTCTTAGAATTTCAGCTGAAAGGAATTTCATGTGTAACTGTATCACACAAAAATGCTGCCCACTATTGTATACCTGACTAGAGATCATCCAGACTTTGCTTAAAGATATCAGGTGAGGAAGAACTCCCAATGAAGTTGATTCTACTTTTGAGTAGCTCTAATTATTAGGAAGTTTTTTTTCCTTACATCAAGTCTAGATATTTATAAGATTCAATCTCATTTCCCAAAACTTCTATCTATTTATTGTATCATTTTCTATTACTTATTCAAATCTAGGCCAGTGAGTCCAGTTGTGGTCATGGATGGGGTCCACTGAGTTTCTGTGTGAGTCAGCCACCTCATCAAACCATGGATCTTCTCACAGCTACCACTGATGTTATTTTGCTTTAATTTACTTAAAAATCATTAGTGGTTTGCCACATGTTTTCCCTTGTGAATTTATTACTGGAAAGATAAACTATTTTTAGCAGGTTATTCTTCTGACTAGACTATTCTGATTAATAAAATAATCTTCTAAAATGTTTTTTTCAATGAAGCTACATTAATATATTATTAATGTACCAGATACACAGTGGGATCCCACAGCTTCTCACCATCACGTGTCTGGTATTACTCATTGTCCTCTCCTTTGAACCCACACTTGGGAGGTTACATATGGAAGGTTACCTCCAAACATCTGTGTATTCCAGTGGGATGATATCTGGTGAGTTACCTGTCATGCATGTACACATGTTTAAACTCTGACTGATGTTGAGATTTCCCTTCTAATTATCATATAAACCATGTCAATTAAGTAATATAAAAGATGTATGATTCCACAGGTTCATAAATTTTGAGCTGGAAGAGGTCTTTCTTTGAAGCTTAGAGGTCACCTAGTTCAACTTGCTTATTTTACAGATTAAGAAACTATGACCCAGAGGTTGTGACTGGACCAAATTGATCATGATAAAATCAAAGTTCTATTTGACTAGGGCTAGATTTGAATTTTGAGTTAGAAAGAAATCTTTCCCATTTCCTTCATATTGTAACATGATGGCATTTCAAATCCTTGGTTTTCTGTTCTACTCACTGATTTCGGGATTCATCTTTTCCCCCTACAATGCAATATTTTAGTCCTCCATCGCTCATACTGGTTAAATGTAGGAGATTAGGTAATTAAGCTCAACATTGTAGAAAATTCCAGTTTCAGAATGAATATGAGACACACTTGAAAAACAAAATAACTTACACACTCATAGAATTTCTGATCTAGAAGAGACCAGTAGTTTAACTCTGCTCCTTTCATTCTCTACAGAAAATTCCAAGACCCCTAATGTATCCAATGAATGACACAATCAGTCTATGACTCAGTCCCTATTTTTTTCTTTCCTTCCTTCTTACACTTCATACTCCCTTTACATATTTGCCATTTGAAATTTTGTATGATCATTACTGACATATTCTTTTACCCTTTGTATATATTCTTTGTATTTGATTATTAGCTCTGTGAGGTCAGGAATCATGGTATATTTACTTCTACAATTTCCCACACACCCCCAGCACCCAACATGGTGCTCTGAAAATAGCAAGAGCTGAACACTCATAGAGCATGTTGTTGAACAATTTGTAGACACAAGCTGTCTGGATTTACTGTGCTTGCATATGTTGTATATATCAGATAAAAGATAGAGTGCTCATAAAGCATGGAGATGACAGGAATCTGGGAAGACAAATATACTCCATGACAGATACGAGATCTAATAAAACCTCTACTTGGTAGAATAATGGGATGAGTGTAACCAGATGAAGGGGAATAGGAACTTCACTAGACTTCAGAAATCAACTTTATGCAAATAGAATGAAAAGACATGGACATTATATGAATATATATATATATACATATATATGTATGTGTGTGTGTATCCACTGCTGTTAGTGGACTACAAGCTCGATATGAGTCTATCGTGTGATGGGATAGCCAAAAATGCTAATACTCTTTTAGATTCCAGAATAATGGAGGTAATAATCCTTTTGGACTCTCCCATTGGTCAGACCAAATCTGGGATGCTATATTGCATTTTGGATGTGCCCTTTTCAGAAGGTTATTGACAAGCTCAAGAGCAAAGAAGACTCAAAATGTGCTTTACAAGGAGAATGTGCTTTACCTAGAAAAGAGAAGACTGAAGAAGGACAAGATTGGTTATTTTAGGATTTGAAGGATCATCAAGTAGAGAACAGAATACAATATTTATCTACTTCAGTCTCCCTCAAAACATCAGCCCTTTTAAGGCAACTAGAATACCTACATCCATTCTACTACGCTGTGATATATCGGTATGATATATGCTGACAGCAGGGGGTCTCCTCCTGATTCCACCATGGAGCCTACCATTGTTGGCAAGGATGAAGACAGGGGAAAGAATAGATAATAAAGATTATACAATGTTAGAGCTGGAAGGTCCCTTAAAGACCATCTAACTGCTCATTTTATAGATAAACAAAGGCCCCAAGGCAATGGTGTGCTGGCAAATTTTAAAACTGGCTTTCTGGGTGGAAAATGTACCAACAACAAATACACTTAAATTAAATCTGCATTATCAACATTTTCTTCATCACTTTCTTAAGTCTAGACAATCAAGGAAACAACAAATTGAGCCCTGATTTGTAGGTTTTCTGGTTTCTGAGGTATAAATACTCATAAATGAAAATTTAACAATTGACTCTCTTGAGCCTGTTCAAGCTGTTCCAGTACACCCCTCCCCCAAGGTCATATAAATAAAAAAATGGCAGCATCTGGATTCAAACCTAAGCATTCTAACTCTATGCCAGGATCTGCAACACCTTAGAAATGGATCATCAGAGATAGGTTCTGAATCCATTCTTAAAGTTCTTGTCTGTTGTTTGGTCATTTCAGTTATGTCCACCTCTTCATGACCTCATTTGGGATTTTTTTGGCACAGATACTAGAGCAGTTTGCTATTTCCTTCTCCAGTTCATTTTATAGATGAGGAACTGAGGCAAACAGGGTTGAGTGACTTGCCCATGGTCACATAGTAAGTTTTTGAGGCTGGATTTGAATTCATGAAGATGAGTCTTCCAAGTTCCAAGCTTAGTGCTCTATCCATTGAGCTACTTAGCTGCCCCTACATTCTTAAAGTATATATTATTAAATGAGTCAGTCTCTTCCAATTCTGAGGTCCTACCTTATCAGCCTACCCTTACGAAACCATCCACATGGTCTCAAAGCTTTATTTAAGTTACATTTGGAATTGAAACCTATTGGATTATGAAGCACATTGGCATAACACTAAGAGGTAACTTCAGGATTGACTTCAGATAAAATGTCCCAACCATTAGAGCCATCCAAAAAGGGAATGTAAGAGAGAACAGCTTTTTGCTATCAGGCTACAAATAAAATCCAGATGTCCACTTGCTGAATGTTATAAATTATTTTTAGGTATGGGTTAGACTAAGTGGCTGCTAAGGTTCCTTCCAACTGAAATTCCATGATCTGTAGAATCAAAAGGCTTGTTTGGTTTTATTTCTAAGGAAAAAAAAACAGACCTATGAGGGCAGGAGAAGTTAGAACGGAGCCAATACTTGCCAAGCTAGTGAATTACATAAGTTTTGTCTTGTCCAACTTATTCTTACTGACCTGTTACATCCACTTTTTACCAGTAGCAATTTCTAGCTCACACCAAATGACTAGGCAATGTTGCCTATGGGGATGGGTTTTGCTTGACTGCCTATTCAGTATGAATCAGTGGTTTTATGTGGTAGCCATAAAAATGAATGTGATCTTATCAGAATAATAGCATCTAGGACAAGAAGAGTAATAGTTTTACTGTGTTAGGTACTGGTCAGACCCTATCCAGAGTATTGTGTTCAGTTCGTTCTAAGGACATTGATAAACTAGTGTGTGCCTCCAGGAGAAAAAATGGTGAGGGATCTCAAAATCACTTCACAAGAGAATTGACTAAAGAAACTTGGAATATTCATCTTGAAGAAAAGGTTTAGGGATAATACTGGGTAGCTGTTTTCCTATATTTGAGAATCTGTCATGTGTAATGATAACTAACATTTATCTATTACATGTATACCCTTGACACATGTGACCTATAATTCTGAAACCATAAACCATTGCTCATGGCCTATGAATCATGTTCATTGCTTAGAGCACCTGGTGTGGCCTCTCTCCACATGGAGAGGCTAGGAAGCTTGTTGTCAGGAGAATCATGATGACATATAAGATAAATGCCTTGGAGAGACTGTGAAGTATACATAGACATTTTGTAACCAGTTTTATCTGGTGAATGTGAGGGTTTTTAAAAGTTTCAATGGCTTCCACTAGCCATGTGCCTTTCTTCAATTCAGTTAATGATTCAGCTCATGTTATCTGGCTAGTGAAAGACCAAGTGGCTTCCATTCTAGATGAAGAGAGTAGAGTCTCCACAAACATGTGAGTTCCAGAGGTCTGGAGAGCCCCTCAGGCATCTCAGCCCTCAGATATTTCAAGCCCGGTTTTGCAGTCACCCCAGCATCAATACCCAAGAAGCCAGGACTGACCTATGCCTCTAGACCTATGACAGTGAAGATTGAGATAAGGACTCATCCGGCAATGGTGTCATCTTTGCATATAAACTTGATAGGATTGACACCATCTAGGAACTGAGATAAAATTTTAGCTTAATATCTCTTAGAAACCCAGATGGTATAGGGGAAACTCTGCCAGAAGGTGTTACAGAGAAAATGTCTGTATTTTGTTCTTGCTAAATTTTTAAGGTAAATACCCCCTTTGTAAAAACTAGCTGATGTTAAATGGAAGTGAGGTACTAGTCACTGGCCTCCAACAATGGGGAGAACACAGCCTGTTTGGGGTTTGAGCCAATGGTAGAGGAGAAAGGCACCATTCTACTTTGGGAACCCTGAGATAACAGGACTTTTGACTCAGGAGAGCCAAAGCTATTCCATGTAACTTGCTCAAATCAACTCCACCATTGTCCCTTAATGGAATGTGTCCATTTTCTTCCCTATGGTTCCCTTTCATTATCTTTGTAACTTTCTAGACCAGACCAAGGATGAACGGGAGCTATCTCAAATCTACCTTGATTGTTAAATTTTCAGCGTAAGCATTTACAGCTTGGAAATTAGCTACAAATCTGATTTGTTGTTTTGTCAATTGTCTAGACTTCAGAAAGCGTGCAGATTCAGCATAAAAGTGTGTAGTGCAAACATTCCCTTCCTTTCTCCTATTTGCCAGCATATCCCTTCCCTGGTCATCACTCCTCAATGTCTATTGTTTTCCCTATTAGAATAAAAGCTCTGTGAGAACTGAGATTATCTTTGCCTTTGTATTTATAGCCTCAACACTTAGCACAGTGTTTAATAAATGCCTTTTAAATATGATTCTATTTTTATATTTTATATACCTTTATTCATTTGCAAAGCATTTTACAAGAACTATTTCATTTTATCCTCATAACTCTGTGAAGTAGATGCCATTACTGCTACCATTTTATAGATGGAGAAACTGAAGCTGATAGTGTGATTTCCCCAGGGTTACACAACTAGGAAGCATCCAAATCAAGATTCAAAATCATGGTTCTCTGGTTCCAATGATCCACTTTGCCAGGCTCCCTCTTGACATGCCAATGAGCAGATGAGGTAACTAGAGAGGTCAAGTGATTTGACTATGTTCACAATGAGAAGGGAAGTATCAAAGGTAGGATGCAAACCTCTGACTCTAGGTTCTGTGCCTTTCACAGCAAAGTAAGGAATTAAAAGCTCTCCTTTGAGGAAATCTAGTACTATTTAAAACAAAAGATATCAATTAAAATTTATCATCAAAAACTTCTGGCATTCATTTGGCTTTGCTGAAATGAACAAGAGATCAAGTGAGCACTCTCCCTGTAGATTTGGTCATAGATTCTTTCCAAAGATTTGGATGGGTTCTGGCCAGATTTCATATGGGTTCTGCTATCTGCAAGGAATAAAATGAGATGGAAAGGGGGAAATGCCAGAATTCAAATTAAACAGTGGCTTAGTCTTGATTGCATTAAAAATAATTTGTCACCAATGCCTAACTTTGTTCTTGGAGACAAAGGCCATTGTTTGATTGAACAAAGTGGATAAAGGAGTTGGAAGGAACTGTTTACACAGTGAAACTGATAAGAGCCTGAATAGGAGGAGACATGTATGGGAATGAGAGAGAGATTGGGCAGTTCCAAGCACAAAAATAGTCTCAGCTTCAAGCAACTGGGATTTGAGATGGAGAATAAGGGATGACTCTCATTTTGAGTTACCGCAAAATGAATCAGTTGGAAAAAGATCCTCAATAGCTATACCTTCCATTTGATCTACACTTCTGAGGATACCAGAGATTTATATACTAGTTTTGGAGGCACAAGATGTGGGTTCAAATCCTTTCTCTGATATTTAGTACTTCTGGGACCTTGGGCAAGTAATCCAATTCAATTCAATTCAATAAAGAGTTATTAAGTGCCTACTATGTTCCAGTGCTAAGCACTGGGTGTACAAAAAGAGGCAAAAGAGTCCCTGCCCTTAAGGAGCTTACAATCGAATGGAGGAGTTAACATGCAAACAAATATATACAAAGCAAGATATACACAGGATACATAAGAAATAATTAACAGAGGAAAGGCACTGGAATTTAGAGGGATTGGGGAAGGCTTCCTATAGGAGGTGGACTTTAGTTGGGACTTAAAGCCAAGGAAGTCAATAGCTGGAGTGAAGGAAGGACAGCATCCCAGGTGTGGGAGACATCCAGCCCTGGATTTTAATTTCTTCATTTGTAAAAAAAATTTTTTAAAAAAGGGAGAAGGGATGAAATTGGATTAAAATTCTAGTCACTAACATGTCTAGTCACTAGATGGACTCCTGAGGCTCCTTCTAGCACTAGATTTATAATCCTATCATACCTTTGGACTGATTACTTTTTGTATCATTCCAGCTCTCATGATTTTAAAAAAAAGATATACTGGTAAATGTTTAACAACCAGCTTTCTGGGAGAAAAGGTACCATTTAAAATTCAATCTGCATTATTAAAAAATTTTTTCATTGCCTTATTAATTTGTCTAGAAAATCAACAAAATAACCAATCAAACCCTGATTCATAGCATTTGCTCATTTCTGAGGTACAAATGCTCACAGTGAAAACTTAGCTAACAGGATCTGGCTCCAACATTCTGAGGAGGATGCAGCAGGGTGTCATACTGTGGACATTGGACATTTGAGTGGATCTTTCCTCGTGACCAGACCCCTCTTTGGCTGCTTGACATATCAGTATATAAATTGTACATGTATGACATGTTACCAGAAACATTAAAAAGGAGACAGGAGTCTGAGAAACTCTCCCTTATGGTGTGGGAGATAAGTCAGTGGAAAGAAAATCTGGATTTGGAACAAAGGACCTCAGTTCACACTCCACATCTCCCACTTGGCACCTGTATAACACTGGCCAAGCCCCATAACCTCTCTGGGCCTCAGTTTCATTCTCTATAAAATGAGGAGATTGGACTACATGATCTCAGAGGCCCCTCCTAGCTTGGTGATATCAGCAGTATTGCTCTGATCAGTTTCTACTTGTGTTGGGTTGAGCATCTATCTGGTCTACTCTTTAAATATGGCATGTATGAATCTAAATATGCTTCTGATAGTTAGACAGACTTGCATTTTTTTTCAGTGGAGGAAATTACTTCATCAGTGTGGACGTGTCTTCTAGTACAGATTGTGGCCCCTCTATAACCTAGAAGATCATCTCTATGTATTGTCAAAGTGAAGAAAATGAAGTATTTGGTGGTCCAGCTAGTGATGAGTAAAGTTATCAGCATTTATCTAGGCTAATCCTCACATGACAGTCTTTTGCAGGACCTGGGCATTTGGTAGGACTTCCTAGAACTTTTCTTATGCTGTCTTAGCTTTAGAGAATGCAGACTCAGATCCTTCCCCCATTGGAGCAGGAGTTTGGTAGAGGTGAATGTGAGAACATTAAAAAAAATGGTTTTGTTTTAGAAATTCACTTTCTGGACTAACCTAGGGGGTAACTTCCATTTTGCCATTCCTCCAACTTTTTCTATTCAAAGCCACAAAGTTTGGGACCCAGAGAAACTTTGCTCTGGGTGCTAGATCCCTTATCTTGAGGACTAAAAATTATGTTGTTTGTGTACCTTCCTTTCTCTGCCCCCCCCAGATGCTCTTGAACATCTAATTGGGGTGGGGAACTTGTGGCCTTGAAGCCACATGTGGCCCTCTAGGTCCTTGGGTACAGTCTTTCGACCTAGTCCAAGTTTTATATAAAAAATTCTTTTATTAAGGGATTTGTTCTGTGAAGTTTGGATTCGGTCAAATGGCCTAGAAGACCACATGTGGCCTCGAGGCCACAGGTTCCCCACCCCTTATCTAGAATATGGCATTTCCATTTTTAAAAGCATGAAAATTCTCTATCCTGACTTCCCCCCAAATTTATCCTGGGCAGAGGAAAGTATGATTTCTTTTCTTGAAAGATGGTCAAAAATAGGCTCAGTCAACTCTATAGGCAAAGGCAATTTATTCCAACACCATCCAGAAACCACAAGATGCCAGAGCAGGTAAATGGCAGAAACCATGGTCCATCCAGATCCCAGTAGCATAAATAAAGCTCTAGGGGAACGTAGAGTTTAGAGGTATGTACAACTACGTGGTTTAGAAAGGAAGTTGAGGGGTGGGGATTTAAAAAGGATAAGTTGGAATGTGGGTAGTTAAAGTGGGAAAATTATATTCTGCTTGCAAAAGCTGGTGATTTCCCCCCTGTCTAGTTGCCTTGAATGGACTCTAACAGCTATGCAATTTGCATCCTGTAGTTGGGAAAAATACTTCCCATTTTAGTCTTATTAAAGATAGAGACACAAATTAGATTATGCACCCGATAGGTATGTGGGGCTTGGGAAGTGGAGACATGGCCTCCTGACAATGAAACCTTGGTTGTTATAGGAGAGGCCAGCAGCATTACCCTGATGCAATTACTTCCACCCAATTTTATTCAGAATGGTAACCTAAAAGTAGGTTAACAAAAATGTACCCCTCATGTGTGTTCACTGGCATGTGGTCAACAGTATAGAACCTCAGGGGCTGGCAAGTCAGAATCCCAGAAGCAGCCCACACTGATTTACCACAGAGGTTTCGGCATGAGCAAAAAGTTCTGAGCAAACATCCTTTATTGCTTCCCATTAAGAATGATGAGGACAATTGAACTCCAGCAATTCTGGCTTACCAGGTGCTGGGGATGGATGCTATTGTTCATGGGCTGGGGAATACATATGCTTTGGTACTTGGGTTGACCTGCTTTGATTAATTTCTACCATTCTAAATAAAATGTATATAGAAAAATGCCTTGTATCTTAAAGAAATCACAGTAAAGGAATAAAGGAAGGAGTTAGATAAATTAGGACCCACAAAAGAATAGAATCAGTGGGTGTGGGGCAGCCAGCTGGTCTGAGAGCTAGAGAGAGGCACAAGGGATTGGTTATGAATTATAGGTGGACATGAATGATAGATTGATAGCCAGATGCCTGGGACTACCCTTCTAAATAGGGCCAAGTACTGCTCACAGCGCCCCTCCTCCCTAGTCAGTCTCATGAAGATAAACTGGCCATGTGCCCAGTCAATATCCTCCCTGTATCTGAATAAACCTCTGTAGGAGATTTATATTTGATGCGGGGGTGGGGGGTGGCGCACAGGAAGGGGAGAAGATAAAACTGGAGATAATTCACTATGGAAAGATCCACTTTAAAAAGAAAGAGAAAGAAATTTCACTCTGTCCTTCTCCCTCCTCCCATGTCAAAGGTAACTAATGTACACAGGTTGTACTATACAATAAGAGATTGTTTTGAAATAAATCCACCTAGTCCATAAGGATGACATTTATGGCTTATCTTGCTAATTTTTCACCTGCTTAGATACTGCCTGACACAGAAAGTTGACACTGTGAAATAGGAGTCCCATCTCTGAGCTCCCAAGGCTTGCTGAGAAAGTGTCTGGCCGCTATTGTGTAGATTAATTTGAGTTAGATAAATATTTGTAGCACCAATTTCAGGATATTGAGTCTTCCGTCTGCTCCGCTGTCTGGAAAACACTGAAGTCAATTTGCTTTCATCACAAAATTGGGCAAACCCACATCCCTGGGGTGGCTAAATTGCCTTAAATAGAGGTGTTTGTATTGCAGTGACATTTTGAACCGGGTGCATTTACCAAATTCGGGAAAGGAAACCCTGGAAAGGGACAGCGACCTGCTAGCAGCAAAATGGAATTAATCCTATTTGTTCAGATTGCCAGAGCAATGGTGAAACAAATGACTGGGGTCCTGTGTGCACATCAGTCACCCCTACACCTGTGGCAAGAGTAAATGGACCTATGGGGGTGATTTTTCTTTTCGAGTCATGGACTTGCCAAGAGAAATGATCCCTATTCAGCTTGCTATCCCTCATTCAGAGTCAACTATGGCTCTGGATCAGACCTGACAAGCTCAGAAATGAAGCAACCAGGATAGTGATCTGTGGGCAGGACTTTCTGTGGAACAGGAGAGAAGTAGGCAGTGTGACTGGTTGGAACAGTTACATCTCAAATAAAATGCTTTCTGAGCTCGAGAGCATTTGTTCTCGCACAAAGATGCCATCTCTGAATGCCTGCATTTTCCATTAGGCACTAAAACCTTTTTGCATTTTGGAAAGGCTGTCTGCCTTTTTGACTTAGCATGTTAAGAGAACATGGGCTAATAGGAAATCAGAGGGGGCTAAAGAGAGAAAACTGGGGCAATGGACTCTGTACCCTAGGGAAGGCATGATAAATGACCACTGTGGCCATTCCCCTTGTGGGTTACTGTCCAACAGAGGCTTTGAGAAACTTCATCGCAACATATGTGATGACTTCTGGCAAAATTAATATCTAACATGATATAGTGATTTTTCTGGCATTTAAAAATATATACATTTGGGGGTGGCTAGGTGGTACAGTGAGTAAACCCCGGAGTCAGGAGGACCCGAGTTCGGTTCTGCCTCAGACACTTAACACCCACACAAAAAAAACTAGCCCTGTAACCCTGGGCAAATTACTTAACCCCAACTGCCCTCCAAAAGGCTATATATATATATATAAACATACATACATACATACATACATATATAAAAAATTTATAAAACGTAACATACATTTAACCCTACATTTTGCACCTTAAAGGGTAATTACCTACTTTATCTACCCCTTAATCTTGACTCTGAACTAAGTATAAGGATATCTGGATTTTAGTCTCACCTCTGTTACTTGGTTTCCCCATTAGTAAGAGGGCCTAAATTCCCAATTCTAGCTCTGCCATTTAGTAACCTATGTGATCTTGGGCCAATCAACTAACTTCTCTGGTCCTCTGTTGCCTCATATATAAAATGGAAGGGTTGGGATTTTTTATTCCAAAGGACTGATGGTAAAGCATGAAACCTACTTTTTTGAAAGAGAGGTGATAGACTCAGGATGCTGAAGAAGACCATTTTTTTTTTAATTTTCAGACACAGTTAATGTGTCTGAATTTGTTTTGCTTGGTTATAAATATTTATTTCAAGGGCTTTGTTTTTCTTTTTTTCCATAGGGGAGAGGAAAAGGGGGAATAGGAAGAAAGGAAAAAAGGAAGGGAAGGAGGGAGGAAAGATGAAAAAAGAAAAAGAAAGGAAGGAAAGAAGAAATAAAAGGAAGGAAGAAGGGAAGGAAGAAAGGAAAGAAGGAAGGAAGGAGGGAGGGAAGGAAGGAAGGAAGAAGGAAGGAAAGTGTAATGGTAATGAAATTTAAAGATCCCTTTGTATTGGAAAGCTAACAGGTACTTAGCACCTAGTTCAAATTAAGTCCCTGTTAAAGAAACAGAAGGTATAAACTCCTGTTGTTGACCTAACAGGGAGGGGCTGAAAAGGGAGGAGCAATACTGTATACAAGGAAAAGCCCCAGAGAGGGAGAGTCAGAACACCTTGGGATAAGCTTCCTGGAGGCAGAAGTAGCTGCTGCTGAGGAGGCTGAAGAGGAAAGGCCCAGGCTGGAGAGAATGATTTTGATTTTGGGAACCTGGGTGAAGTGATTCTGATTCTGGGAACCAGCTGGAGCTTCTGCTGGGGAGCTACCAGCTTCTCCTGGGGGCTGCCGAAGACTGAGGAAGCATGACTGTGATACTGGTACTTTGCATGAACCTGTTTGTGGCTTTGTTAAGCCTTGACTTCCCAGGAACAGAGACTGTGAAGGTTTTAAGGTGGACTGGACACTGAGCTTCAATGTGGAACAGGAACAGCACAGAGAGCTGCACAAGGAACTGGGAGCTGTCTGCCTTTGAACCCAGGTGACAGTTTGGTGAATACAGGTAGGAGCTGAGACCATGGAAGGGGATCCAGGGAATCTGAGAGACTACCCCCAGTCAAGCTAAAAGAATACTTTACTTGGATACTGTGTACTGACTGAGAAGAGCGTAATTTATTTGTGACTGAGGGGTGGACGGCCTGTGTATTTTACATTACCCCTTAAGAGAGTGCTGAGTAGTGACTGATATTATAACTTAGTGTGCCCCATAAGTGAACTTTGACTATTGTATTTTGTGACCCTTAAGGAGGATGATTGAGTGATTGAGTTGATTGAATGATTGAGTTACTAAGTGATTGATTGACTAAATGATTATACTTTGTTCAAAACTGTGACCACTGTGGTGAAAACTATGTGGCCATTTTCTGTGATAAGTTGTTGTGAATGTCATATTTTGATTATCTGTGATAAGTTGTAACATTGTGAAGGCTGTACCTTGATTTACTATGCATGTTTTGCTTGGATGTGTTATTGAATAAATAGAGTATTCAGTATACTATGTAATCAGAACCTTAAAAGCTGTTCACAGTGGCCTTCTTCTGGAGAGAGAGAGAGAGAGAGAGAGAGAGAGAGAGAGAGAGAGAGAGAGAGAGAAATTGAAGAAAATTAAATTTATCTTTTTTAATTCAGAGAACCAAAGAAAGAGCAGGACATGGAGTGAAGAAGATATGAGTTCAAACTAAGATTCAGGAACTTACTAGCTTGGTGACTCTGAACAAGTCATTTAACCTCTTTTATCCCTCAGTTTTATTATTGGCTAAAATAGGGATAATAATAACAGCTATCTTGTGGAGTTGTGAGGATCAAATAAACAAACATGTAAAGAAAGAGCTTTGCAAACCCTATCATCATTATTACTCTTAAGAAGCACAGATAAGCAGAACAGCATTGAAGGCTACAGGCTGAGCATATTAAATGCTTGAAGAAGCAAATTGTCCATGACAGAGACCTACAGTTTTAGGCACAATCTTCTTTTTCAATTCTGTTCGGCATATGGAAATGCCTGTTTTATTCGATGTTTAAGTTCAGCATTTTTAAAAATAAACAAATGAGGGCTAGATGTCCTCTCTAAGGTCCCTTCTAGATCCAGATCTATGCTCCTACATTTCTAACAATTTCTCCCATCACTGGCCATCTGCTGATCCTCATCACTTTAGTAGATGGAATATTGAACTAGGAATTAGAAGTTTAGGCTTTCAGTCTTTGCATTTTTCTTCATGAACTGGGGTGCCTCCCAATTTATTAGGTCCTATAATTTCTATGCCTATAAAATAGCTTGCATTTGAAAAAGTGCTTTACTTAAATTGTCTCGTTCGATGCCTCACAATAAAATTGAGGTAGGTGCTATTATCTCCCATTTTACAAAGGAGGAAACTGAGGGTCAGAGGGAAATGACACGTCCAAGGTCACCTAGCTAACAAGCATCAAAGGTGAGATTTGAATACAGGTATTCCTGATTTCAAGTCCAACACTCATCTACCATAACACTTAATTTCTGTGAATTCTATTGTTTATCCAATAGTTAACTGTGCTTCCAGGCACCCTCCAAAGTCTGTTTGATTGATTGTTTATTCCAGGGACTGCACCCTCCCACGCCATCAGGGAGATGCACTGAGTGGACAATGAAGATGGACTGCCATCAGGGGCTGGTGCTATTAAGAGGACAAGATAGGGCAAGAGAAAGGGGGTGAATGTCTTTGAATCAATAGCAAAATTCTAATTAAGACAGGACAACTGGAGCTCCTGCCTTGGCAGCACAAAAATGACTGAGCTTAGCACCTACTTGGCAAGAATAATTATAAAACAGGAAGCACCCAGGGCGCTCATTTCCTACCCTTGGCTGCTCTCTCCTAGTGTAAGGCTTCTCTTTCCACCTCCTCTCCAGAGGGTATCCCTTATCCTGGAGGGGAAAAGGAGGGTGTGTCTGTATTCCCATTTTTTCCTCCCCCAACTGAATTAAGTCTAAAATTTGTGACATTTACTCAGGGATCACCTTGTGAAGCTTGCCCCAGGTGAGGAAAACACTAATTACAACTGTAATAGTGAAATAACTCTCTCAGGCCAATCTCCCAAACTCTTCCTCATGCCTTTATTACTTCTCTGGCATCAAGGGGGCCCTAATACTGCTCTTTCCATAGGCCACGAACTCCAGGGGGTTAGGGGCCAGGGGCTGGGGAAAGGAGAGGAAGTTTTCCAATGAAGCTCTATAACTGGGCCCCTGAGCTCTGGGCCTCTGGGCCTTCCAGCCCTCAGACCCTGCCCGGCTTCTTCAGTTCCTTGCTCTTGGGGGGCATGTGGCCATATAACTCTTCCATCAGCATCCTCATTCTCGCAGTGATTTCTGTCACCGTATCGATCACCAGCTGCTGCTGCAGCTTCAGCTTATTGTTCTCACACAGGACCTTGCTCTCCTCCTGGCAGGTCCAATGCTCCTCTCTCAGGAGCTCGAGGGCCCGGTTCTCCTCGTGAAGGATCCGGTTCTCCTCTCTCAGGGCACGCAGGCTCTGGTTCTCCTCCCGGAGGGCTTGCAGGGCCTGGTTCATTTCCCGAAG
This sequence comes from Petaurus breviceps papuanus, assembly GCF_028583685.1. Lineage (NCBI taxonomy): Eukaryota > Metazoa > Chordata > Mammalia > Diprotodontia > Petauridae > Petaurus > Petaurus breviceps. The sequence continues at coordinate 16,509,711 of NW_027187341.1, read as the reverse complement.
TACCTGCAGAGACTGGGCCTCCTCCTGGAGGCCTGGCACAGCCTTGACGTCCTCGAGAGGGAGGGATAGGTTGTTGACCAACTGCCGCAGGGATTGAAGGGCTTTACTGGCTTCGTGAACAGTCGCGGGCCCTTTGGGTTCTTCACACGGAGGGATGGTGGTCTCCCCGGAGTACCTTGAAGCACCGTGGACGTCGTCTTGAGGAGTTGGGAGGCCCTTCATATCTTCATGGGGATGTGTCTTTTGCTCCGGGTGGGGCCAATGGGCCTCTCTCTGCTCCAAAAGTAGCTGTAGGGCCCGATTCTCCTCCCGGAGAAACTGCAGGGTGGCGCTTTCCTTCTTGGGTGTCTGCAGTGCTGTATTGTCCTTCTTCAGGACCTGGAGGGCTGCGTTGTCCTTTTGGATCAGAACGGAGGAAGCCGCACCAGCTGCTCTCCCCAGTTCTCCTTTGTTCTCCTCATTCTCCTCCCAGAAGGCCTGGAGAATTTTGTTCTCCTTACTCAAGATTTTGTTCTCCTCCCGGAGGGACTTGTTTTCTTCCCGAAGGGACTTGTTCTCCTCCCGAAGGGACTTGTTCACCTCCCGAAGGGATTTATTCTCCTCTTGCAGGATGTATTCCTTGGCCAGCCTCTTGTGATGCAGCTTATGATGAAAAGAGGAGGCCGGGGAGAAGTGCGGGGATTGCAAGTGGCAATTCTCATTCACCCATCTCCCGTCCTGGAAGACAAACATCTCATCGCTCAGCTGAACTCGGGGCAGGTTGTAGTCCAACTCCAACTCTGCCTGTGATGGGGGGTGCTCCATTGCGTCGCAGATGGGCACAGAGGAGAATCGGTTCAGTGGGTATGAGTGCTGACTTACAGTTCTTCGGTTTAGTCTTGGCAGGGAGGCCTGTGGGCACCTTGGCACGGAGTACAGATTATGGATCTGGAGAAAGGGCTCAACTGAACCCTGCTGTAAAGAGAATAGGGGGACATATAAAGTATTGGTGAGGAAACCTGACCCACCCAGAACTGACCAACACGGGGATGAGTCAGGATACCCAGATATAGGAGAAGCACTATGTGTAGAGGAGGGGGAAAAATGCTAGACTCTAAGACTGGAGATCTGGGAATTTCAGTCCCAGCTCTGACTCTTAGGATTATAGGATTTAGCTCTGGAAGGGTCCTTTGAGGCCATTTAGTGCAATGTGCTCCTTTAACAGATGAGGAAACAGAATGCAAATGCTTAGTCCTATCCAATGCCTCATCATCCTTTTCCTCAACAGGCAACAGAACCACTTCCAACTAAACCCAGGATGTCCTAAGGAGCAGGAACACAGCCTTGGTCAGGGGATACTCACTTTGGCCAATGCATTCCCTGGGGCGTCTAGCAAGGTGCCACATAATGTGGTTCCATTTTACTGCCCAGCCTTACATCCATCACTGTCCTCCCTCTCAAGCATTCTGTATTCTAGTAAATGGAACTCCTCACCTTTCCCTGACCTCATCCTTCCCTTTCCCACCATCATGATTTTGCTGTCCCCAATTTTTGGAATGAACTCTCTCCACATGCCTGTTGAAATCCTTTTCTTCCTTTAAAGCCTGCTCAAGTGCTAACTTCTTCATGAGAACCTCCCTAATCTCCCTAGCTAAGATGACCTCTCCCTCTTGGATCTTTAATGAGTTGGTTTCACTTCTATGCACCTTTAAAAATTGTTCTAATTTGTATTAAAATTATTAGTGACTGTGGTCCACCACTACCACTACCCCATTATTGTGAACCCTTGAAGGCAAGGGCTCACCTAGCACAATGCCTTGTACAGAGTAGGAAGTAAATTAATCCTTCAGTAGAAAGTAAGCTTTTTGAAGGTAAGGACTGCTTGGGAGTCTTGTCTTTGCATCTCTAGTGCCTAGCATTTTCCTTGCATATAGTAGGTACTTAATAAATTCTTTTTGAGTAGAAGAGAATTTAATTTAGTCAACCAATAAGCATTGAGTTATATATCAAGCACTGAGCTGAATCCTGAGGATGCAAAGACAAAAGTTAAACAGTCCCTCCCTTAAGGAACTTACATTCTCATATTGAAAACAACATTAACATAAATATATGTGTATATATATATACACAACATATTATATATAAAATCAAATCAGACAGGGCTTTGGTGCATGTTAAGATCACCTTAGTTGGAAGCACACACATTGGAGACTCCCACACCTGCTTCTGGGAGAAGGCATTCTGCCGTTCACAAACATATCATTTGAGTGAGAGTGGCCCCTTTACATTGGCTCTATAGCTAGCCTCTTTGTCTCTCTGTCTGTCTGTCTGTCTCTATCTCTCTGTGTCTATCTTTCTCTTGTCTCCCTTTCCTTTTCTCCCCTCACCCAGTGGCATCCAGGAGTAAAGGTTTTGGTCTTATTCACCTGCAGCATGTACACATGCTAAACTGGGTCGGGGTAAGGGTCAATTTCCTCTTCCTTTTAGACCCTGTGGCTCCAAGAAATCAATTTGAGATTTTGGTTTGTTTCATTTGTCCTTTTCAGGTCCAAGTCTAGGGACTGGAGTCCCCCAATCCATGAGGTCAGATTGTTGTGAAAGTATATAAAAATGGGGCGGCCAGGTAGCACAGCAAGTAAGAGCACCGGCTCCAGTGTTGAGAAGACCTGGAGATCGAATCCCGGGCTCAGACACTCAGCACCCACCCAGAAACACCTGGCCATGTAACCTTGAGCAAGTTACTTAACCCCAATTGCTTAGGGGCAGCCAGGTGGCTCAGCAAGTAGAAGCACTGGCTCCAGTGTCGGGATGACCTGGATCAAATCCGGGCTCAGATACTCAGCACCACACCCAGAAATAACTGGCCATGTAACCTTGAGCAAGTTACTTAACCCCGATTGCTTTAAAAAAAATTTTTTTTAAAAGAAAGTATATAAAAACCATTATATGCAGAGAGAGAGCATTTGCAATAGTAGGAATCAGAAAAGACTTTCTGTAGGAGGTGGCACTTGATCTTAAGTTGGATTTTGAAAGAAACCCGGAATTTTCAAAGGCATAGGTGGAGAGAGGGACAGAGAGAGACAGAGAGAAAGACAGTGGCAGGAGAGAGAGAGAGAGAGAGAGAGAGAGAGAGAGAGAGAGAGAGAGAGAGAGAGAGAGAG
>NW_027187341.1:16482756-16506561 GCF_028583685.1 Petaurus breviceps papuanus | reverse complement strand
GAGAGAGAGAGAGAGAGAGAGAGAGAGAGAGAGAGAGAGAGAGAGAGGAGAGAGAGAGAGGAGAGAGAGAGAGAGGAGAGAGGAGAGAGGAGAGAGGAGAGAGAGAGGAAAGAGAGGAGAGAGAGAGAGAGCATTCCTAGCAAATAGGGTGGAAATTGCAAAGTTATAGAGATGGGTAATGCAGCAGCAAGTAGGCCAACTATGACTGGACTATAGAATTCATGAAAGGGAGAACTATGTAAAAAGGCTGGAAATATAGGAAGGTTCCAGGTTTTGAAGAGCTTTAAATGACAAACATAAGAGTTTACATTTGATCCTAAAGATAATAGGGAGTTGTTGGAATTTATTGATGAGGTTGGGGGGGACAATCAACATAGTCAGATCTGCACTTTGGGACAAATCATTTTGGCAGATGAATGGAGGATGGTTTGAGGTGGGAAGAGACTTGTGGCAGGAAGTCCAGCTGCAAAGCTATTGCCACAGTCCAGGTGACTAGATACAGAACTGGCAAGATGGCTGTGTGAATGGAGGAAAGGGAATGGATGGGAAAGATTCTGTGGACAAAGAAACTGTAATATCTACAACTGATTAGGTATATGGGGTGTGTGAAAGTGAAAAGTCAAAGATGGCACTGAGGTTTGGACCCTAAGTTACTAGAAGGATGGTCATGGTTCTTCAGTAGAATTAGAGAAATTCAGAAAAGAAAATAAGGAAATTCAGAAGAAGTAGATTTTAGAGAAAAGATAATGAATTCTATTTTGGAGATCTTGAATTTAAGATGCCTAAGACCCTCTAGTTCAAAATATCTGATATGTGACTAGTAATATGGGACTGGAGTCCAGGAGACTAGGGCTAAATCTATAAATCTGGGAGTCCTCTGCTTAGAGATGGCCATTAAACCTATGTGAGCTAATAAGATCACAAAGCTAGATAGTACAGAGTAAAAAGAGGAAGCGCAGGACAGAGCCTTGGGAGACAACCAGTGAGTGGGCTTGACATAAAAGACGATGCATCCAAGAAACTTGATGAGTGATCAAACAGGTAGGAGGCATAAAAACTCAGAAGGGAGAGAGTATCCAGGGGAAAAAGGCAGTCATCAGTGTCAAAGACCATAGAGAGGTAAAAAAGTATTAGATCCTTACTAACTTTGGAGAGAGGAGGTTCAGTTGAATGAAGTCAAAAGCAAGTTTGCAGAATTTAGATGAGAGTGATGATAGGAGAGAAAATGGAGGCAGAGAGTGTAGATAGATTTTCCAAGATTTTAGCTGAGAAAATAGGAGACGATGTAGAATGAAAGTTATTGGAGGGGAAAGGGAGCCAGGTCTCAGAGTGAATTCTAGAAGGTAAGAGGAACAATAGAGATGGTACATGAAATTTGTTAATTATGGTGCAGGAGCTCCAGAGAGCACTGTGGAAAAATCAGATCAATCTGCAGTAGGACATTGGGGAAGTTTGAGGTAGAATGGGAACAAGGGAACTGGCAGCTGGGATTACGCAGAGGGATTTATTCTTGAGCAAGTCAGGGGTTTGGTATCACTGGGTTGAGAAGGGAATAAAAAGGAATAGGAATGCTCTCACCATTGGAGAATGATATCAGTGAGGTCTCTGATGAAAGCTGGTGTCTAGAAGGTTCAAGGTCAGCTCTCTGATTTCTGCACGGCCCTCAACTGTTCAAAACTGCTGGGTTGCTGCGTCCTAGGAGACATCTACAAATCCACTTCACAGCAGGAATGACTAGGCAGTGATATGTTCTGGTAGTGCAAATGGTCTTACCGCTGGTGGAGCGTAGGGTGGGTAGGGAAGGATTCTCAGGCAGCCTAGTGAGAAGGCAGGATTGATGTGTTACTATGCTTACCTCAGGCCAGTCCTGACCAGGGTCTGACTGAGTTGTGGCCCTTGAGTTTTAGAAGCCTAGAGATGAGGCAGCAAGAAGTCAGCCACAAGAAAGGCTTGGTCTCATTGCCAGAGGAGTTTAAATATGATCCTAGACATAATAAAAAGTCAGTGGAGTGTGTTAAGAAAGTGAGTAACATGGTCAGACATATACATTATGACAAATACTTTGGCAATTGGTTTGAAAATGGTTTGGGAGTAGGAAGTGATCTGAAGCAAGAAAATCAAACAGAAAGTTATTGCAATAATCTAGGCCAGAGGTAATAAGGAAAGAATTCTGGGTCACATGCCCAACAATATGGAGGACAAGACACTTTCTTCCATCCTTACAACCTTTCAAATCTCTTAAAAATAGGAATTATGTATAAGAGATAAAACATTTTTTATTCTCTCTATAATCTAAGACATCAAGAAACCCAAGGAGGTAACATCTCAATGAGCTAACAGTAGAGAATGCTAATCCCTAAACCCAAGCATACTCCCTTCCTCACCAGCAACCTCAATGGCAGAGCTGCACCAGGTAACTCATTGCTTGCAACAGAACTCAATTCTGCCCCACTCCTCATCTCTGTGCTGTAGAAAGTCAAAAGCCAAAAGCTTGCTTTGGCTGGGAGGGCAGTATGGCAGTATTTTGTGCTGTATCAGTACTCACCGAGAGAACTGAGGAACAGAAGGAATTAGAGCAAATTTCCAGTGGGGTGGCATTCCACTAAACCTGAGGGAAAGAGGGTTGGTATGCAGCCAGGACCAGTTCTATACCCACAAAAGTCACTTGGTGCAGAGAGTGAAGCTGGTAAAATATGAATTCTTTAGCATGGGAGAAGGCTCAGATAGCTTTGAGATCCATCCTCCAGAGATATTGCCATAAAGGGAAAAGAGTCAGAAAGTAAGTTACAGGGGGGAAGAAAATTACGAAAGATCTCAGGAGAAAGAAGGAAGAAAACCCAGTCAAAGACCTTGAATGTAAATAGATAAACTTAAAGGTAAGATATGAATAAGAAAGGAATATAACCTCCACATCAGCTGAATGAGTTCAAAAATCTATGATTAAATATTATAAAATGAAAGAAGAAAGGAAAGAAAGAATGGAAGGGAGGAAAGGAAGGAAGGAAGGAAGGAAGGAAGGAAGGAAGGAAGGAAGGAAGGAAAGGATACAAGCATTTGTTAAAAGCCTGCTATGTACCAGGCACTATGCTAAAGTATTTTATAAATATAATTTCATTTTATCCTCTCACCACAACCCTGTGAAGTAGGTGATATTATTGTTCCTATTTTACATTTGAGGAAACCGAGACATTTAGAAGTTAAGTGACTTGTGCAGGTTCACACAATTTGTAAGTGTCTCAGATGGGATTTGAACTCAAGGTCTATCCTGACTAGGTCTAGACCTAGTATATTAGCCACAGCACTACCTACCTGACTCTTCCTTGAAAGAAAATGAATCAGCACTTAATGAAGTAGAGGTTATTATATTCCAAAGAGAGTATGGAACCCACAAATAATGTTCCTAAATGTTTTTTTTAAAAGAAATAATTGTAAAATCAGTATTTATGACCTTTAGAACAGAAATAATCGATGTAAGAGAAAAGTTTGAATTCATGATGACAAGCTTTACAAAGAAACAAAAGAAAGAGTAACTGGTTTGTGTTGCAAATACATAAAAGTGAAGAGTGTTTTGGAAGAAGAAAAGCATAAAGTAGTCATTTTCAAAGAAAACATGATCTCCATATGAAAAAAGCATTGATCTAGAAAGCAGGATGCATAAACACTAAGGATTATTAGTTTCCTAGAAGAACACAAGTTGAAAAACCTGAACATCATAATGCAAGGAATAAAGATAAAACTTCCCAGAACTTCTGAAGAAAGCAAAGTGCCAATGAAAAGAATCCCCAAATTACCTCAAGAAAGTAATAAATAATAAAACAATAATAAATACAACATATAATAAACACATGATATAATATATTAGATATAACATATACTTAAATGTTAATAATAAAACCTCTATAATGCAATCTCCAAGATTGTGGTTAAATTGAACAAAACAAAAAATTCTTCAAACAACCAGGAGAAAGAAATTCAGATATGAAGGAAAGGAAATTTGAATAGCACAAGACTAATATTCACTGACCAGAAACAACTGGAGAGAATGTATTAATGAACTCCTAAGAGCAAGGGCACTCAATTTACAATCTGTAGTGACATCTTGAGCCTAGTCATTAGTGGAAAAAAAATGGATGTCCTATAAAAAGAGACATTTGAAGCATTCTTACACAAGTGAATCATTGTTTATAGAGGAACTAAATTATAGAATGGGAGGGTATAGAAAAGAAGAAGAGAGAAGAAAAACGTAGAAAAGAATATGTGATGTAACCTAATCAAGTCAAAGGTAAACAATGGAGGAAAAATAACTCCTGTATTCTCTAATGAAGAAGAGAGTTGATAGAAGAATGAATGAAGAGGCAAAGAGTTGGACTGGAATACAGAAGTGCAGTAACAGAACCAGAAGAAATAAAAAGAGTTATCAGAACCAACTATGGACAGTTACCATGCTACCAAAATTGATAACACAAAATAAATAGAGAAATGCCTTCAAAGATACAAAATCAGAGATCTTAAATTATACAATCTCAGAAAAAGAAATAGAATTAAGTTTTAAGTAATTATCAAAGAGGTGATAAAAAGCCTCAATTTAAGTAATGGCTACATGAATGGAGAAAGTTGGACATAAAACATAAATGTTGTAAAGACAGGAAGGACAAAATTGAATAACTTTACTGGATATGTGGTGAGGGATAGGGAAGAATTGAGGAATGACACAGAAGTAGCAAAGCTAGGTAACTAGAAAGATGTTAGGTACTTTGACAGCATTAGAGAAGTTCAGAAAGGAGCAGAGAAAGATGATGAGTTCTATTTTGGACATGTTGAGCTTGAGATTCTGATAATGCACAATTTGGACTGTCCAATAGACAGTTCATGATTTCCACACATCAAGAAAGAGACTAAACTATAAAAATATTTATAGCAGCTCTTTTTGTGGTGTCAAATAATAGGAAATTGAGGGGATGTCCATTAACTGGGGAATGAATGAATGAGTTTTGTGGTATATGATTATAATGAAATACTATTGTGCTATAAGAAATGACAAGGACAATGGTTTCAGAAAAACCTGGAAAGACATATGAACTGATGCTAAGTTAAGTGAGCAGAACCAATATTGTAACAATGAGCACCTGTGAAAGATTTAGCTACTCTAATCAATACAATGATCCAAGGTAATTCTAAAAGACCCATGATAAAAAATGCTATCCACCTCCAGAGAGAGAGAGAGAGAATTGATAAATTCTAATTGCAGATTGAAGCACACTTTTTTCACTTTACTTTTCTTTCTCCCCCGCCCCGCCCCCGCAACATTACTTACATGGAAATGTTTTGCATGACTTCACATTTATAGTTGACACCATATTACTTACTTTCTCAATGGGTGAGGGAGGAGCAAAAGAGAGGAAGAGAATATGGAATTTAAAATGTTAAAAATAACTAAAAATAAAAAATTGTTTTTAAAAAGAGACTAAGCCTGGATATATAGATCTGAGAGTCATACTCATAGACATGGTGATTGAATCTCTGAGAATGGGTAAGGATCACCAAACGAGAGATAGTAGAGAGAAAAAGGACCAGTACACAGCTATGAGAAACATGCATGGTCAGTGGGCAGAACCTAAATATTGATCGAGCAAAATCAAATGAAGAGAAACAATAGTCATACAGGTAGAAGGAAAACCAAGAGAGAGTGGTGTCATGGAAATCCAGTGAGACAAATCCAGAAGAATGTTGTCAAGAGTGTCATCTGTTATAAACAAATCAAAAAAGGATGAGTATTGAGAAAAGACATTGTGCATGAATTGGATTTAAGTGAGGTAGAATTGCACAAAGTTGCCAGCCTCACTCTCTGTTCCAGAGTCATAGAAGTCCAGTGGCAAGACAAAGTGAAGACAAATGGCGGTGGCCCAAGATGCAGTGGATGACCTTGTTGGCATCTTTAATGCCTGACCAAGCTCTAAGTGCTCAACAGCACTTGCCTCAACTGCCTTCATAACCATTGAAACAAATTGTTCTCATCCATCTATTCCAGCAATAAGTCTTCACATGCTTGGGGTAACCCTTAATTCACCATGGTCTGAGGTGTATCAGTTACCCTCAGCTTGATTTAGCCTGTCTTCTGAGACAGTTTTACTTGGGTGTAGCTACTACACATGCTACAACTTCTTGGAGTCATAGAGGGACACCAAAGGTAGATGAACAGCCCTGAAAGGGGTTTGGCAAGCCCTCACACCAGAGGTGTGAGTCCTCCCTGAATACCCCATAGACCCCTCTGACCATGATACCACTCTTCTCAATAAAATCCACTGGTTCCCTATTACCTATAGAATCAAATATAAACTCTTCTGTTTAGCATTTAAAGTTCCTTATAACATGATAATATCCCTCCCTAGCCTTCCTGCCTTATTACATATTACTTCCCTCCATGAACTCCATCTTCTGGCCAATCTGGTTTCTGTTCCTCATACATGACGTTCTGTTCTCTCTTCTATTTATCTTTGTACTGACTGACCCTGAAGATTGAAATGTACCCCCTTCTCACCTCCATGTCCTGAAGTCCCTGGTTTCCTCCAAATACTCAAATCAATCTCTACTTCCAGCATGAAATTTTTCCTGGTCCTCTAGACGCTAATGCCTTTCCCCAAAAAGATCACCTGGCATCTGATTTGTACATGTTTTATACATAGCTATACGTGTACCTTTTGTCTTCTGTATTAGAGTATAAGCACCTTGAGGGCAGATTCTATTTGTCTTTGTATTCTCAACACCTAGCACAATTCTTAGTGTATGGTAGGAGTGTCATATATACTTGCTAATTCAGCAGCAGGAGGATACATCCCTGCCCTGTAACATACCTATCTGTTATTCAGAACATTGGGCACTGAATAAACCCCTTTGCTAGCTACTTATGCTAGATGTGTTCTGGTAGTAATAATACAATATGAGACAGTGAAAATATCCAGTGAAATCAAAGAATTTATTCTTATGGAGGAAAATGATCAGACTGGTGAATCTAATATTTTGAACTTATTTAGGCATATTTTAGGCAGTTATAACCTTGTTTAAATTCACTAAGCATTGTTCAAAATAATTGGAGGACACAGTAAAATAAGCATTGGCTTGGTGGTCAGAAGCCTTGACTTCAAAATCTGACTTTGTCATTTAACAACTAATAATAATAATTGTTGTTCCGTTACATCCAACCCTTCGTGAACCCATTTGGGGTTTTCTTGATAAAGATACTGGAGTGGTTTTGCGATTTTCTTCTCCAGCTCATTTTACAGATGAGGAAACTGAAGCAAACAAGGTTAAATTATTTGCCCAAGGTCACATAGCTAGTAAATGTTTGAGGACAGATTCAAACTCTCAAAGATGAGTCTTTCTGACTCCAGGCCTGGCACTCAATCCACTTTACCACCTAGTACCATAGTACCATAATAGCCAACATTTATATGGTTCTTTAAGGTTTACAAATTGGCTTTACATATGAAGTATTATCTCTAATCCTTGCAACAACCCTGTGAACTAGGTGTCATCATGGTTAAATTGAAGTTTGAGTCAGGAAGACCTGAATTCAAATCCTGCCTCAGACATTTACTAGCTGTGTGACTGGGGCAAGTCTTCATATGTTTCTGACTCAGTTTCATTATCTGAGGATATATAATAGTACCTGTTTCCCAGTATTAGTCAGTTAATATATATAAAATACTTTGTAAACCTTAGAGAACCATGTAAATGTTAGCTCTTATCCCCATTTTATAGATGACAAAACTGAGTCTGAAAAAAGTTAAATGACAGGATTTGAGCTTAGTTCTTCCTGACTCCAAGTCTGGTGCCCTATCAGCACCATTTAGGAAGTTTCAAAGAATCACCTAACATCTCTGAACAATCGATTCTTCGTCTTTCTTTACAATAGAGATATCAGTGCCACCGCTCACAGGATTGTCATGAGGAAAGCAGAGTCCTAGAGAAATGCAAGTTATTCTTAGGGGAAAATAGGCCCAAGTTAAGAGAAGTGGATTTAAATGACGAAAGGTATTGAAAAGTGTTGAACAGGTGGAATAGGATGGGGGAAGAAGAATACAATTGCTAGAATACATTTAAATAAGGAGATGATAATAATTATTGTTACTTTACACCTAGTACATTTCATCTAGATGTATTGAAATACTTTGTGTGTATCAATTCCTTACTTTTTATGCTACTTCCACAATTTTAAAGATGGAAAAGATGTGAAATTAGTCATTATCTATAATTGTATGCACCACACAAATATAAATATATACGTGTATATAATGTCCCAAAAGTATCGATGCAGTTGTACTCTGTAGAAGAGTGTGTGTGTGTGTGAGTGTGTGTGAGTGTACATCTTATGGTATATAAAGTTCTCTAGGATCGTTTAGAAATAAAGGTGCTAGATAAATAGAAAGCATTGCAATATGCCATTAACTTTGCAATAAAAGCATGTCATTAGTTTTGCAACGACAGGCTTAATCTTCCAAATAGCAAGGGTAAAAAGGGTATTCTGCAATCAGCATCTTATTTACCTCAAATAAACTCAGCATTCATGCTTTTCAGGCTTCACAATCAGTGAAATGCGCACTAGGATTTGCAGTCATGAGAGTACGTCATCACAATGAGACTCAGGGTCAACTTCTCTAAAAAGCGTTTTCTTTAATGGCAGGAAGTGGGGAGGGAGGAAGGGAAGGGAATGAGGAGAGTGACCAAGACAAATGGGTGGTGAATCCTTATGAGTTTCATTTATCTTTGCGCAGGTAATAGTTACCCGCCCCCTCCCCCCACCCCCAAATCAAGTACAACTGAGCCAACCCTTTCCATGTATGGTACACCACAAAAGCAAAATGTTTTGGAAGCTGGAACCAGACCTGCCCCAGGGAAGCCTATACCTACCTGTATGGGGACTAGCACCAGCTCTGGGAAGTTGTACAAGCTTCTATGGTTTGGAGTATGGTGCTAGTGAGAGGCTATGCTGTCCAAGGACAGGTAGGTGGTGTAGGGAGAGAGTTCAGAGCCTCGAGTAAGGAAGACCTGAGTTCAAATATGGCCTCAGACACTTACTAGCTATGTGCCATGTGTAAGTCACTTAACCTCTGTCTGCCTCAGTTTCCTTAACTGTAAAATGGGGGTAATAAGACCTACCTCCCAAGCTTTTTGTGAGGATCAAATGAGATAGTATCTGTAGTGTTTAGCACAGCATCTAGCTTGCATATAGTAGGTGCTTAATAAATGCATGTTCCTTCCCATTAAGTAGAGTTTCACCATCAGTAAGGTGACTACATTGTGATGAGATTTTGGCCATGGCAAGCCATCGGGAAATTATGCACGTGTGGGTAATTGCTAGGCATATATGAGAATGAGAGAGGAATTAAATAACTGTGGCTTCTGGTCTCTTTTCTAGTCCCTAAGAATAAGAGTGTCTGAGGCCAGATTTGAACTCAGGTCCTCCTGACTCCAGGGCTGGTGCTCTATTCACCGCACCATCTGGCTACCACTGCAGATAACTCTTTAACACCCTAAGCTACAGTTTAGTTGTAGAATTGAAGGAGTTTCCTCACTAGTGAGCTCCCAAAGATGGGATGCTTGGACCCCACTCTAGGACCATATCTCTCCCCAGCCCAAAGACAATAACTGGCAATAACTCATGAGTGGGCCTCAGTGATGCAAACTATCTCTCCCTGTTACAAGAACAAACTGACCTCTATAGAATCTCCCTTATATGAACAGAACAATCATACAACAGAACCGTCGTGTGCTGATTCCCACAGTTATATACAAAGCTATAGACATCAACTCCCAAGGCTATCATGTCACAGACATAACAGATCAAAAACACACCTCTTAGAAGCCCTGCCCCAGGTCATGCCAGTCGTGAATTATGCCTGTACCCAATGTATAGAATCTGTATGTTCACCACCTAATTAGCATAGTTGGCACACAATGCACTAAGTTTTTCCTATATAAGTTTTCCCATCATCACCATTAAGTTGAGGGTTCCCAAAGGAGTTCTGCCCACTTTATTAGTGTTAAAATAAACTTTTTGCTACTTGACTGGAAGACAGAAAAGACTGAAAGATTTTGAGCAGTGTTAAAAAAGGGGGTGGTGTTTGGAGGTGCCTTCTAGTTCTAAATCCCCAGACCCTTGTGATTTTATATATGACATTCAAAATAACAAGCTCTTTTGTCACTTCTGGGACCCTAACCTGGGACAGTCTGAAACCACAGCCCTGTGGTCCTAAGTTCAGTTAATCTTTTCTCTCCAAGTTCCACTCATTTTGGGGACCTCTGATATGACTAACTCCTTTCTCATCTATAAGCTTCACAGTGATCAATCAGAGTTCTATAAATGCTGACTTGTGGAGATATTACTTTTTCAATCAAGATACCAAGCTTTTTGAAGCTTATCTATTTATTCCAATGTGCTTCATTTGAATCTTTTCTTTTCCTCTTACCTCAAAATTGATTAAGCCATCCCTAGCCTGGGCTCTAATATTTGCTGGCTATTTGACTTTAGGTAACCAATCAATTAATTAACAAATATTATTAAGCACTTACTATGTGTCAGACACCAAGAACACAAAACCATAAATTAAAATCCCTGCCTTCAAGGAGCTTATTTTCTATTGGGGAATAGTTACTTTAGGGTTTGTTTGGGGTTTTTTGTGAGGGGGAGGAAGAAGGGAAGACTAAGCAGTGGGTGGAAATTCATAAAAAGCCAAAAAGAATTAGTCTTTGAGCTGAATGATAAATCTCTCTTCTCAGGTCCTCAGTTTCCCCCACCTGTAAAGGAGGAGGGGTTTGAATTAGATATCAAATCTCCCTCCAGCTCTAAATCCTGTGATGAATCAATGAGTGAGTGAGTGAGTGAGTGAGTGAGTGAATGAATGAAAAAGCATTTATTAAGTACTTACTCTGTTCAAAGTACTGGGTTAAACACTGGGGACACAAATAGAAAAAGCAAGATAGTTCCTTCTCTCAAGAGTTTACATTCCAGTGGGAAACAACTTCAGTTGTAAATGTCATGGTGTTTAGGATGCATCTACAATGTAGATCTTTATGTCATTTCTACTAATAATCATATATAATATTATTTCATATAATCATATATAATACAATTATAATATTTCTTCATGTTTTTCCTACTAAGAATCATATATGCTTCTGTTGTTGAACCGATTGATAGTGGCCAAGGACTTTGGTGGCCAGAATTTTATCCTCCTGATCTGAGTGGCTACAGCTGCTGAGGAGACAGGAACTTCCACCCTTGTGGAAATGGCTGTCAGTTCACATCTCCAAAGGAGTTGTTCCCAGAATGATGGATGGTTAGGTAGAGCTGGAAGCAGACTGATGATCTAGGGGGTGCTGCTGATCCTGAGTCTTTTAGATTTTTACCTGAAGTTGGTGGTGGTGGTGGCAGCAATGAAAGTGAACCTCTTCTCCACTGTGATTATTCCCCTCAACAATCATTGTAGAGACCTGACTGTAAGTAGGGTCCAGCCAGAGGAACCTAGTAGGGCAAAGATGGGCTAGGAAGTCTTCCAACAGCTTCAGAGTGCTCCAGGCAGCAAACCCCAGAGGGGAAAGAAAACTGGACTGCTCCATCAAGCCCCAAGGCAGGTATGCATATCTACAGAGCTCTGGACCCCCAGATGGGTAACAGACTCCAGGCAAGGTGGTAAAGTTCCTCCCAAGAAGGCAACAATTGGTAGCAATCTGATATGAACTGTTTCTGATGACCTTGAAGAGATCAGCACACTCTGTATCCAGAGGATATGGGCAAGCCAGCACATTATGTACAGGAGACATCAGCAGAAGGGAGGGCCAGCAGCATGACCAATACCAATCAGGGGCTCATTATTCCATCTAACAGCACAGAATCAATTAGAGCCTGTCCTTGCCAAAAGAATACCAATTCAGGAAATAAAATTGGAATATGAAGAAATAGAAGAAGACATCAATGATAAAGAAAGTTTATGCATCTAAGGACACCCAGGACAGCTAACTATAGAGTGTCTCCAATAGCCACTATACCAGAGCCTCAGATAAAGATATGACTTGGCCACAATGTCTATTAGGATTCCTAAAAGAGATAAAATAAGAGATTAAAAAAAGATATTATAAATTAAATGAGAAGTCTAAATGAAAGAATTAGAAATATAAGTTGCTTAGTACAGAATGTGCAAAATCCTATCCAGGTAATATAATGCCTGAAAATTAGAATGGAACAAACAAAAATCAATATCCTATGAGACAAGAAATATTGAATGAAATCAAAGGACTGAAAAAAATGTAAAATATCCCTTATTTTAAATGAACCTAGAAACTAGGTCAAGAGAAATAATCTAAGAATCATCAGATTACCTGAAAACCATAACCAAATACTATATTCAAGAAATATTATATTCAAGAAATCATAAATGAAAACTCTTTAGATGTTTTTGAACCAGAGATTAAAGTGAAGAAACAAATAAACAATGAATCCATTAGCCACCTCCTGAAAAAAAGCCTTAAAAGCCCTAAAATGAAAAGTCTCAGGAACATCATAGCCAAAATCCAGAATTTTCAGGTTAAAGAAAAAAAAAAATAGAAACAGAAAAAAAGTGCGACTTCCAAGGAACTGTAATCAGGATCACATATGATTTCCAAACTACAACTGTAAAAGAGAGGAGAAATTGAAAGAAAACCCTCCAAAAAGCAAATGAGAAAGGCTTATAACCAAGAATAACTTACCTGGCAAAACTGAGTGTAATATTCACAGGCAGGGAAATGAGTATTTAATCAAATAAGAGTATTTCCAGGCATTCATTATGAAAAGAACAGAAGTGAGTAGAAATCTTTTAAATGCTAACATGTGACTTAAGAAAAACAGGGAAATACAGTGGAGTAATTAGAACTGTACAGAGAAAAGTGTTTATATTCCAATAGAGAAAGAAAAAACAAAGGCCCCCTCAAAAACCTGGTCTTTAAGAGTCATTGAGGAAATTAAGTAAGATAAATAGGGGCTAATTTTGTTCTTCTTTGATGAAATTAAATGAAAAGGAGGGGGAAAGTATATGGCTGTAATGGGAATGTAAATTTTGAAGATCTTCCCTGCCCCTAGGCTAAAGTGCACCTGGAGCCTAGGGTGGGAGGCTTGTTTTGATTGGCCAGTGGGTCAATAAGGTTGTTACATTCTGTGAGCCAAGAGAAGACTATATAAGCCCTGATGTGTAGCTTTGTTTGGGGGCTCACTTTGAGAAGTGTTCTGCGATTTGATCTGGATTCTGGGAAGCCGTTGTTGAGAGCCCCCCCCCTTTGAAAAACCCAGATGATGATTTGGTATGGATGTAATGGTTGGACAGTTTGGAAACTGTCTACTTGATCTGTTTCTCTGTCTTGATAATTCTGTCTGTATATTCTGAAGTTCGGGATGCTGACCTTTTCCCCCTGAACTAGGTAAACAATACATATGTTTGACTGATTAAAGTAAGCTTGTTAACCCATTTTGAGTTGCTTTCCTTTAACAGAGCAGATGCAAGAACCTGTGTTGGCAGACACCCTGGGGATGCTAGGGTGCTTGCTGCCACAATGGCCAAAGGAGGAAAGGAGGTATAAGGGAGGGAAACTTATTTTAATTAATTTTGAGTGAGAAAAACTATATAAACTTAGAGGAAGAAATCAGGGAAGGCTAAATTACATGAATTTCATACGTATGAAAGTAATTTCATATGAATGGAACAAAAGAGGGTTACAAACACACACACACACGAGTTTAGTATAGAAGAACATTAAACACAACAGGGAAATAGGCAAGAATAGGGGAGGAGAGAAGAAACTTAGGATAAAAGGGAAGATAAGGGAAGAATTAGTAATAAGCAAAACAAACTCCTACTTTGGAGGGTGGATCATGAAGTGGGGATTAAAATGGAAGAATAAAAACCAATAATAGAAGTCTGGGCAAGGAGAAGAGAAGAAAGACAGAGCAGATACCAAGCACTTACTAATGTGATACACACTCTTTCTCACTATCTTCTTCCTTGTAAAATGGGAGATTCAGGACAGGGAGAAGAAATAGTATTAGGATATGAAGAAAGTAAATACACAAAATTAACAGTCATACCCATGAACATGAATGTAATGCACTCACCAACAAAATGGAAGACATAGTAGAATAGATTGGAATGCAAGATCAAACAATGTTGTTTATAAGAAATATATTTAAAATATGAACATAATGAGTTTAAACTAAATGACAAGAGCAGAATCAATTATTTTTCAGGTGAATTAAGAAAAGCAAGAGTAGCAATACTCATCTCAGATAAAGTAACGGTAAAAATAGACATGATTCAGAGAAAAACAGGAAAACTACATTATGTTTAGAGGCACCATAGACATTGAAGTGATACTGAGTGATATTAATGCTTAATATGTAAGCATTGATGACAAATGACAACATTTGGGGGTCTAGAAATTTTTTTATATATACTTTGATAATTGTATTTCAGATAAAATTGGTTTCCTTTTCAATGTTACATATTTTATTTTTAGCATTTAAAAATATTACTCTGAGAAGAGACCATAAGATTCACAAGAATGCCTCAGGCTCCATGACCCAAAAAAAGTTCAGAAATCTTATCTAAATATGTAAAGGAAAAGTTAATCTATTTAACAGGAGCAATAATCAACCTTTAATAATTAGAGATCTCAGTGTATCTCTTTCAGATGATTTAGAAAAAAATCTTGCCAAAAGGAAGAGGCAAGATAAAAATATAAATAGAATTTTAGAAAACTTAGGCATGACAGAGCTTTGATGATTACTGAAAAGTTAATCTATTTAACAGGAGAAATAGTAAACCTTTAATAATTAGAGATTTCAATGTACCTCTTTCAGATTTGGACAATTCTTTCCATAAAGAAGCAAGATAAAAATATGATTAGAATTTTAGAAAATTTAGACATTATAGAGCTTTGATGATTACAGAATGGAAATCAATCAAGGTATTTTTCAAGTTATGTATGGTACCTGAACAAAAAATGACCATGTATTAGGGGATAAAAAAACTTTGCAAACAAATACAGAAGAACAGAGCTATTAAACCCTTTACTGTCCACAATGCAATGAATATAATATTAATAAAAGACCTTTGAAGAAAGGATTAAAAATCAGAGACTGCCTTAATCCTAAGAATTGGTGGGTGAAAGAACAAATCATAGAAGCAAGATAATCTATGAAGAAAATGACAGCAGCCAGGACAGGCAACATGGACCTCTGATCCCTGCTTCTGGAGATCTTTTGAGCGTGGAAGTTCTGATCTGCAGTGGTCAACCTAATCATTTGTCTGTACTGAGTCTGGCATCAATATGAATCCCCATGAGCTGAAGAGTCCCCAGTGGGTCTAAGCAAGGGTAAACCAGCCCAGGTCAGGTCAAAGTTCTTATGTTCATTAGTAGCAAATCAGATTCATGATTGGGCCCTGCTCTTCCAGTCTGGGGGAAATAGTGACACTCAATCTCAAAAAAAAAAAATGACAACAGCATGCAAAAATTTGGGGATTGTAGTCAAAGCAATAATTAGAGGAAATTTTATATCACTAAACATCTTTATCAAAAAAAGAGAGAAAACAAACTAATGAATTGAGAATGCAACTAAAAAAAAAGGAACACAAAAAATCCCTAAACACAAAACCAGAGATTTTGAAAATCAAAGAAGAAATTAGCAAACAAAAGAAAAAAAAGCCAGAGATACCATTAACTTGATAAATAAAGAGCAGTAGATAGAATCCTGGGCTTGGAATCAGGACTATGGGTTCACATCTGGCCTTAGATACTTACTAGCTGTGTGCCTGGGCAAGTGTTTCAGCTACTGTCTGTCTCAGTTTCCTCAAGTATACAAGGAGGATAATAATAGCACTTACTTCACAGGGATATTGTGAGGGTCCCCTGCAATAATATTAGCTCAATGCCTGGTACAGAGTAGATATTTAATAAATCCATATTCCCTTTTCTTCTTGCTTTAAAAAATAAGACTATCAACTAATCTGGTTTCTAAAAAGAAAGGAAAATCAAGCTTAGTATCAAAAGGGAAAAAAAGAGAATTCACAATAAGTGAAGAAGAAATGAAGAAAATTATCAGAAATTATTATCCTTAATCATATGCCAATAAAATAAACAGCTTAGGTGAAATGGATAAATGCTTACAAAAATATAAAATGGTATATTAACAGAACATGAAGTAGAGAATTTCAAAAATCTAATTTCAAAAAAAGAAATTAAGCAAACCATAAATCAACTCCTAAAGAAAAAAAGCCCCAGCATCAAATGATGGATGTTAACAAACTCTATAATACAATAACCATGACTATTGGGTCTTTATGTCCAAATTAAGGACAGGAAAAAAAGGAGAAAGAACACTGTAGGCCAATAACCCTAATGATCTATGAAGCAAAAATACTAAATAAAATATTAGCACAGAGGCTACAATGACATATTTTTTAAATTATTCACTGTGATTGGGTTGGATTTATACTTGGAATACAAGGTTAGTTCAATACAAAAAAAACTATAAGGATAATAGACCATATTAATAACAAAATAACTAAAACCACATTTTTATGTTAATAGAAACTGAAAAGGTTTCTGAAAAATCTAATACCTGTTTCTATTAAAAATCTTAGCATGCATAGGAATAAACAGACCTTTCCTTAATATGGCAAATCTATTTAAAAGCAAGGGCCACCATTAAATGTAATAGAGAAACGTCATTTCAATAAGATCATAAATAGAGCAAGGCTATCCATTAGCACCACTTTTATCTGGCATACTCCTACAAATACTAGCTATAGAAATAAGACAGAAAAAAGAAACTAATAAAATAAGCATAGATAAAAAGGAAACAACACAATCACTTCTTGCAGATATTATGTTCTATTTATAGAACCTTAAAATTTCAACTAAAATTTAAATGAAATCATTCACAACTTCAGCAAAGTAGAAAGAAATAAAATTAACCTGCATAATCATCAGTTCTTCTGTATACTAACAATACAACTCAGAAGGAAAAGAAAGAAAAAAATTCTCAAATTTCATTAAAAATTATTACAGAATGAATAAAATATTCCAGTCTACTTACTAATAGACACATAATAACACTGTGTCTATACAATTACAACATACACTTTGCAGAAATAACAACAGACCTAAAGAATTCTAGAAGTATCAATTGTTCATGATTAGGCTGTGCCAATATAGTAAAAATGGCAATACTTCTACCTAAAGTCATTATTTATTCAGTATGCCATACCCATCAAATTATTCAGGAAATATTTTTTAGAGCTAGAAAAAAATGACAAAATGTATGTGAAGAAAGAGAAGCTCAAGAATCTCAGGGGAAATAGTTGGGGTTTTTTTAAGTGGGAAAGAAATATCTGCTCCACTTTTTTATATGAAAATGCTCGTCTTAAATTTAGAATTAAAAAAAAACATTTTAAAGATGATTAGTCCTGTGACCTAATCAGTTCCATAAATGGGGATTTCACTCATCTGCTTTATTTTAATTTGAACTCTAGACAGTGCTGACCTCATTTAGGAAAGTGCTAATAGGAGCCACTCAGCCAGGCCCATTCACAACTTAAGTATGTCTAGGGTGGTGAGATGAAATATACTTTCCTATCTATGCTATTTCACTGACAGTCAGTTGTGAAAAACTTAAAAGTTGGTTTTTCTTTAATGACATATTAATAAGCTCATTTCTTACAATATGTAAGCAATATGTGATTTCCTTGGTGTGGGAACATCCTCCATCAAACCTGTCTCTAGCTATAACATGTCTTAGAGAGTTGCTCAAAAACTTGGGAAAATGTCAGGGACTGGATTTGAATCTAGATCTTCCTGAATTCAAAGACAGACCTCCCTATACAATTTCCCCAAGCATCTCCATTTATCATATTAAGAAAAAATGAAGGTATCTTGAAAGAAAAAAATGCAAAAGACCATATGGACAAGAGAAGTCAAGCAGATGTTTGCTCTTAGAGGGGCAGTGGTGGGCAGTTGAAAAAGCATTGGTACTGGAGTCAGTTTGGGTCCAAATCAGGCTTTTCTGTTTATTACTTGTATGATCTTAGACAAAGCCATTTACTTCTCTGAGTCTCAGTTTCCCCCTTTGTGAAATGAGGGGGTCCTTTTTTTATGTTACTGCTTTCTGGAAAGGCAAAGAGTATTTTTTAAAAATTCTTTTTGATTTTGTTTTTATCCTGAACTGAATAGATGCCAAATAAATAAAATGGACACTTCCATATGTTCTAATATATGTATATATATTCTAACATATGTGTATGTGTATATATACATATTAGAACAGAAAAAAGAGTTGTGCATGAAACTGCAAATCTCCATTAAAAACCATTTGCTTTTATTTTCAAATATATAACAAATTTCACATGTTACTTTCAAAGCCATCCTGCTTATCTATGCATGCTTTTGTTCCCTTCTGTGTATTAAAAAATAATCCTTCAATGACCATCTTCTTTTCTTTATCCTTCTTTCTTTCTTCACAACTCCATCCCTAACATCTTTCCCATTCCCCTTGAAAATCGGAGGAAAAAAGACACAAAACCTCATAACAAATGTGCACATCAAGTGAAACAAATTCCTACAAAGCCATTTCTGAAAATGTATGTCTTATTCAGCATCTTGAATCCTTTACTTCTGTCAGAAAGTGGTTAGCATTCCTCATAATCAGTCCTCTGGAATCATGACTAGTCACTGAGTTGTTCAGAATTCTTAAGTCTTTCAACGTTGTTTGTCTTTACAAAGTTGTTGCAATTGTATAAATTAGTTTCCTAGTTCTGCCCACTTCACTCTGTGTCAGTCCATATAAGTCTTCTTCCCAGGTTGCTCTAAAACTGTCCCTTTTCATCATCCATCTTTTCTTATGGCACAATAATGCTCCATTACATTCACACACTGTCATTCATTCAGTCATTACCCCAGCATATCGACTTAGAAAACAACATATTAACATTGCTTTTGTTTTATTTATTTTGTTAAATATTTCCAAATTACATTTTATTCTGGTTTGGGGCACATGTGACCTAGAGATTGAGTGTTTGACACCTCTTTTGTAAGATGTATCCCAGACATGTCCACTGGGGCCACAAATCAGCATCATCATAGAACTATGAAGCAATTGAATTTTTTAGCAAGTGCCACTGATATAAGCTTATATCAGTATGTAGAAACACAGTAAAAGTTAGAATGAGAAGGTTACTGAGGACAGGGATTTTTTTTTGTCTTCATGTTCCCAATTGAAGTATCTGTTATACAGGGTGTCCCTAAAATCTAGACATATAGGAAATCTCATCAACTAAGCATATTTTCAAGAAATGAAATGAATGAAATTTTCAACAACATCTTATTTAATTAGCATAAATTTTAGCCATGACAATTTCATATGGAATAAAAGCTTTCATTAGCTACTGGGGACTATTTTCCACATTAATAAGATTAATTTAACTTAATTAATGAGATTTCCTGTATGTCTCCTATGTCTTCCTATGAAATCTCCCTAATTAAATAAAATGCCTGTTAATTGACTTGATCTTCATTTTATAGAATACTAAAGCCTAGATGAACTTGCTTAGGGTCACACAGATAATAAGTGGCAGAGATGGGATTTGAACCCAGGCCTTTTGATTCTAAATAGAACATTTTTTTCCACTGCTTCTTTTTTTTTTTTTTATTGCTCTCATGTCTACTTTTTCTGCCTCAACTAAATTGCCAGCTCCTTGAGGGCAAAAACATTGTCATTTATTTATTCATTCATCTATCAATTCATTAATTTAATTTAAATTTGTCCTCTCCCCCCCTCCCTCCCCCACTGAAGTATTTTGCTAATTCCTCATTATGGAATTCTGGGAGTTCTGAGTTACTTAAGGCTATTGCAACACAAAGTTTGTCTTGTCTTACTACCAAAATGAAAAAGTTTCAGAAATACAGGCTGAGTTATGAGTTTTTATCTGGGGACCGGACTACCTAAGTTTTTTGAAAGGATGGTTTACCCCTCCCCCCCAAAATTGTCCTCAACATGACATTTTTTTCCCATAGCAACTCAAGAAACTGTCCATTATGGTGTGGTAAAATTGTAGCCCAAATACATGGAGAGAATAACCAAACCAATGAAATCTCCTATATTTTAAAGTATTATTGTGATTTCAGTGTCCCTGTTTCCAAAAGTCAATACCAAATTTTTCACACCTAGTAGGTCCATGGTATCTAATCCAGGCAAAGTACATTAGGGAAAGAAGAGGGGTCAGATGTATTTTTATGCTACATTTGAGTTTACATTAAAATTTCATTTTGTATAGATCCCATTGTATATCAAAACATTTAATAGACTATGATAATAGTCATATTGCAGTATCACTTATATTTCAGTGGCTTTCTATCTTCATTCCATAAAGAATACATCTTGAGGATTTCTTAAGGGAATCTGCAGTCCAGGAAGACTTATGTATTCTGGGTCTGTTCAAGGGTGAGGGACCTGCTGCCTCAAGGCCATATGGGTCCTTGGGTACGGCATTCTGACTGAGTCCAAATTTTACAGAACAAATCCTTTTATTACGAAGATTTGTTAGGTGAAGTTTGGATTTAGTGAAAGAGCCACAATGTGGACCCAAGGTCACAGGTTCCCCACCTCTGGTCTACATTCTACTACTTTGAACCTCTCAGGGAGGCATTGTAGAATGGTCATTAAAAAAAAAAACAACTTTAAAACTTCAGAAAGTTTGAAAATTTCTTGTATAGTATTTTTAGAACGTGTGTGTTTAATTGCATTGTGTTTTTTTTTCTTTCCTTCAAGGACTTTCTGCAACTCAAAGATCCTGAAAAGCATTCCACAATTGCTCATAGGGACACCTGTGAAGCCACAGTCACAGCAAATTAAAGAATGCTTGGAGTAAATGCCACCAGGATAAACCTCTTAGCCATGGGCTTCGAGTGAACACCTAATTCTGTATATTTCTGGCAGACAGGCTAGCACTGGGCATGTTCTGTAGATGGAGTTCATCTACCCTGGATATTCATTTAATTCCAAGAAAAGCTTAGTGGTCTATCACACCACCACGGCACCCGTTCATCACAAATGTTCCCATGCAACAACTGATCAGATATCCAGGCAGTTCGAACCAATTGCTTTTTTAAAAAAATCCTGAGGCAAGATGAACCAATGTTCTCTGACAGAGATAAGGAAAGCTAATTCACAGAGGAAAGAGACTGTGCCTACCAAAGTGTTATACAGGGGAATGAATGCTCAATATTCATTCCCCAGTTTGGAGAAAAGAAAGAATAAGATTATGAAGAAGAGAAGTATTGTCAAAAATATGCATTTCTAAATATATAGTCATATATGTATACGTGTATAATATGTGTTTAATCATTTGAATATGTGTGTAGATATGAAAATTTGCATGTATGTATATGTGTTACATGGACTCCTGTATGTGTGTGTGTGTGTGTATAAAATTACTACCTGGATTTTGATAGTACCATGAAATGTACAAACATGCTTCTGTGGTGCCAGATCCAGTCAGCCTTTGGCCAATCAGAATTATGTAATCATAGGTTTTAGTGGGAACTTAGAATTGGAAAGAGTTGCCTGTATGATATAATTTAAGGGGTGCTCAGAAAGTTCCTCTGCCCAAACCCTAACCCACACACACTTTAGTAAGGGCTGGAAAATCCATCATTAGAAATTCCTTCCTTTGGGTCAAAGAACACCATCCTCTTATGAAATAAAGAGAGGGAAGCCATTAAGTGACTAACCTCTTAGTGTGAATGCATTGATTCTCTGTCCTTTTATGTCAATGAGATGCCTGGGAGAGGGGAGGGGCAGAAAGGATGCAGCTAAAGACAGGGGTGGGGCTTGAAAGACAAACTCCACCTACTTCATGCCTGTTCATAGAGCTGGTCCTGATGGCCAGGTGGTTTGGTGATTTTTCTAAGGAGGAGGACTTTTCAGAAGGATTTCTAGAATCAAGAATTTTCAATGGGACTAGGTGCTATTTGAAGGTGAGCTCAATAGCCAGATACCAAAGCTCATTCTCTCTATTCTTCAGAAATTGTAGGCAACCTACCCATAAGCCATTGGGTTACATGTCCTAGGGTCCCCTGGAGGAGAGTCATGGGATTACAGATTTAGAGGTAGAGGGATCTTAAGAAATAGTTTTTGGTTGATTGGCTTAATTCAGTTTTCGAAGATGAAATTGAGGCTCAAACAAAGAAATCAAGTGACTTGACCAAGGTGTAACAGATAAAAGTGGCAGAACCAGGATTTGAATCCACAGCCTCTGATTCCAAAGCTGGAACTGTACCACACTAACTCTTTCTGTCCAAACCTGCTGACTAATATCTTTAAACTACTATTTTAGAATTATTAGAATTTGGTCAGATAGGTAGCACAGCAGATAGAGTGTTGGGCCTGGAGTCAGGAAGATCTGAGTTCAAATCTGGATTCAGACACTTACTAGCTAGCTATGTGATCCAGGACAAGTCACTTAACCTTATTTGCCTCAGTTTCCTCATCTGTAAAATGAATGGAGAAGGAAATGTCAAGCCTCTCCAATATCTTTGCCAAGAAAACCCCAAACGGCATCACAAAGTATCTGAAGCAACAAAACAACAAAAATTAGAATTATTATGAAACTCACAGAAACAAGTCGATACCATTCAGACCTCAGCAGCATCGACCTCCACGCATTCATGCAGTTCCTGTGGCTTATGCCTGGAATGCCCTCTTGGCCTGTTTAAATCCTATCTAAGGTCTAATTCAGATACCATGTCCTCTAGGAAGCCTCCTCTGGCTTTACCTCCTCTTTACCACCATCCTTCCCTCCCTCCCCCATGAAAGTCATCTTTTCCATCTAAAATGTTGCTAGAGCTCTTTGGATTGTTCTGAATACTCTTTACCTAAAGACAAGCAGATTGGGCTTAATGTAAGAGAAAACTTCCTAACAATTAGAGCTATCCAAAAGTGGAATGGGCTGCTTCAACTGGTAGCAGATTTCTCTTCACTTGTTCTTCAGTACTGTACAACTTGTCACAGCCCTATTTGGGTTGGGTTGGGTTTGGTTTTGGGCAATAATACTACAGTATTTTGCTATTTTCTTCTCTGGTTCATTTACAGATGAGGAAACTGAGGAAAATAGGGTTAAATTATTTGCTCAGGGTCACACAAGCTAAGCAAGTGTTTAAGTCTAGATTTAAATTCAGGTCTTCTTGACCTAGTTCCTCCTTGCTGGAAGCTTTCAAAAGCTTCTCAAGATGAACTGAATGACCATTTATCTCAGACTTTATAGAAGGGATTTTAGTTGAGTATAGTTTAAACTTTTTTAGGCTAAATTTTAAAAGCTACTCTTCTGCTTTGCTAAAGAGTTACTTCATTTGGAGCTATCTATACCAAGGAAATTACAGATCTCAATTAAAAGAATAAAAGCACCTTGGACTAAATGACTCCTGAAATTCCCCTCCAAATAGGAGATTCTAGAATATCACACATATGGAATGGGGAGATGTTGCATTCCCCATTTGACCATAAACCCTTTGAGGGCAAAGACCACAAGTAGCTTTTCATCTTTTCATTCTCAGTTCAAATCACACCACACATGTTCAATACATGTCTATTAAACTGAATAAAATTTAATTGCAGAACCAGAGAGACTGGAGACTGAGAAGGAAAAACTAAAGATGGTACTAGTTTTTGTTCTGGGGAGACAGAGAGAGAGAGAGAGAGAGAGAGAGAGAGAGAGAGAGAGAGAGAGA